>NW_027175223.1:600000-903855 GCF_028021215.1 Eschrichtius robustus
ATAATGGGGTTTAGCTGCTTTTCACGGCTGTGTTTATGCGGCTTTACACCCACTTGACTCACTTCCAGACAGATATCAATACATAGGTTTTAAGATTGTTACTAGTCACATATATTCTTGTGCGGTGAATAGGGGGTGTTGAGTCCAGTTCACGGAGAAAGGAGTAGGTTTTGTCTATTACATATTGGGTGTATGGAACGGTATCTGAGCAAATTTGAACCCCTTGTTTTATGCATCACCCCACCTCACCTTTCCCGTTAAGCTGCCATAGTGTGTTTTCTAAACGTGTGACTCTGTTCTGTTTTGTAATTCAGTTCAAGTGTAGCGGTTTTTACATTCCCTCTATAAGTGATAGCTTATGATAAGTGTCTTTTTCTGTGTGACTTATTTCACTTAGAATCGTCGTACCTAAGTCCACTCATCTTGCTTCTACTAGCCTTATGACATTGATTTCATGTCTGAGTGATATTCCATTGTACATAAGGACCACAACTTTTTTATCCATTTTTCTCTTTCCTGGGATATTTAAGGTGTCATGAAGTGGAGGTTCTTGTCAACAGAGCAGCCCCAAACTTTGGGGTGCCTGTGTCTTGCTGATTTTTAGTTTTCCCAATTTATACGCCCATGAGTGGACGTGCCCTATGCTCACTAAGCTGTGTTTTTTCGATGTTTCAGGACACACCGTACACTTCTCCAGAGTGGCTGTTGGCAATTTACATCCCGCCCATCAGTGTAGCAAGGCTGCCATTTCTCCATGGCCTGTCCTGCATTTCTGGTTTTGACACTTTTTGCAGCATGGCCCTTTTGACCCATGGGAAGCGAGAGTTCTTTGTAGCGCTGATTTGCCTTTCCAGGTTGCTTGGTTGGCCAAAAAGGGCGTATGCGTTTTTTCCTGAATATATTCAGGAAAAAACGCATACGCCCTTTTTGGCCAAGGGCATCACTGTCGACGTTTTGCCGCTTTTCATGTGCCTTAAAGGCGATTCGAATCTACCTCCTGAAATCTGTTTCCTGCAATTCTGCCTTGCTTTCAAATCCTCTTCGTTGACTTCCCTCAATATATCTGTGGATGAGAGTTATCACTTATAACTCTGTGGGTTTGTGAATTGCAGTGTCCCTGAGCTCCATTTTTCAACTGTCTTTTTTGAGAGCTGGCCGCAAAAGCACGGGATTGCCTCAGGCCCTATTCTGGTTCCTGGCAGCAGGCTGAGCCTGTGGTTAATTCTTCTTCCTGATGGGAAAATAGAGTGACCTGTGCCTGTCCCAAAAGCTAGATCTAGTCTCTAATTGGTTGCCCCTCTTCCCGTTCATCCTCAGGACAAATTGCAACCTGTAGGGAACAGGAGCTTAAAGGTGCTGATTCTCCAAGTAGGGAGATTGCTAGTAAAGTAGCTGGAATGGCGAACCCGAGCACAAGGAGATGAGAAATGAGGTGCGTTTTAGAAACCTTTCAAAATCACACGGTGTACCATCTTCTGAGTTTCTCATGCATGTTTTCGATGTAGGAAGATGCCCTTGAACCTGGAGATTTGGGACCCATGGGATGGGTATCACGCAGTATTACTTTAAAGGGTCTGCGTTTGCTCACCCAAACTATCAGCCCCAAGAGTGTCCACCCTTATGTCTCATCCAGCTGTGGGTCTAGATATGGTCAATCCAGGTGGCATCACAGCCCCTGAACGAATTTTGTAAGAATTTCTCTCTCTTTCACTGTCTTTGTTTTACGGGTTTTTAAAAGTAATTTATTTTTATAATGGGGTTTAGCTGCTTTTCACGGCCGTGTTTATGTGGCTTTACACCCACTTGACTCACTTCCAGACAGATATCAATACATAGGTTTTAAGATTGTTACTAGTCACATATATTCTTGTGCGGTGAATAGGGGGTGTTGAGTCCAGTTCACTGAGCAAGGAGTAGGTCTTGTCTATTACATATTGGGTGTATGGAACGGTATCTGAGCGAATTTGAACCCCTTGTTTTATGCATCACCCCACCTCACCTTTCCCGTTAAGCAGCCATAGTGTGTTTTCTAAACGTGTGATTCTGTTCTGTTCTGTAATTCAGTTCAAGTGTAGCGGTTTTTACATTCCCTCTATAAGTGATAGCTTATGATAAGTGTCTTTTTCTGTGTGACTTATTTCACTTAGAATCGTCGTACCTAAGTCCACTCATCTTGCTTCTACTAGCCTTATGACATTGATTTCATGTCTGAGTGATATTCCATTGTACATAAGGACCACAACTTCTTTATCCATTTTTCTCTTTCCTGGGATATTTAAGGTGTCATGAAGTGGAGATTCTTGTCAACAGAGCAGCCCTAAACTTTGGGGTGCCTGTGTCTTGCTGATTTTTAGTTTTCCCAATTTATACGCCCATGAGTGGACGTGCCCTATGCTCCCTAAGCTGTGTTTTTTCGATGTTTCAGGACACACCGTACACTTCTCCAGAGTGGCTGTTGGCAACTTACATCCCGCCCATCAGCGTAGCAAGGCTGCCATTTCTCCATGGCCTGTCCTGCATTTCTGGTTTTGACACTTTTTGCAGCATGGCCCTTTTGACCGATGGGAAGCGAGACTTCTTTGTAGCGCTGATTTGCCTTTCCAGGTTGCTTGGTTGGCCAAAAAGTGCGTATGCGTTTTTTCCTGAATATATTCAGGAAAAAACGCATACGCCCTTCTTGGCCAAGGGCATCATTGTCGAAGTTTTGCCGCTTTTCATGTGCTTTACAGGCGATTCGAATCTACCTCCTGAAATCTGTTTCCTGCAATTCTGCCTTGCTTTCAAATCCTCTTCGTTGCCTTCCCTCAATATATCTGTGGATGAGAGTTATCATTTATAACTCTGCGGGTTTGTGAATTGCAGTGTCCCTGAGCTCCATTTTTCAACTCGCTTTTTTGGGAGCTGGCCACAAAAGCGCGGGATTGCCTCAGGCCCTATTGTGCTTCTGGGCGGCAGGCTGAGCCTGTGATTAATTCTTCTTCCTGATGGGAAAATAGAGTGACCTGTGCCTGTCCCAACACCTAGATCTAGACTCTCATTGGTTGCCCCTCTTCCCGTTCATCCTCAGGACAAATTGCAACCTGTAGGGAACAGGAGGTTAAAGGTGCTGATTCTCCAAGTAAGTTGATTGCTAGTAAAGTAGCTGGAAAGGCGAACCCGAGCACAAGGAGATGAGAAATGGGGTGTGTTTTAGAAACCTTTCAAAATCACACGGTGTACCATCTTCTGAGTTTCTCATGCATGTTTTCGATGTAGGAAGATGCCCTTGAACCTGGAGATTTGGGACCCATGGGATGGGTATCACGCAGTATTACTTTAAAGGGTCTGCGTTTGCTCACCCAAACTCTCAGCCCCAAGAGTGTCCACCCTTATGTCTCATCCAGCTGTGGGTCTAGATATGGTCAATCCAGGTGGCATCACAGCCCCTGAACGAATTTTGTAAGAATTTCTCTCTCTTTCACTGTCTTTGTTTTACGGGTTTTTAAAAGTAATTTATTTTTATAATGGGGTTTAGCTGCTTTTCACGGCTGTGTTTATGCGGATTTACACCCACTTGACTCACTTCCAGACAGATATCAATACATAGGTTTTAAGATTGTTACTAGTCACATATATTCTTGTGCGGTGAATAGGGGGAGTTGAGTCCAGTTCACGGAGCAAGGAGTAGGTCTTGTCTATTACATATTGGGTGTATGGAACGGTATCTGAGCAAATTTGAACCTCTTGTTTTATGCATCACCCCACCTCACCTTTCCCGTTAAGCAGCCATAGTGTGTTTTCTAAACGTGTGACTCTGTTCTGTTTTGTAATTCAGTTCAAGTGTAGCGGTTTTTACATTCCCTCTATAAGTGATAGCTTATGATAAGTGTCTTTTTCTGTGTGACTTATTTCACTTAGAATTGTCGTACCTAAGTCCACTCATCTTGCTTCTACTAGCCTTATGACATTGATTTCATGTCTGAGTGATATTCCATTGTACATAAGGACCACAACTTTTTTATCCATTTTTCTCTTTCCTGGGATATTTAAGGTGTCATGAAGTGGAGGTTCTTGTCAACAGAGCAGCCCCAAACTTTGGGGTGCCTGTGTCTTGCTGATTTTTAGTTTTCCCAATTTATACGCCCATGAGTGGACGTGCCCTATGCTCACTAAGCTGTGTTTTTTCGATGTTTCAGGACACACCGTACACTTCTCCAGAGTGGCTGTTGGCAATTTACATCCCGCCCATCAGCGTAGCAAGGCTGCCATTTCTCCATGGCCTGTCCTGCATTTCTGGTTTTGACACTTTTTGCAGCATGGCCCTTTTGACCCATGGGAAGCGAGACTTCTTTGTAGCGCTGATTTGCCTTTCCAGGTTGCTTGGTTGGCCAAAAAGGGCGTATGCGTTTTTTCCTGAATATATTCAGGAAAAAACGCATACGCCCTTCTTGGCCAAGGGCATCATTGTCGACGTTTTGCCGCTTTTCATGTGCTTTACAGGCGATTCGAATCTACCTCCTGAAATCTGTTTCCTGCAATTCTGCCTTGCTTTCAAATCCTCTTCGTTGCCTTCCCTCAATATATCTGTGGATGAGAGTTATCATTTATAACTCTGCGGGTTTGTGAATTGCAGTGTCCCTGAGCTCCATTTTTCAACTCGCTTTTTTGGGAGCTGGCCGCAAAAGCGCGGTATTGCCTCAGGCCCTATTGTGCTTCTGGGCGGCAGGCTGAGCCTGTGATTAATTCTTCTTCCTGATGGGAAAATAGAGTGACCTGTGCCTGTCCCAACACCTAGATCTAGTCTCTCATTGGTTGCCCCTCTTCCCGTTCATCCTCAGGACAAATTGCAACCTGTAGGGAACAGGAGGTTAAAGGTGCTGATTCTCCAAGTAAGTTGATTGCTAGTAAAGTAGCTGGAAAGGCGAACCCGAGCACAAGGAGATGAGAAATGGGGTGTGTTTTAGAAACCTTTCAAAATCACACGGTGTACCATCTTCTGAGTTTCTCATGCATGTTTTCGATGTAGGAAGATGCCCTTGAACCTGGAGATTTGGGACCCATGGGATGGGTATCACGCAGTATTACTTTAAAGGGTCTGCGTTTGCTCACCCAACCTCTCAGCCCCAAGAGTGTCCACCCTTATGTCTCATCCAGCTGTGGGTCTAGATATGGTCAATCCAGGTGGCATCACAGCCCCTGAACGAATTTTGTAAGAATTTCTCTCTCTTTCACTGTCTTTGTTTTACGGGTTTTTAAAAGTAATTTATTTTTATAATGGGGTTTAGCTGCTTTTCACGGCTGTGTTTATGCGGATTTACACCCACTTGACTCACTTCCAGACAGATATCAATACATAGGTTTTAAGATTGTTACTAGTCACATATATTCTTGTGCGGTGAATAGGGGGTGTTGAGTCCAGTTCACGGAGAAAGGAGTAGGTTTTGTCTATTACATATTGGGTGTATGGAACGGTATCTGAGCAAATTTGAACCCCCTGTTTTATGCATCACCCCACCTCACCTTTCCCGTTAAGCAGCCATAGTGTGTTTTCTAAACGTGTGACTCTGTTCTGTTTTGTAATTCAGTTCAAGTGTAGCGGTTTTTACATTCCCTCTATAAGTGATAGCTTATGATAAGTGTCTTTTTCTGTGTGACTTATTTCACTTAGAATCGTCGTACCTAAGTCCACTCATCTTGCTTCTACTAGCCTTATGACATTGATTTCATGTCTGAGTGATATTCCATTGTACATAAGGACCACAACTTTTTTATCCATTTTTCTCTTTCCTGGGATATTTAAGGTGTCATGAAGTGGAGGTTCTTGTCAACAGAGCAGCCCTAAACTTTGGGGTGACTGTGTCTTGCTGATTTTTAGTTTTCCCAATTTATACGCCCATGAGTGGACGTGCCCTATGCTCACTAAGCTGTGTTTTTTCGATGTTTCAGGACACACCGTACACTTCTCCAGAGTGGCTGTTGGCAATTTACATCCCGCCCATCAGCGTAGCAAGGCTGCCATTTCTCCATGGCCTGTCCTGCATTTCTGGTTTTGACACTTTTTGCAGCATGGCCCTTTTGACCCATGGGAAGCGAGAGTTCTTTGTAGCGCTGATTTGCCTTTCCAGGTTGCTTGGTTGGCCAAAAAGTGCGTATGCGTTTTTTCCTGAATATATTCAGGAAAAAACGCATACGCCCTTTTTGGCCAAGGGCATCACTGTCGACGTTTTGCCGCTTTTCATGTGCCTTAAAGGCGATTCGAATCTACCTCCTGAAATCTGTTTCCTGCAATTCTGCCTTGCTTTCAAATCCTCTTCGTTGACTTCCCTCAATATATCTGTGGATGAGAGTTATCACTTATAACTCTGTGGGTTTGTGAATTGCAGTGTCCCTGAGCTCCATTTTTCAACTGTCTTTTTTGAGAGCTGGCCGCAAAAGCACGGGATTGCCTCAGGCCCTATTCTGGTTCCTGGCAGCAGGCTGAGCCTGTGGTTAATTCTTCTTCCTGATGGGAAAATAGAGTGACCTGTGCCTGTCCCAAAAGCTAGATCTAGTCTCTCATTGGTTGCCCCTCTTCCCGTTCATCCTCAGGACAAATTGCAACCTGTAGGGAACAGGAGCTTAAAGGTGCTGATTCTCCAAGTAGGGAGATTGCTAGTAAAGTAGCTGGAATGGCGAACCCGAGCACAAGGAGATGAGAAATGAGGTGCGTTTTAGAAACCTTTCAAAATCACACGGTGTACCATCTTCTGAGTTTCTCATGCATGTTTTCGATGTAGGAAGATGCCCTTGAACCTGGAGACTTGGGACCCATGGGATGGGTACCACGCAGTATTACTTTAAAGGGTCTGCGTTTGCTCACCCAACCTAACCCAACCTTTCAGCCCCAAGACATTCCACCCTTATGTCTCATCCAGCTGTGCGTGTAGATATGGTCAATCCAGGTTGCATCACAGCCTCTGAACGAATTTTGTAAGAATTTCTCTCTCTTACACTGTCTTTGTTTTACGGGTTTTTAAAAGTAATTTATTTTTGTAATGGGGTTTAGCTGCTTTTCACGGCTGTGTTTATGCGGATTTACACCCACTTGACTCACTTCCAGACAGATATCAATACATAGGTTTTAAGATTGTTACTAGTCACATATATTCTTGTGCGGTGAATACGGGGTGTTGAGTCCAGTTCACTGAGCAAGGAGTAGGTCTTGTGTATTACATATTGGGTGTATGGAACGGTATCTGAGCGAATTTGAACCCCTTGTTTTATGCATCACCCCACCTCACCTTTCCCGTTAAGCAGCCATAGTGTGTTTTCTAAACGTGTGATTCTGTTCTGTTCTGTAATTCAGTTCAAGTGTAGCTGTTTTTACATTCCCTCTATAAGTGATAGCTTATGATAAGTGTCTTTTTCTGTGTGACTTATTTCACTTAGAATCGTTGTACCTAAGTCCACTCATCTTGCTTCTACTAGCCTTATGACATTGATTTCATGTCTGAGTGATATTGCATTGTACATAAGGACCACAACTTCTTTATCCATTTTTCTCTTTCCGGGGATATTTAAGGTGTCATGAAGTGGAGGTTCTTGTCAACAGAGCAGCACTAAACATTGGGGTGCCTGTGTCTTGCTGATTTTTAGTTTTCCCAATTTATACGCCCATGAGTGGACGTGCCCTATGCTCCCTAAGCTGTGTTTTTTCGATGTTTCAGGACACCGTACACTTCTCCAGAGTGGCTGTTGGCAATTAACATCCCGCCCATCAGCGTAGCAAGGCTGCCATTTCTCCATGGCCTGTCCTGCATTTCTGGTTTTGACACTTTTTGCAGCATGGCCCTTTTGACCCATGGGAAGCGAGAGTTCTTTGTAGCGCTGATTTGCCTTTCCAGGTTGCTTGGTTGGCCAAAAAGGGCGTATGCGTTTTTTCCTGAATATATTCAGGAACAAACGCATACGCCCTTTTTGGCCAAGGGCATAATTGTCGACGTTTTGCCGCTTTTCATGTGCTTTAAAGGCGATTCGAATCTACCTCCTGAAACCTGTTTCCTGCAATTCTGCCTTGCTTTCAAATCCTCTTCGTTGCCTTCCCTCAATATATTTGTGGACGAGAGTTATCATTTATAACTCAGCAGGTTTGTGAATGGCAGTCCCCCTGAGCTCCATTTTTCAACTGTCTTTTTTGGGAGCTGGCCGCAAAAGCACGGGATTGCCTCAGGCCCTATTCTGGTTCCCGGCGGCAGGCTGAGCCTGTGGTTAATTGTTCTTCCTGATGGGAAAATAGAGTGACCTGTGCCTGTCCCAACACCTAGATCTATTCTCTCATTGGTTTCCCCTCTTCCCGTTCATCCTCAGGACAAATTGCAACCTGTACAGAACAGGAGGTTAAAGGTGCTGATTCTCCAAGTAGGGAGATTGCTAGTGAAGTAGCTGGAATGGCGAACCCGAGCACAAGGAGATGAGAAATGAGGTGCGTTTTAGAAACCTTTCAAAATCACACGGTGTACCTTCTTCTGGGTTCCTCATGCAAGTTTTCGATGAAGGAAGATGCCCTTGAACCTGGAGATTTGGGACCCATGGGATGGGTACCATGCAGTATTACTTTAAAGGGTCTGTGTTTGCTCACCCAACCTCACCCAACCTCTCAGCCCCAAGAGTGTCCACCCTTATGTCTCATCCAGCTGTGGGTCTAGATATGGTCAATCCAGGTTGCATCACAGCCCCTGAACGAATTTTGTAAGAATTTCTCTCTCTTTCACTGTCTTTGTTTTACGGGTTTTTAAAAGTAATTTATTTTTATAATGGGGTTTAGCTGCTTTTCACGGCTGTGTTTATGCGGCTTTACACCCACTAGACTCACTTCCAGACAGATATCAATACATAGGTTTTAAGATTGTTACTAGTCACATATATTCTTGTGCGGTGAATAGGGGGTGTTGAGTCCAGTTCACTGAGCAAGGAGTAGGTCTTGTCTATTACATATTGGGTGTATGGAACGGTATCTGAGCGAATTTGAACCCCTTGTTTTATGCATCACCCCACCTCACCTTTCCCGTTAAGCAGCCATAGTGTGTTTTCTAAACGTGTGACTCTGTTCTGTTCTGTAATTCAGTTCAAGTGTAGCGGTTTTTACATTCCCTCTATAAGTGATAGCTTATGATAAGTGTCTTTTTCTGTGTGACTTATTTCACTTAGAATCGTCGTACCTAAGTCCACTCATCTTGCTTCTACTAGCCTTATGACATTGATTTCATGTCTGAGTGATATTCCATTGTACATAAGGACCACAACTTCTTTATCCATTTTTCTCTTTCCTGGGATATTTAAGGTGTCATGAAGTGGAGGTTCTTGTCAACAGAGCAGCCCTAAACTTTGGGGTGCCTGTGTCTTGCTGATTTTTAGTTTTCACAATTTATACGCCCATGAGTGGACGTGCCCTATGCTCCCTAAGCTGTGTTTTTTCGATGTTTCAGGACACACCGTACACTTCTCCAGAGTGGCTGTTGGCAACTTACATCCCGCTCATCAGCGTAGCAAGGCTGCCATTTCTCCATGGCCTGTCCTGCATTTCTGGTTTTGACACTTTTTGCAGCATGGCCCTTTTGACCGATGGGAAGCGAGACTTCTTTGTAGCGCTGATTTGCCTTTCCAGGTTGCTTGGTTGGCCAAAAAGGGCTTATGCGTTTTTTCCTGAATATATTCAGGAAAAAACGCATACGCCCTTCTTGGCCAAGGGCATCATTGTCGACGTTTTGCCGCTTTTCATGTGCTTTACAGGCGATTCGAATCTACCTCCTGAAATCTGTTTCCTGCAATTCTGCCTTGCTTTCAAATCCTCTTCGTTGCCTTCCCTCAATATATCTGTGGATGAGAGTTATCATTTATAACTCTGCGGGTTTGTGAATTGCAGTGTCCCTGAGCTCCATTTTTCAACTCGCTTTTTTGGGAGCTGGCCGCAAAAGCGCGGGATTGCCTCAGGCCCTATTGTGCTTCTGGGCGGCAGGCTGAGCCTGTGATTAATTCTTCTTCCTGATGGGAAAATAGAGTGACCTGTGCCTGTCCCAACACCTAGATCTAGTCTCTCATTGGTTGCCCCTCTTCCCGTTCATCCTCAGGACAAATTGCAACCTGTAGGGAACAGGAGGTTAAAGGTGCTGATTCTCCAAGTAAGTTGATTGCTAGTAAAGTAGCTGGAAAGGCGAACCCGAGCACAAGGAGATGAGAAATGGGGTGTGTTTTAGAAACCTTTCAAAATCACACGGTGTACCATCTTCTGAGTTTCTCATGCATGTTTTCGATGTAGGAAGATGCCCTTGAACCTGGAGATTTGGGACCCATGGGATGGGTATCACGCAGTATTACTTTAAAGGGTCTGCGTTTGCTCACCCAACCTCTCAGCCCCAAGAGTGTCCACCCTTATGTCTCATCCAGCTGTGGGTCTAGATATGGTCAATCCAGGTGGCATCACAGCCCCTGAACGAATTTTGTAAGAATTTCTCTCTCTTTCACTGTCTTTGTTTTACGGGTTTTTAAAAGTAATTTATTTTTATAATGGGGTTTAGCTGCTTTTCACGGCTGTGTTTATGCGGCTTTACACCCACTTGACTCACTTCCAGACAGATATCAATACATAGGTTTTAAGATTGTTACTAGTCACATATATTCTTGTGCGGTGAATAGGGGGTGTTGAGTCCAGTTCACGGAGAAAGGAGTAGGTTTTGTCTATTACATATTGGGTGTATGGAACGGTATCTGAGCAAATTTGAACCCCTTGTTTTATGCATCACCCCACCTCACCTTTCCCGTTAAGCTGCCATAGTGTGTTTTCTAAACGTGTGACTCTGTTCTGTTTTGTAATTCAGTTCAAGTGTAGCGGTTTTTACATTCCCTCTATAAGTGATAGCTTATGATAAGTGTCTTTTTCTGTGTGACTTATTTCACTTAGAATCGTCGTACCTAAGTCCAATCATCTTGCTTCTACTAGCCTTATGACATTGATTTCATGTCTGAGTGATATTCCATTGTACATAAGGACCACAACTTTTTTATCCATTTTTCTCTTTCCTGGGATATTTAAGGTGTCATGAAGTGGAGGTTCTTGTCAACAGAGCAGCCCCAAACTTTGGGGTGCCTGTGTCTTGCTGATTTTTAGTTTTCCCAATTTATACGCCCATGAGTGGACGTGCCCTATGCTCACTAAGCTGTGTTTTTTCGATGTTTCAGGACACACCGTACACTTCTCCAGAGTGGCTGTTGGCAATTTACATCCCGCCCATCAGCGTAGCAAGGCTGCCATTTCTCCATGGCCTGTCCTGCATTTCTGGTTTTGACACTTTTTGCAGCATGGCCCTTTTGACCCATGGGAAGCGAGAGTTCTTTGTAGCGCTGATTTGCCTTTCCAGGTTGCTTGGTTGGCCAAAAAGGGCGTATGCGTTTTTTCCTGAATATATTCAGGAAAAAACGCATACGCCCTTTTTGGCCAAGGGCATCACTGTCGACGTTTTGCCGCTTTTCATGTGCCTTAAAGGCGATTCGAATCTACCTCCTGAAATCTGTTTCCTGCAATTCTGCCTTGCTTTCAAATCCTCTTCGTTGACTTCCCTCAATATATCTGTGGATGAGAGTTATCACTTATAACTCTGTGGGTTTGTGAATTGCAGTGTCCCTGAGCTCCATTTTTCAACTGTCTTTTTTGAGAGCTGGCCGCAAAAGCACGGGATTGCCTCAGGCCCTATTCTGGTTCCTGGCAGCAGGCTGAGCCTGTGGTTAATTCTTCTTCCTGATGGGAAAATAGAGTGACCTGTGCCTGTCCCAAAAGCTAGATCTAGTCTCTCATTGGTTGCCCCTCTTCCCGTTCATCCTCAGGACAAATTGCAACCTGTAGGGAACAGGAGCTTAAAGGTGCTGATTCTCCAAGTAGGGAGATTGCTAGTAAAGTAGCGGGAATGGCGAACCCGAGCACAAGGAGATGAGAAATGAGGTGCGTTTTAGAAACCTTTCAAAATCACACGGTGTACCATCTTCTGAGTTTCTCATGCATGTTTTCGATGTAGGAAGATGCCCTTGAACCTGGAGACTTGGGACCCATGGGATGGGTACCACGCAGTATTACTTTAAAGGGTCTGCATTTGCTCACCCAACCTAACCCAACCTTTCAGCCCCAAGACATTCCACCCTTATGTCTCATCCAGCTGTGCGTGTAGATATGGTCAATCCAGGTTGCATCACAGCCTCTGAACGAATTTTGTAAGAATTTCTCTCTCTTACACTTTCTTTGTTTTACGGGTTTTTAAAAGTAATTTATTTTTGTAATGGGGTTTAGCTGCTTTTCACGGCTGTGTTTATGCGGATTTACACCCACTTGACTCACTTCCAGACAGATATCAATACATAGGTTTTAAGATTGTTACTAGTCACATATATTCTTGTGCGGTGAATACGGGGTGTTGAGTCCAGTTCACTGAGCAAGGAGTAGGTCTTGTGTATTACATATTGGGTGTATGGAACGGTATCTGAGCGAATTTGAAACCCTTGTTTTATGCATCACCCCACCTCACCTTTCCCGTTAAGCAGCCATAGTGTGTTTTCTAAACGTGTGATTCTGTTCTGTTCTGTAATTCAGTTCAAGTGTAGCTGTTTTTACATTCCCTCTATAAGTGATAGCTTATGATAAGTGTCTTTTTCTGTGTGACTTATTTCACTTAGAATCGTCGTACCTAAGTCCACTCATCTTGCTTCTACTAGCCTTATGACATTGATTTCATGTCTGAGTGATATTGCATTGTACATAAGGACCACAACTTCTTTATCCATTTTTCTCTTTCCGGGGATATTTAAGGTGTCATGAAGTGGAGGTTCTTGTCAACAGAGCAGCACTAAACATTGGGGTGCCTGTGTCTTGCTGATTTTTAGTTTTCCCAATTTATACGCCCATGAGTGGACGTGCCCTATGCTCCCTAAGCTGTGTTTTTTCGATGTTTCAGGACACCGTACACTTCTCCAGAGTGGCTGTTGGCAATTAACATCCCGCCCATCAGCGTAGCAAGGCTGCCATTTCTCCATGGCCTGTCCTGCATTTCTGGTTTTGACACTTTTTGCAGCATGACCCTTTTGACCGATGGGAAGCGAGACTTCTTTGTAGCACTGATTTGCCTTTCCAGGTTGCTTGGTTGGCCAAAAAGGGCGTGTGCGTTTTTTCCTGAATATATTCAGGAAAAAACGCATATGCCCTTTTTGGCCAAGGGCATCATTGTCGACGTTTTGCCGCTTTTCATGTGCTTTAAAGGCGATTCGAATCTACCTCCTGAAACCTGTTTCCTGCAATTCTGCCTTGCTTTCAAATCCTCTTCGTTGCCTTCCCTCAATATATTTGTGGACGAGAGTTATCATTTATAACTCAGCAGGTTTGTGAATGGCAGTCCCCCTGAGCTCCATTTTTCAACTGTCTTTTTTGGGAGCTGGCCGCAAAAGCACGGGATTGCCTCAGGCCCTATTCTGGTTCCCGGCGGCAGGCTGAGCCTGTGGTTAATTCTTCTTCCTGATGGGAAAATAGAGTGACCTGTGCCTGTCCCAACAGCTAGATCTATTCTCTCATTGGTTTCCCCTCTTCCCGTTCATCCTCAGGACAAATTGCAATCTGTACAGAACAGGAGGTTAAAGGTGCTGATTCTCCAAGTAGGGAGATTGCTAGTGAAGTAGCTGGAATGGCGAACCCGAGCACAAGGAGATGAGAAATGAGGTGCGTTTTAGAAACCTTTCAAAATCCCACGGTGTACCTTCTTCTGGGTTCCGCATGCAAGTTTTCGATGTAGGAAGATGCCCTTGAACCTGGAGATTTGGGACCCATGGGATGGTTACCATGCAGTATTACTTTAAAGGGTCTGCGTTTGCTCACCCAACCTCACCCAACCTCTCAGCCCCAAGAGTGTCCACCCTTATGTCTCATCCAGCTGTGGGTCTAGATATGGTCAATCCAGGTTGCATCACAGCCCCTGAACGAATTTTGTAAGAATTTCTCTCTCTTTCACTGTCTTTGTTTTACGGGTTTTTAAAAGTAATTTATTTTTATAATGGGGTTTAGCTGCTTTTCACGGCCGTGTTTATGTGGCTTTACACCCACTTGACTCACTTCCAGACAGATATCAATACATAGGTTTTAAGATTGTTACTAGTCACATATATTCTTGTGCGGTGAATAGGGGGTGTTGAGTCCAGTTCACTGAGCAAGGAGTAGGTCTTGTCTATTACATATTGGGTGTATGGAACGGTATCTGAGCGAATTTGAACCCCTTGTTTTATGCATCACCCCACCTCACCTTTCCCGTTAAGCAGCCATAGTGTGTTTTCTAAACGTGTGATTCTGTTCTGTTCTGTAATTCAGTTCAAGTGTAGCGGTTTTTACATTCCCTCTATAAGTGATAGCTTATGATAAGTGTCTTTTTCTGTGTGACTTATTTCACTTAGAATCGTCGTACCTAAGTCCACTCATCTTGCTTCTACTAGCCTTATGACATTGATTTCATGTCTGAGTGATATTCCATTGTACATAAGGACCACAACTTCTTTATCCATTTTTCTCTTTCCTGGGATATTTAAGGTGTCATGAAGTGGAGATTCTTGTCAACAGAGCAGCCCTAAACTTTGGGGTGCCTGTGTCTTGCTGATTTTTAGTTTTCCCAATTTATACGCCCATGAGTGGACGTGCCCTATGCTCCCTAAGCTGTGTTTTTTCGATGTTTCAGGACACACCGTACACTTCTTCAGAGTGGCTGTTGGCAATTTACATCCCGCCCATCAGCGTAGCAAGGCTGCCATTTCTCCATGGCCTGTCCTGCATTTCTGGTTTTGACACTTTTTGCAGCATGGCCCTTTTGACCGATGGGAAGCGAGACTTCTTTGTAGCGCTGATTTGCCTTTCCAGGTTGCTTGGTTGGCCAAAAAGTGCGTATGCGTTTTTTCCTGAATATATTCAGGAAAAAACGCATACGCCCTTCTTGGCCAAGGGCATCATTGTCGAAGTTTTGCCGCTTTTCATGTGCTTTACAGGCGATTCGAATCTACCTCCTGAAATCTGTTTCCTGCAATTCTGCCTTGCTTTCAAATCCTCTTCGTTGCCTTCCCTCAATATATCTGTGGATGAGAGTTATCATTTATAACTCTGCGGGTTTGTGAATTGCAGTGTCCCTGAGCTCCATTTTTCAACTCGCTTTTTTGGGAGCTGGCCACAAAAGCGCGGGATTGCCTCAGGCCCTATTGTGCTTCTGGGCGGCAGGCTGAGCCTGTGATTAATTCTTCTTCCTGATGGGAAAATAGAGTGACCTGTGCCTGTCCCAACACCTAGATCTAGACTCTCATTGGTTGCCCCTCTTCCCGTTCATCCTCAGGAAAAATTGCAACCTGTAGGGAACAGGAGGTTAAAGGTGCTGATTCTCCAAGTAAGTTGATTGCTAGTAAAGTAGCTGGAAAGGCGAACCCGAGCACAAGGAGATGAGAAATGGGGTGTGTTTTAGAAACCTTTCAAAATCACACGGTGTACCATCTTCTGAGTTTCTCATGCATGTATTCGATGTAGGAAGATGCCTTTGAACCTGGAGATTTGGGACCCATGGGATGGGTATCACGCAGTATTACTTTAAAGGGTCTGCGTTTGCTCACCCAAACTCTCAGCCCCAAGAGTGTCCACCCTTATGTCTCATCCAGCTGTGGGTCTAGATATGGTCAATCCAGGTGGCATCACAGCCCCTGAACGAATTTCGTAAGAATTTCTCTCTCTTTCACTGTCTTTGTTTTACGGGTTTTTAAAAGTAATTTATTTTTATAATGGGGTTTAGCTGCTTTTCACGGCTGTGTTTATGCGGATTTACACCCACTTGACTCACTTCCAGACAGATATCAATACATAGGTTTTAAGATTGTTACTAGTCACATATATTCTTGTGCGGTGAATAGGGGGAGTTGAGTCCAGTTCACGGAGCAAGGAGTAGGTCTTGTCTATTACATATTGGGTGTATGGAACGGTATCTGAGCAAATTTGAACCTCTTGTTTTATGCATCACCCCACCTCACCTTTCCCGTTAAGCAGCCATAGTGTGTTTTCTAAACGTGTGACTCTGTTCTGTTTTGTAATTCAGTTCAAGTGTAGCGGTTTTTACATTCCCTCTATAAGTGATAGCTTATGATAAGTGTCTTTTTCTGTGTGACTTATTTCACTTAGAATTGTCGTACCTAAGTCCACTCATCTTGCTTCTACTAGCCTTATGACATTGATTTCATGTCTGAGTGATATTCCATTGTACATAAGGACCACAACTTTTTTATCCATTTTTCTCTTTCCTGGGATATTTAAGGTGTCATGAAGTGGAGGTTCTTGTCAACAGAGCAGCCCCAAACTTTGGGGTGCCTGTGTCTTGCTGATTTTTAGTTTTCCCAATTTATACGCCCATGAGTGGACGTGCCCTATGCTCACTAAGCTGTGTTTTTTCGATGTTTCAGGACACACCGTACACTTCTCCAGAGTGGCTGTTGGCAATTTACATCCCGCCCATCAGCGTAGCAAGGCTGCCATTTCTCCATGGCCTGTCCTGCATTTCTGGTTTTGACACTTTTTGCAGCATGGCCCTTTTGACCCATGGGAAGCGAGACTTCTTTGTAGCGCTGATTTGCCTTTCCAGGTTGCTTGGTTGGCCAAAAAGGGCGTATGCGTTTTTTCCTGAATATATTCAGGAAAAAACGCATACGCCCTTCTTGGCCAAGGGCATCATTGTCGACGTTTTGCCGCTTTTCATGTGCTTTACAGGCGATTCGAATCTACCTCCTGAAATCTGTTTCCTGCAATTCTGCCTTGCTTTCAAATCCTCTTCGTTGCCTTCCCTCAATATATCTGTGGATGAGAGTTATCATTTATAACTCTGCGGGTTTGTGAATTGCAGTGTCCCTGAGCTCCATTTTTCAACTCGCTTTTTTGGGAGCTGGCCGCAAAAGCGCGGGATTGCCTCAGGCCCTATTGTGCTTCTGGGCGGCAGGCTGAGCCTGTGATTAATTCTTCTTCCTGATGGGAAAATAGAGTGACCTGTGCCTGTCCCAACACCTAGATCTAGTCTCTCATTGGTTGCCCCTCTTCCCGTTCATCCTCAGGACAAATTGCAACCTGTAGGGAACAGGAGGTTAAAGGTGCTGATTCTCCAAGTAAGTTGATTGCTAGTAAAGTAGCTGGAAAGGCGAACCCGAGCACAAGGAGATGAGAAATGGGGTGTGTTTTAGAAACCTTTCAAAATCACACGGTGTACCATCTTCTGAGTTTCTCATGCATGTTTTCGATGTAGGAAGATGCCCTTGAACCTGGAGATTTGGGACCCATGGGATGGGTATCACGCAGTATTACTTTAAAGGGTCTGCGTTTGCTCACCCAACCTCTCAGCCCCAAGAGTGTCCACCCTTATGTCTCATCCAGCTGTGGGTCTAGATATGGTCAATCCAGGTGGCATCACAGCCCCTGAACGAATTTTGTAAGAATTTCTCTCTCTTTCACTGTCTTTGTTTTACGGGTTTTTAAAAGTAATTTATTTTTATAATGGGGTTTAGCTGCTTTTCACGGCTGTGTTTATGCGGCTTTACACCCACTTGACTCACTTCCAGACAGATATCAATACATAGGTTTTAAGATTGTTACTAGTCACATATATTCTTGTGCGGTGAATAGGGGGTGTTGAGTCCAGTTCACGGAGAAAGGAGTAGGTTTTGTCTATTACATATTGGGTGTATGGAACGGTATCTGAGCAAATTTGAACCCCTTGTTTTATGCATCACCCCACCTCACCTTTCCCGTTAAGCAGCCATAGTGTGTTTTCTAAACGTGTGACTCTGTTCTGTTTTGTAATTCAGTTCAAGTGTAGCGGTTTTTACATTCCCTCTATAAGTGATAGCTTATGATAAGTGTCTTTTTCTGTGTGAATTATTTCACTTAGAATCGTCGTACCTAAGTCCACTCATCTTGCTTCTACTAGCCTTATGACATTGATTTCATGTCTGAGTGATATTCCATTGTACATAAGGACCACAACTTTTTTATCCATTTTTCTCTTTCCTGGGATATTTAAGGTGTCATGAAGTGGAGGTTCTTGTCAACAGAGCAGCCCCAAACTTTGGGGTGCCTGTGTCTTGCTGATTTTTAGTTTTCCCAATTTATACGCCCATGAGTGGACGTGCCCTATGCTCACTAAGCTGTGTTTTTTCGATGTTTCAGGACACACCGTACACTTCTCCAGAGTGGCTGTTGGCAATTTACATCCCGCCCATCAGCGTAGCAAGGCTGCCATTTCTCCATGGCCTGTCCTGCATTTCTGGTTTTGACACTTTTTGCAGCATGGCCCTTTTGACCCATGGGAAGCGAGAGTTCTTTGTAGCGCTGATTTGCCTTTCCAGGTTGCTTGGTTGGCCAAAAAGGGCGTATGCGTTTTTTCCTGAATATATTCAGGAAAAAACGCATACGCCCTTTTTGGCCAAGGGCATCACTGTCGACGTTTTGCCGCTTTTCATGTGCCTTAAAGGCGATTCGAATCTACCTCCTGAAATCTGTTTCCTGCAATTCTGCCTTGCTTTCAAATCCTCTTCGTTGACTTCCCTCAATATATCTGTGGATGAGAGTTATCACTTATAACTCTGTGGGTTTGTGAATTGCAGTGTCCCTGAGCTCCATTTTTCAACTGTCTTTTTTGAGAGCTGGCCGCAAAAGCACGGGATTGCCTCAGGCCCTATTATGGTTCCTGGCAGCAGGCTGAGCCTGTGGTTAATTCTTCTTCCTGATGGGAAAATAGAGTGACCTGTGCCTGTCCCAAAAGCTAGATCTAGTCTCTCATTGGTTGCCCCTCTTCCCGTTCATCCTCAGGACAAATTGCAACCTGTAGGGAACAGGAGCTTAAAGGTGCTGATTCTCCAAGTAGGGAGATTGCTAGTAAAGTAGCTGGAATGGCGAACCCGAGCACAAGGAGATGAGAAATGAGGTGCGTTTTAGAAACCTTTCAAAATCACACGGTGTACCATCTTCTGAGTTTCTCATGCATGTTTTCGATGTAGGAAGATGCCCTTGAACCTGGAGACTTGGGACCCATGGGATGGGTACCACGCAGTATTACTTTAAAGGGTCTGCGTTTGCTCACCCAACCTAACCCAACCTTTCAGCCCCAAGACATTCCACCCTTATGTCTCATCCAGCTGTGCGTGTAGATATGGTCAATCCAGGTTGCATCACAGCCTCTGAACGAATTTTGTAAGAATTTCTCTCTCTTACACTGTCTTTGTTTTACGGGTTTTTAAAAGTAATTTATTTTTGTAATGGGGTTTAGCTGCTTTTCACGGCTGTGTTTATGCGGATTTACACCCACTTGACTCACTTCCAGACAGATATCAATACATAGGTTTTAAGATTGTTACTAGTCACATATATTCTTGTGCGGTGAATACGGGGTGTTGAGTCCAGTTCACTGAGCAAGGAGTAGGTCTTGTGTATTACATATTGGGTGTATGGAACGGTATCTGAGCGAATTTGAACCCCTTGTTTTATGCATCACCCCACCTCACCTTTCCCGTTAAGCAGCCATAGTGTGTTTTCTAAACGTGTGATTCTGTTCTGTTCTGTAATTCAGTTCAAGTGTAGCTGTTTTTACATTCCCTCTATAAGTGATAGCTTATGATAAGTGTCTTTTTCTGTGTGACTTATTTCACTTAGAATCGTCGTACCTAAGTCCACTCATCTTGCTTCTACTAGCCTTATGACATTGATTTCATGTCTGAGTGATATTGCATTGTACATAAGGACCACAACTTCTTTATCCATTTTTCTCTTTCCGGGGATATTTAAGGTGTCATGAAGTGGAGGTTCTTGTCAACAGAGCAGCACTAAACATTGGGGTGCCTGTGTCTTGCTGATTTTTAGTTTTCCCTATTTATACGCCCATGAGTGGACGTGCCCTATGCTCCCTAAGCTGTGTTTTTTCGATGTTTCAGGACACCGTACACTTCTCCAGAGTGGCTGTTGGCAATTAACATCCCGCCCATCAGCGTAGCAAGGCTGCCATTTCTCCATGGCCTGTCCTGCATTTCTGGTTTTGACACTTTTTGCAGCATGACCCTTTTGACCGATGGGAAGCGAGACTTCTTTGTAGCACTGATTTGCCTTTCCAGGTTGCTTGGTTGGCCAAAAAGGGCGTGTGCGTTTTTTCCTGAATATATTCAGGAAAAAACGCATATGCCCTTTTTGGCCAAGGGCATCATTGTCGACGTTTTGCCGCTTTTCATGTGCTTTAAAGGCGATTCGAATCTACCTCCTGAAACCTGTTTCCTGCAATTCTGCCTTGCTTTCAAATCCTCTTCGTTGCCTTCCCTCAATATATTTGTGGACGAGAGTTATCATTTATAACTCAGCAGGTTTGTGAATGGCAGTCCCCCTGAGCTCCATTTTTCAACTGTCTTTATTGGGAGCTGGCCGCAAAAGCACGGGATTGCCTCAGGCCCTATTTTGGTTCCCGGCGGCAGGCTGAGCCTGTGGTTAATTCTTCTTCCTGATGGGAAAATAGAGTGACCTGTGCCTGTCCCAACAGCTAGATCTATTCTCTCATTGGTTTCCCCTCTTCCCGTTCATCCTCAGGACAAATTGCAATCTGTACAGAACAGGAGGTTAAAGGTGCTGATTCTCCAAGTAGGGAGATTGCTAGTGAAGTAGCTGGAATGGCGAACCCGAGCACAAGGAGATGAGAAATGAGGTGCGTTTTAGAAACCTTTCAAAATCACACGGTGTACCTTCTTCTGGGTTCCGCATGCAAGTTTTCGATGTAGGAAGATGCCCTTGAACCTGGAGATTTGGGACCCATGGGATGGGTACCATGCAGTATTACTTTAAAGGGTCTGCGTTTGCTCACCCAACCTCACCCAACCTCTCAGCCCCAAGAGTGTCCACCCTTATGTCTCATCCAGCTGTGGGTCTAGATATGGTCAATCCAGGTTGCATCACAGCCCCTGAACGAATTTTGTAAGAATTTCTCTCTCTTTCACTGTCTTTGTTTTACGGGTTTTTAAAAGTAATTTATTTTTATAATGGGGTTTAGCTGCTTTTCACGGCCGTGTTTATGTGGCTTTACACCCACTTGACTCACTTCCAGACAGATATCAATACATAGGTTTTAAGATTGTTACTAGTCACATATATTCTTGTGCGGTGAATAGGGGGTGTTGAGTCCAGTTCACTGAGCAAGGAGTAGGTCTTGTCTATTACATATTGGGTGTATGGAACGGTATCTGAGCGAATTTGAACCCCTTGTTTTATGCATCACCCCACCTCACCTTTCCCGTTAAGCAGCCATAGTGTGTTTTCTAAACGTGTGATTCTGTTCTGTTCTGTAATTCAGTTCAAGTGTAGCGGTTTTTACATTCCCTCTATAAGTGATAGCTTATGATAAGTGTCTTTTTCTGTGTGACTTATTTCACTTAGAATCGTCGTACCTAAGTCCACTCATCTTGCTTCTACTAGCCTTATGACATTGATTTCATGTCTGAGTGATATTCCATTGTACATAAGGACCACAACTTCTTTATCCATTTTTCTCTTTCCTGGGATATTTAAGGTGTCATGAAGTGGAGGTTCTTGTCAACAGAGCAGCCCTAAACTTTGGGGTGCCTGTGTCTTGCTGATTTTTAGTTTTCCCAATTTATACGCCCATGAGTGGACGTGCCCTATGCTCACTAAGCTGTGTTTTTTCGATGTTTCAGGACACACCGTACACTTCTCCAGAGTGGCTGTTGGCAATTTACATCCCGCCCATCAGCGTAGCAAGGCTGCCATTTCTCCATGGCCTGTCCTGCATTTCTGGTTTTGACACTTTTTGCAGCATGGCCCTTTTGACCCATGGGAAGCGAGACTTCTTTGTAGCGCTGATTTGCCTTTACAGGTTGCTTGGTTGGCCAAAAAGGGCGTATGCGTTTTTTCCTGAATATATTCAGGAAAAAACGCATACGCCCTTCTTGGCCAAGGGCATCATTGTCGACGTTTTGCCGCTTTTCATGTGCTTTACAGGCGATTCGAATCTACCTCCTGAAATCTGTTTCCTGCAATTCTGCCTTGCTTTCAAATCCTCTTCGTTGCCTTCCCTCAATATATCTGTGGATGAGAGTTATCATTTATAACTCTGCGGGTTTGTGAATTGCAGTGTCCCTGAGCTCCATTTTTCAACTGTCTTTTTTGAGACCTGGCCGCAAAAGCGCGGTATTGCCTCAGGCCCTATTGTGCTTCTGGGCGGCAGGCTGAGCCTGTGATTAATTCTTCTTCCTGATGGGAAAATAGAGTGACCTGTGCCTGTCCCAACACCTATATCTAGTTTCTCATTGGTTGCCCCTCTTCCCGTTCATCCTCAGGACAAATTGCAACCTGTAGGGAACAGGAGGTTAAAGGTGCTGACTCTCCAAGTAAGTTGATTGCTAGTAAAGTAGCTGGAAAGGCGAACCCAAGCACAAGGAGATGAGAAATGGGGTGTGTTTTAGAAACCTTTCAAAATCACACGGTGTACCATCTTCTGAGTTTCTCATGCATGTTTTCGATGTAGGAAGATGCCCTTGAACCTGGAGATTTGGGACCCATGGGATGGGTATCACGCAGTATTACTTTAAAGGGTCTGCGTTTGCTCACCCAACCTCTCAGCCCCAAGAGTGTCCACCCTTATGTCTCATCCAGCTGTGGGTCTAGATATGGTCAATCCAGGTGGCATCACAGCCCCTGAACGAATTTTGTAAGAATTTCTCTCTCTTTCACTGTCTTTGTTTTACGGGTTTTTAAAAGTAATTTATTTTTATAATGGGGTTTAGCTGCTTTTCACGGCTGTGTTTATGCGGATTTACACCCACTTGACTCACTTCCAGACAGATATCAATACATAGGTTTTAAGATTGTTACTAGTCACATATATTCTTGTGCGGTGAATAGGGGGTGTTGAGTCCAGTTCACGGAGCAAGGAGTAGATCTTGTCTATTACATATTGGGTGTATGGAACGGTATCTGAGCAAATTTGAACCTCTTGTTTTATGCATCACCCCACCTCACCTTTCCCGTTAAGCAGCCATAGTGTGTTTTCTAAACGTGTGACTCTGTTCTGTTTTGTAATTCAGTTCAAGTGTAGCGGTTTTTACATTCCCTCTATAAGTGATAGCTTATGATAAGTGTCTTTTTCTGTGTGACTTATTTCACTTAGAATTGTCGTACCTAAGTCCACTCATCTTGCTTCTACTAGCCTTATGACATTGATTTCATGTCTGAGTGATATTCCATTGTACATAAGGACCACAACTTTTTTATCCATTTTTCTCTTTCCTGGGATATTTAAGGTGTCATGAAGTGGAGGTTCTTGTCAACAGAGCAGCCCCAAACTTTGGGGTGCCTGTGTCTTGCTGATTTTTAGTTTTCCCAATTTATACGCCCATGAGTGGACGTGCCCTATGCTCACTAAGCTGTGTTTTTTCGATGTTTCAGGACACACCGTACACTTCTCCAGAGTGGCTGTTGGCAATTTACATCCCGCCCATCAGCGTAGCAAGGCTGCCATTTCTCCATGGCCTGTCCTGCATTTCTGGTTTTGACACTTTTTGCAGCATGGCCCTTTTGACCCATGGGAAGCGAGACTTCTTTGTAGCGCTGATTTGCCTTTACAGGTTGCTTGGTTGGCCAAAAAGGGCGTATGCGTTTTTTCCTGAATATATTCAGGAAAAAACGCATACGCCCTTCTTGGCCAAGGGCATCATTGTCGACGTTTTGCCGCTTTTCATGTGCTTTACAGGCGATTCGAATCTACCTCCTGAAATCTGTTTCCTGCAATTCTGCCTTGCTTTCAAATCCTCTTCGTTGCCTTACCTCAATATATCTGTGGATGAGAGTTATCATTTATAACTCTGCGGGTTTGTGAATTGCAGTGTCCCTGAGCTCCATTTTTCAACTGTCTTTTTTGAGACCTGGCCGCAAAAGCGCGGTATTGCCTCAGGCCCTATTGTGCTTCTGGGCGGCAGGCTGAGCCTGTGATTAATTCTTCTTCCTGATGGGAAAATAGAGTGACCTGTGCCTGTCCCAACACCTATATCTAGTCTCTCATTGGTTGCCCCTCTTCCCGTTCATCCTCAGGACAAATTGCAACCTGTAGGGAACAGGAGGTTAAAGGTGCTGACTCTCCAAGTAAGTTGATTGCTAGTAAAGTAGCTGGAAAGGCGAACCCAAGCACAAGGAGATGAGAAATGGGGTGTGTTTTAGAAACCTTTCAAAATCACACGGTGTACCATCTTCTGAGTTTCTCATGCATGTTTTCGATGTAGGAAGATGCCCTTGAACCTGGAGATTTGGGACCCATGGGATGGGTATCACGCAGTATTACTTTAAAGGGTCTGCGTTTGCTCACCCAACCTCTCAGCCCCAAGAGTGTCCACCCTTATGTCTCATCCAGCTGTGGGTCTAGATATGGTCAATCCAGGTGGCATCACAGCCCCTGAACGAATTTTGTAAGAATTTCTCTCTCTTTCACTGTCTTTGTTTTACGGGTTTTTAAAAGTAATTTATTTTTATAATGGGGTTTAGCTGCTTTTCACGGCTGTGTTTATGCGGATTTACACCCACTTGACTCACTTCCAGACAGATATCAATACATAGGTTTTAAGATTGTTACTAGTCACATATATTCTTGTGCGGTGAATAGGGGGTGTTGAGTCCAGTTCACGGAGCAAGGAGTAGGTCTTGTCTATTACATATTGGGTGTATGGAACGGTATCTGAGCAAATTTGAACCCCCTGTTTTATGCATCACCCCACCTCACCTTTCCCGTTAAGCAGCCATAGTGTGTTTTCTAAACGTGTGACTCTGTTCTGTTTTGTAATTCAGTTCAAGTGTAGCGGTTTTTACATTCCCTCTATAAGTGATAGCTTATGATAAGTGTCTTTTTCTGTGTGACTTATTTCACTTAGAATCGTCGTACCTAAGTCCACTCATCTTGCTTCTACTAGCCTTATGACATTGATTTCATGTCTGAGTGATATTCCGTTGTCCATAAGGACCACAATTTTTTATCCATTTTTCTCTTTCCTGGGATATTTAAGGTGTCATGAAGTGGAGGTTCTTGTCAACAGAGCAGCCCCAAACTTTGGGGTGCCTGTGTCTTGCTGATTTTTAGTTTTCCCAATTTATACGCCCATGAGTGGACGTGCCCTATGCTCCCTAAGCTGTGTTTTTTCGATGTTTCAGGACACACCGTACAGTTCTCCAGAGTGGCTGTTGGCAATTTACATCCCGCCCATCAACGTAGCAAGGCTGCCATTTCTCCATGGCCTGTCCTGCATTTCTGGTTTTGACACTTTTTGCAGCATGGCCCTTTTGACCCATCGGAAGCGAGACTTCTTTGTAGCGCTGATTTGCCTTTCCAGGTTGCTTGGTTGGCCAAAAAGGGCGTATGCGTTTTTTCCTGAATATATTCAGGAAAAAACGCATACGCCCTTTTTGGCCAAGGGCATCATTGTCGACGTTTTGCCGCTTTTCATGTGCCTTAAAGGCGATTAGAATCTACCTCCTGAAATCTGTTTCCTGCAATTCTGCCTTGCTTTCAAATCCTCTTCGTTGACTTCCCTCAATATATCTGTGGATGAGAGTTATCACTTATAACTCTGCGGGTTTGTGAATTGCAGTGTCCCTGAGCTCCATTTTTCAACTGTCTTTTTTGAGAGCTGGCCGCAAAATCACGGGATTGCCTCAGGCCCTATTCTGGTTCCTGGCAGCAGGCTGAGCCTGTGGTTAATTCTTCTTCCTGATGGGAAAATAGAGTGACCTGTGCCTGTCCCAACAGCTAGATCTAGTCTCTCATTGGTTGCCCCTCTTCCCGTTCATCCTCAGGACAAATTGCAACCTGTAGGGAACAGGAGGTTAAAGGTGCTGATTCTCCAAGTAGGGAGATTGCTAGTAAAGTAGCTGGAATGGCGAACCCGAGCACAAGGAGATGAGAAATGAGGTGCGTTTTAGAAACCTTTCAAAATCACACGGTGTACCATCTTCTGAGTTTCTCATGCATGTTTTCGATGTAGGAAGATGCCCTTGAACCTGGAGACTTGGGACCCATTCGATGGGTACCACGCAGTATTACTTTAAAGGGTCTGCGTTTGCTCACCCAACCTAACCCAACCTTTCAGCCCCAAGACTGTCCACCCTTATGTCTCATCCAGCTGTGGGTCTAGATATGGTCAATCCAGGTTGCATCTCAGCCCCTGAACGAATTTTGTAAGAATTTCTCTCTCTTTCACTGTCTTTGTTTTACGGGTTTTTAAAAGTAATTTTTTTTATAATGGGGTTTAGCTGCTTTTCACGGCTGTGTTTATGCGGATTTACACCCACTTGACTCACTTCCAGACAGATATCAATACATAGGTTTTAAGATTGTTACTAGTCATATATATTCTTGTGCGGTGAACAGGGGGTGTTGAGTCCAGTTCACTGAGCAAGGAGTAGGTCTTGTGTATTACATATTGGGTGTATGGAACGGTATCTGAGCGAATTTGAACCCCTTGTTTTATGCATCCCCCCACCTCACCTTTCCCGTTAAGCAGCCATAGTGTGTTTTCTAAACGTGTGACTCTGTTCTGTTTTGTAATTCAGTTCAAGTGTAGCGGTTTTTACATTCCCTCTATAAGTGATAGCTTATGATAAGTGTCTTTTTCTGTGTGACTTATTTCACTTAGAATCGTCGTACCTAAGTCCACTCATCTTGCTTCTACTATCCTTATGACATTGATTTCATGTCTGAGTGATATTCCATTGTACATAAGGACCACAACTTTTTTATCGATTTTTCTCTTTCCTGGGATATTTAAGGTGTCATGAAGTGTAGGTTCTTGTCAACAGAGCAGCCCCAAACTTTGGGGTGCCTGTGTCTTGCTCATTTTTAGTTTTCCCAATTTATACGCCCATGAGTGGACGTGCCCTATGCTCCCTAAGCTGTGTTTTTTCGATGTTTCAGGACACACCGTACACTTCTCCAGAGTGGCTGTTGGCAATTTACATCCCGCCCATCAGCGTAGCAAGGCTGCCATTTCTCCATGGCCTGTCCTGCATTTCTGGTTTTGACACTTTTTGCAGCATGTCCCTTTTGGCCGATGGGAAGCGAGACTTCTTTGTAGCGCTGATTTGCCTTTCCAGGTTGCTTGGTTGGCCAAAAAGGGCGTATGCGTTTTTTCCTGAATATATTCAGGAAAAAACGCATACGCCCTTTTTGGCCAAGGGCATCATTGTCGACGTTTTGCCGCTTTTCATGTGCCTTAAAGGCGATTCGAATCTACCTCCTGAAATCTGTTTCCTGCAATTCTGCCTTGCTTTCAAATCCTCTTCGTTGCCTTCCCTCAATATATCTGTGGATGAGAGATATCATTTATAACTCTGCGGGTTTGTGAATTGCAGTGTCCCTGAGCTCCATTTTTCAACTGTCTTTTTTGAGAGCTGGCCGCAAAAGCACGGGATTGCCTCAGGCCCTATTCTGGTTCCTGGCAGCAGGCTGAGCCTGTGGTTAATTCTTCTTCCTGATGGGAAAATAGAGTGACCTGTGCCTGTCCCAACAGCTAGATCTAGTCTCTCATTGGTTGCCCCTCTTCCCGTTCATCCTCAGGACAAATTGCAACCTGTAGGGAACAGGAGGTTAAAGGTGCTGATTCTCCAAGTAAGTTGATTGTTAGTAAAGTAGCTGGAAAGGCGAACCCGAGCACAAGGAGATGAGAAATGGGGTGTGTTTTAGAAACCTTTCAAAATCACAAGGTGTACCATCTTCTGAGTTTCTCATGCATGTTTTCGATGTAGGAAGATGCCCTTGAACCTGGAGACTTGGGACCCATGGGATGGGTACCACGCAGTATTACTTTAAAGGGTCTGCATTTGCTCACCCAACCTAACCCAACCTTTCAGCCCCAAGAGTGTCCACCCTTATGTCTCATCCAGCTGTGCGTGTAGATATGGTCAATCCAGGTTGCGTCACAGCCTCTGAACGAATTTTGTAAGAATTTCTCTCTCTTTCACTGTCTTTGTTTTACGGGTTTTTAAAAGTAATTTAGTTTTATAATGCGGTTTAGCTGCTTTTCACGGCTGTGTTTATGCGGCTTTACACCCACTTGACTCACTTCCAGACATATATCAATACATAGGTTTTAAGATTCTTAATAGTCACATATATTCTTGTGCGGTGAATAGGGGGTGTTGAGTCCAGTTCACTTAGCAAGGAGTAGGTCTTGTCTATTACATATTGGGTGTATGGAACGGTATCTGAGCGAATTTGAAACCCTTGTTTTATGCATCACCCCACCTCACCTTTCCCGTTAAGCAGCCATAGTGTGTTTTCTAAACGTGTGAGTCTGTTCTGTTTTGTAATTCAGTTCAAGTGTAGCGGTTTTTACATTCCCTCTATAAGTGATAGCTTATGATATGTGTCTTTTTCTGTGTGACATATTTCACTTAGAATCGTCGTACCTAAGTCCACTCATCTTGCTTCTACTAGCCTTATGTCATTGATTTCATGTCTGAGTGATATTCCATTGTACATAAGGACCACAACTTCTTTATCCATTTTTCTCTTTCCTGGGATATTTAAGGTGTCATGAAGTGGAGGTTCTTGTCAACAGAGCAGCCCTAAACTTTGGGGTGCCTGTGTCTTGCTGATTTTTACTTTTCCCAATTTATACGCCCATGAGTGGACGTGCCCTATGCTCCCTAAGCTGTGTTTTTTCGATGTTTCAGGACACACCGTACACTTCTCCAGAGTGGCTGTTGGCAATTTACATCCCGCCCATCAGCGTAGCAAGGCTGCCATTTCTCCATGGCCTGTCCTGCATTTCTGGTTTTGACACTTTTTGCAGCATGACCCTTTTGACCGATGGGAAGCGAGACTTCTTTGTAGCACTGATTTGCCTTTCCAGGTTGCTTGGTTGGCCAAAAAGGGCGTATGCGTTTTTTCCTGAATATATTCAGGAAAAAACGCATACGCCCTTTTTGGCCAAGGGCATCATTGTCGACGTTTTGCCGCTTTTCATGTGCCTTAAAGGCGATTCGAATCTACCTCCTGAAATCTGTTTCCTGCAATTCTGC
Organism: Eschrichtius robustus; assembly: GCF_028021215.1. NCBI lineage: Eukaryota > Metazoa > Chordata > Mammalia > Artiodactyla > Eschrichtiidae > Eschrichtius > Eschrichtius robustus. Next base: position 629,096 of record NW_027175223.1, read on the forward strand.
CTTGCTTTCAAATCCTCTTCGTTGCCTTCCCTCAATATATCTGTGGATGAGAGTTATCACTTATAACTCTGCGGGTTTGTGAATTGCAGTGTCCCTGAGCTCCATTTTTCAACTGTCTTTTTTGAGAGCTGGCCGCAAAAGCACGGGATTGCCTCAGGCCCTATTCTGGTTCCTGGCAGCAGGCTGAGCCTGTGGTTAATTCTTCTTCCTGATGGGAAAATAGAGTGACCTGTGCCTGTCCCAACAGCTAGATCTAGTCTCTCATTGGTTCCCCCTCTTCCCGTTCATCCTCAGGACAAATTGCAACCTGTAGGGAACAGGAGGTTAAAGGTGCTCATTCTCCAATTAAGTTGATTGCTAGTAAAGTAGCTGGAAAGGCGAACCCGAGCACAAGGAGATGAGAAATGGGGTGTGTTTTAGAAACCTTTCAAAATCACACGGTGTACCATCTTCTGAGTTTCTCATGCATGTTTTCGATGTAGGAAGATGCCCTTGAACCTGGAGATTTGGGACCCATGGGATGGGTATCACGCAGTATTACTTTAAAGGGTCTGTGTTTGCTCACCCAACCTCTCAGCCCCAAGAGTGTCCACCCTTATGTCTCATCCAGCTGTGGGTCTAGATATGGTCAATCCAGGTGGCATCACAGCCCCTGAACGAATTTTGTAAGAATTTCTCTCTCTTTCACTGTCTTTGTTTTACGGGTTTTTAAAAGTAATTTATTTTTATAATGGGGTTTAGCTGCTTTTCACGGCTGTGTTTATGCGGATTTACACCCACTTGACTCTCTTCCAGACAGATATCAATACATAGGTTTTAAGATTGTTACTAGTCACATATATTCTTGTGCGGTGAATAGGGGGTGTTGAGTCCAGTTCACGGAGCAAGGAGTAGGTCTTGTCTATTACATATTGGGTGTATGGAACGGTATCTGAGCAAATTTGAACCCCTTGTTTTATGCATCACCCCACCTCACCTTTCCCGTTAAGCAGCCATAGTGTGTTTTCTAAACGTGTGACTCTGTTCTGTTTTGTAATTCAGTTCAAGTGTAGCGGTTTTTACATTCCCTCTATAAGTGATAGCTTATGATAAGTGTCTTTTTCTGTGTGACTTATTTCACTTAGAATCGTCGTACCTAAGTCCACTCATCTTGCTTCTACTAGCCTTATGACATTGATTTCATGTCTGAGTGATATTCCATTGTACATAAGGACCACAACTTTTTTATCCATTTTTCTCTTTCCTGGGATATTTAAGGTGTCATGAAGTGGAGGTTCTTGTCAACAGAGCAGCCCCAAACTTTGGGGTGCCTGTGTCTTGCTGATTTTTAGTTTTCCCAATTTATACGCCCATGAGTGGACGTGCCCTATGCTCACTAAGCTGTGTTTTTTCGAAGTTTCAGGACACACCGTACACTTCTCCAGAGTGGCTGTTGGCAATTTACATCCCGCCCATCAGCGTAGCAAGGCTGCCATTTCTCCATGGCCTGTCCTGCATTTCTGGTTTTGACACTTTTTGCAGCATGGCCCTTTTGACCCATGGGAAGCGAGAGTTCTTTGTAGCGCTGATTTGCCTTTCCAGGTTGCTTGGTTGGCCAAAAAGGGCGTATGCGTTTTTTCCTGAATATATTCAGGAAAAAACGCATACGCCCTTTTTGGCCAAGGGCATAATTGTCGACGTTTTGCCGCTTTTCATGTGCTTTAAAGGCGATTCGAATCTACCTCCTGAAACCTGTTTCCTGCAATTCTGCCTTGCTTTCAAATCCTCTTCGTTGCCTTCCCTCAATATATTTGTGGACGAGAGTTATCATTTATAACTCAGCAGGTTTGTGAATGGCAGTCCCCCTGAGCTCCATTTTTCAACTGTCTTTTTTGGGAGCTGGCCGCAAAAGCACGGGATTGCCTCAGGCCCTATTCTGGTTCCCGGCGGCAGGCTGAGCCTGTGGTTAATTGTTCTTCCTGATGGGAAAATAGAGTGACCTGTGCCTGTCCCAACACCTAGATCTATTCTCTCATTGGTTTCCCCTCTTCCCGTTCATCCTCAGGACAAATTGCAACCTGTACAGAACAGGAGGTTAAAGGTGCTGATTCTCCAAGTAGGGAGATTGCTAGTGAAGTAGCTGGAATGGCGAACCCGAGCACAAGGAGATGAGAAATGAGGTGCGTTTTAGAAACCTTTCAAAATCACACGGTGTACCTTCTTCTGGGTTCCTCATGCAAGTTTTCGATGAAGGAAGATGCCCTTGAACCTGGAGATTTGGGACCCATGGGATGGGTACCATGCAGTATTACTTTAAAGGGTCTGCGTTTGCTCACCCAACCTCACCCAACCTCTCAGCCCCAAGAGTGTCCACCCTTATGTCTCATCCAGCTGTGGGTCTAGATATGGTCAATCCAGGTTGCATCACAGCCCCTGAACGAATTTTGTAAGAATTTCTCTCTCTTTCACTGTCTTTGTTTTACGGGTTTTTAAAAGTAATTTATTTTTATAATGGGGTTTAGCTGCTTTTCACGGCTGTGTTTATGCGGCTTTACACCCACTAGACTCACTTCCAGACAGATATCAATACATAGGTTTTAAGATTGTTACTAGTCACATATATTCTTGTGCGGTGAATAGGGGGTGTTGAGTCCAGTTCACTGAGCAAGGAGTAGGTCTTGTCTATTACATATTGGGTGTATGGAACGGTATCTGAGCGAATTTGAACCCCTTGTTTTATGCATCACCCCACCTCACCTTTCCCGTTAAGCAGCCATAGTGTGTTTTCTAAACGTGTGACTCTGTTCTGTTCTGTAATTCAGTTCAAGTGTAGCGGTTTTTACATTCCCTCTATAAGTGATAGCTTATGATAAGTGTCTTTTTCTGTGTGACTTATTTCACTTAGAATCGTCGTACCTAAGTCCACTCATCTTGCTTCTACTAGCCTTATGACATTGATTTCATGTCTGAGTGATATTCCATTGTACATAAGGACCACAACTTCTTTATCCATTTTTCTCTTTCCTGGGATATTTAAGGTGTCATGAAGTGGAGGTTCTTGTCAACAGAGCAGCCCTAAACTTTGGGGTGCCTGTGTCTTGCTGATTTTTAGTTTTCCCAATTTATACGCCCATGAGTGGACGTGCCCTATGCTCCCTAAGCTGTGTTTTTTCGATGTTTCAGGACACACCGTACACTTCTCCAGAGTGGCTGTTGGCAACTTACATCCCGCTCATCAGCGTAGCAAGGCTGCCATTTCTCCATGGCCTGTCCTGCATTTCTGGTTTTGACACTTTTTGCAGCATGGCCCTTTTGACCGATGGGAAGCGAGACTTCTTTTTAGCGCTGATTTGCCTTTCCAGGTTGCTTGGTTGGCCAAAAAGGGCGTATGCTTTTTTTCCTGAATATATTCAGGAAAAAACGCATACGCCCTTTTTGGCCAAGGGCATCATTGTCGACGTTTTGCCGCTTTTCATGTGCCTTAAAGGCGATTCGAATCTACCTCCTGAAATCTGTTTCCTGCAATTCTGCCTTGCTTTCAAATCCTCTTCGTTGCCTTCCCTCAATATATCTGTGGATGAGAGTTATCATTTATAACTCTGCGGGTTTGTGAATTGCAGTGTCCCTGAGCTCCATTTTTCAACTCGCTTTTTTGGGAGCTGGCCGCAAAAGCGCGGGATTGCCTCAGGCCCTATTGTGCTTCTGGGCGCCAGGCTGAGCCTGTGATTAATTCTTCTTCCTGATGGGAAAATAGAGTGACCTGTGCCTGTCCCAACACCTAGATCTAGTCTCTCATTGGTTGCCCCTCTTCCCGTTCATCCTCAGGACAAATTGCAACCTGTAGGGAACAGGAGGTTAAAGGTGCTGATTCTCCAAGTAAGTTGATTGCTAGTAAAGTAGCTGGAAAGGCGAACCCGAGCACAAGGAGATGAGAAATGGGGTGTGTTTTAGAAACCTTTCAAAATCACACGGTGTACCATCTTCTGAGTTTCTCATGCATGTTTTCGATGTAGGAAGATGCCCTTGAACCTGGAGATTTGGGACCCATGGGATGGGTATCACGCAGTATTACTTTAAAGGGTCTGCGTTTGCTCACCCAACCTCTCAGCCCCAAGAGTGTCCACCCTTATGTCTCATCCAGCTGTGGGTCTAGATATGGTCAATCCAGGTGGCATCACAGCCCCTGAACGAATTTTGTAAGAATTTCTCTCTCTTTCACTGTCTTTGTTTTACGGGTTTTTAAAAGTAATTTATTTTTATAATGGGGTTTAGCTGCTTTTCACGGCTGTGTTTATGCGGCTTTACACCCACTTGACTCACTTCCAGACAGATATCAATACATAGGTTTTAAGATTGTTACTAGTCACATATATTCTTGTGCGGTGAATAGGGGGTGTTGAGTCCAGTTCACGGAGAAAGGAGTAGGTTTTGTCTATTACATATTGGGTGTATGGAACGGTATCTGAGCAAATTTGAACCCCTTGTTTTATGCATCACCCCACCTCACCTTTCCCGTTAAGCTGCCATAGTGTGTTTTCTAAACGTGTGACTCTGTTCTGTTTTGTAATTCAGTTCAAGTGTAGCGGTTTTTACATTCCCTCTATAAGTGATAGCTTATGATAAGTGTCTTTTTCTGTGTGACTTATTTCACTTAGAATCGTCGTACCTAAGTCCACTCATCTTGCTTCTACTAGCCTTATGACATTGATTTCATGTCTGAGTGATATTCCATTGTACATAAGGACCACAACTTTTTTATCCATTTTTCTCTTTCCTGGGATATTTAAGGTGTCATGAAGTGGAGGTTCTTGTCAACAGAGCAGCCCCAAACTTTGGGGTGCCTGTGTCTTGCTGATTTTTAGTTTTCCCAATTTATACGCCCATGAGTGGACGTGCCCTATGCTCACTAAGCTGTGTTTTTTCGATGTTTCAGGACACACCGTACACTTCTCCAGAGTGGCTGTTGGCAATTTACATCCCGCCCATCAGTGTAGCAAGGCTGCCATTTCTCCATGGCCTGTCCTGCATTTCTGGTTTTGACACTTTTTGCAGCATGGCCCTTTTGACCCATGGGAAGCGAGAGTTCTTTGTAGCGCTGATTTGCCTTTCCAGGTTGCTTGGTTGGCCAAAAAGGGCGTATGCGTTTTTTCCTGAATATATTCAGGAAAAAACGCATACGCCCTTTTTGGCCAAGGGCATCACTGTCGACGTTTTGCCGCTTTTCATGTGCCTTAAAGGCGATTCGAATCTACTTCCTGAAATCTGTTTCCTGCAATTCTGCCTTGCTTTCAAATCCTCTTCGTTGACTTCCCTCAATATATCTGTCGATGAGAGTTATCACTTATAACTCTGTGGGTTTGTGAATTGCAGTGTCCCTGAGCTCCATTTTTCAACTGTCTTTTTTGAGAGCTGGCCGCAAAAGCACGGGATTGCCTCAGGCCCTATTCTGGTTCCTGGCAGCAGGCTGAGCCTGTGGTTAATTCTTCTTCCTGATGGGAAAATAGAGTGACCTGTGCCTGTCCCAAAAGCTAGATCTAGTCTCTAATTGGTTGCCCCTCTTCCCGTTCATCCTCAGGACAAATTGCAACCTGTAGGGAACAGGAGCTTAAAGGTGCTGATTCTCCAAGTAGGGAGATTGCTAGTAAAGTAGCTGGAATGGCGAACCCGAGCACAAGGAGATGAGAAATGAGGTGCGTTTTAGAAACCTTTCAAAATCACACGGTGTACCATCTTCTGAGTTTCTCATGCATGTTTTCGATGTAGGAAGATGCCCTTGAACCTGGAGACTTGGGACCCATGGGATGGGTACCACGCAGTATTACTTTAAAGGGTCTGCGTTTGCTCACCCAACCTAACCCAACCTTTCAGCCCCAAGACATTCCACCCTTATGTCCCATCCAGCTGTGCGTGTAGATATGGTCAATCCAGGTTGCATCACAGCCTCTGAACGAATTTTGTAAGAATTTCTCTCTCTTACACTGTCTTTGTTTTACGGGTTTTTAAAAGTAATTTATTTTTGTAATGGGGTTTAGCTGCTTTTCACGGCTGTGTTTATGCGGATTTACACCCACTTGACTCACTTCCAGACAGATATCAATACATAGGTTTTAAGATTGTTACTAGTCACATATATTCTTGTGCGGTGAATACGGGGTGTTGAGTCCAGTTCACTGAGCAAGGAGTAGGTCTTGTGTATTACATATTGGGTGTATGGAACGGTATCTGAGCGAATTTGAAACCCTTGTTTTATGCATCACCCCACCTCACCTTTCCCGTTAAGCAGCCATAGTGTGTTTTCTAAACGTGTGATTCTGTTCTGTTCTGTAATTCAGTTCAAGTGTAGCTGTTTTTACATTCCCTCTATAAGTGATAGCTTATGATAAGTGTCTTTTTCTGTGTGACTTATTTCACTTAGAATCGTCGTACCTAAGTCCACTCATCTTGCTTCTACTAGCCTTATGACATTGATTTCATGTCTGAGTGATATTGCATTGTACATAAGGACCACAACTTCTTTATCCATTTTTCTCTTTCCGGGGATATTTAAGGTGTCATGAAGTGGAGGTTCTTGTCAACAGAGCAGCACTAAACATTGGGGTGCCTGTGTCTTGCTGATTTTTAGTTTTCCCAATTTATACGCCCATGAGTGGACGTGCCCTATGCTCCCTAAGCTGTGTTTTTTCGATGTTTCAGGACACCGTACACTTCTCCAGAGTGGCTGTTGGCAATTAACATCCCGCCCATCAGCGTAGCAAGGCTGCCATTTCTCCATGGCCTGTCCTGCATTTCTGGTTTTGACACTTTTTGCAGCATGACCCTTTTGACCGATGGGAAGCGAGACTTCTTTGTAGCACTGATTTGCCTTTCCAGGTTGCTTTGTTGGCCAAAAAGGGCGTGTGCGTTTTTTCCTGAATATATTCAGGAAAAAACGCATATGCCCTTTTTGGCCAAGGGCATCATTGTCGACGTTTTGCCGCTTTTCATGTGCTTTAAAGGCGATTCGAATCTACCTCCTGAAACCTGTTTCCTGCAATTCTGCCTTGCTTTCAAATCCTCTTCGTTGCCTTCCCTCAATATATTTGTGGACGAGAGTTATCATTTATAACTCAGCAGGTTTGTGAATGGCAGTCCCCCTGAGCTCCATTTTTCAACTGTCTTTTTTGGGAGCTGGCCGCAAAAGCACGGGATTGCCTCAGGCCCTATTCTGGTTCCCGGCGGCAGGCTGAGCCTGTGGTTAATTCTTCTTCCTGATGGGAAAATAGAGTGACCTGTGCCTGTCCCAACAGCTAGATCTATTCTCTCATTGGTTTCCCCTCTTCCCGTTCATCCTCAGGACAAATTGCAATCTGTACAGAACAGGAGGTTAAAGGTGCTGATTCTCCAAGTAGGGAGATTGCTAGTGAAGTAGCTGGAATGGCGAACCCGAGCACAAGGAGATGAGAAATGAGGTGCGTTTTAGAAACCTTTCAAAATCACACGGTGTACCTTCTTCTGGGTTCCGCATGCAAGTTTTCGATGTAGGAAGATGCCCTTGAACCTGGAGATTTGGGACCCATGGGATGGGTACCATGCAGTATTACTTTAAAGGGTCTGCGTTTGCTCACCCAACCTCACCCAACCTCTCAGCCCCAAGAGTGTCCACCCTTATGTCTCATCCAGCTGTGGGTCTAGATATGGTCAATCCAGGTTGCATCACAGCCCCTGAACGAATTTTGTAAGAATTTCTCTCTCTTTCACTGTCTTTGTTTAACGGGTTTTTAAAAGTAATTTATTTTTATAATGGGGTTTAGCTGCTTTTCACGGCCGTGTTTATGTGGCTTTACACCCACTTGACTCACTTCCAGACAGATATCAATACATAGGTTTTAAGATTGTTACTAGTCACATATATTCTTGTGCGGTGAATAGGGGGTGTTGAGTCCAGTTCACTGAGCAAGGAGTAGGTCTTGTCTATTACATATTGGGTGTATGGAACGGTATCTGAGCGAATTTGAACCCCTTGTTTTATGCATCACCCCACCTCACCTTTCCCGTTAAGCAGCCATAGTGTGTTTTCTAAACGTGTGATTCTGTTCTGTTCTGTAATTCAGTTCAAGTGTAGCGGTTTTTACATTCCCTCTATAAGTGATAGCTTATGATAAGTGTCTTTTTCTGTGTGACTTATTTCACTTAGAATCGTCGTACCTAAGTCCACTCATCTTGCTTCTACTAGCCTTATGACATTGATTTCATGTCTGAGTGATATTCCATTGTACATAAGGACCACAACTTCTTTATCCATTTTTCTCTTTCCTGGGATATTTAAGGTGTCATGAAGTGGAGATTCTTGTCAACAGAGCAGCCCTAAACTTTGGGGTGCCTGTGTCTTGCTGATTTTTAGTTTTCCCAATTTATACGCCCATGAGTGGACGTGCCCTATGCTCCCTAAGCTGTGTTTTTTCGATGTTTCAGGACACACCGTACACTTCTCCAGAGTGGCTGTTGGCAACTTACATCCCGCCCATCAGCGTAGCAAGGCTGCCATTTCTCCATGGCCTGTCCTGCATTTCTGGTTTTGACACTTTTTGCAGCATGGCCCTTTTGACCGATGGGAAGCGAGACTTCTTTGTAGCGCTGATTTGCCTTTCCAGGTTGCTTGGTTGGCCAAAAAGTGCGTATGCGTTTTTTCCTGAATATATTCAGGAAAAAACGCATACGCCCTTCTTGGCCAAGGGCATCATTGTCGAAGTTTTGCCGCTTTTCATGTGCTTTACAGGCGATTCGAATCTACCTCCTGAAATCTGTTTCCTGCAATTCTGCCTTGCTTTCAAATCCTCTTCGTTGCCTTCCCTCAATATATCTGTGGATGAGAGTTATCATTTATAACTCTGCGGGTTTGTGAATTGCAGTGTCCCTGAGCTCCATTTTTCAACTCGCTTTTTTGGGAGCTGGCCACAAAAGCGCGGGATTGCCTCAGGCCCTATTGTGCTTCTGGGCGGCAGGCTGAGCCTGTGATTAATTCTTCTTCCTGATGGGAAAATAGAGTGACCTGTGCCTGTCCCAACACCTAGATCTAGTCTCTCATTGGTTGCCCCTCTTCCCGTTCATCCTCAGGACAAATTGCAACCTGTAGGGAACAGGAGGTTAAAGGTGCTGATTCTCCAAGTAAGTTGATTGCTAGTAAAGTAGCTGGAAAGGCGAACCCGAGCACAAGGAGATGAGAAATGGGGTGTGTTTTAGAAACCTTTCAAAATCACACGGTGTACCATCTTCTGAGTTTCTCATGCATGTTTTCGATGTAGGAAGATGCCCTTGAACCTGGAGATTTGGGACCCATGGGATGGGTATCACGCAGTATTACTTTAAAGGGTCTGCGTTTGCTCACCCAACCTCTCAGCCCCAAGAGTGTCCACCCTTATGTCTCATCCAGCTGTGGGTCTAGATATGGTCAATCCAGGTGGCATCACAGCCCCTGAACGAATTTTGTAAGAATTTCTCTCTCTTTCACTGTCTTTGTTTTACGGGTTTTTAAAAGTAATTTATTTTTATAATGGGGTTTAGCTGCTTTTCACGGCTGTGTTTATGCGGCTTTACACCCACTTGACTCACTTCCAGACAGATATCAATACATAGGTTTTAAGATTGTTACTAGTCACATATATTCTTGTGCGGTGAATAGGGGGTGTTGAGTCCAGTTCACGGAGAAAGGAGTAGGTTTTGTCTATTACATATTGGGTGTATGGAACGGTATCTGAGCAAATTTGAACCCCTTGTTTTATGCATCACCCCACCTCACCTTTCCCGTTAAGCTGCCATAGTGTGTTTTCTAAACGTGTGACTCTGTTCTGTTTTGTAATTCAGTTCAAGTGTAGCGGTTTTTACATTCCCTCTATAAGTGATAGCTTATGATAAGTGTCTTTTTCTGTGTGACTTATTTCACTTAGAATCGTCGTACCTAAGTCCACTCATCTTGCTTCTACTAGCCTTATGACATTGATTTCATGTCTGAGTGATATTCCATTGTACATAAGGACCACAACTTTTTTATCCATTTTTCTCTTTCCTGGGATATTTAAGGTGTCATGAAGTGGAGGTTCTTGTCAACAGAGCAGCCCCAAACTTTGGGGTGCCTGTGTCTTGCTGATTTTTAGTTTTCCCAATTTATACGCCCATGAGTGGACGTGCCCTATGCTCACTAAGCTGTGTTTTTTCGATGTTTCAGGACACACCGTACACTTCTCCAGAGTGGCTGTTGGCAATTTACATCCCGCCCATCAGTGTAGCAAGGCTGCCATTTCTCCATGGCCTGTCCTGCATTTCTGGTTTTGACACTTTTTGCAGCATGGCCCTTTTGACCCATGGGAAGCGAGAGTTCTTTGTAGCGCTGATTTGCCTTTCCAGGTTGCTTGGTTGGCCAAAAAGGGCGTATGCGTTTTTTCCTGAATATATTCAGGAAAAAACGCATACGCCCTTTTTGGCCAAGGGCATCACTGTCGACGTTTTGCCGCTTTTCATGTGCCTTAAAGGCGATTCGAATCTACCTCCTGAAATCTGTTTCCTGCAATTCTGCCTTGCTTTCAAATCCTCTTCGTTGACTTCCCTCAATATATCTGTCGATGAGAGTTATCACTTATAACTCTGTGGGTTTGTGAATTGCAGTGTCCCTGAGCTCCATTTTTCAACTGTCTTTTTTGAGAGCTGGCCGCAAAAGCACGGGATTGCCTCAGGCCCTATTCTGGTTCCTGGCAGCAGGCTGAGCCTGTGGTTAATTCTTCTTCCTGATGGGAAAATAGAGTGACCTGTGCCTGTCCCAAAAGCTAGATCTAGTCTCTAATTGGTTGCCCCTCTTCCCGTTCATCCTCAGGACAAATTGCAACCTGTAGGGAACAGGAGCTTAAAGGTGCTGATTCTCCAAGTAGGGAGATTGCTAGTAAAGTAGCTGGAATGGCGAACCCGAGCACAAGGAGATGAGAAATGAGGTGCGTTTTAGAAACCTTTCAAAATCACACGGTGTACCATCTTCTGAGTTTCTCATGCATGTTTTCGATGTAGGAAGATGCCCTTGAACCTGGAGACTTGGGACCCATGGGATGGGTACCACGCAGTATTACTTTAAAGGGTCTGCGTTTGCTCACCCAACCTAACCCAACCTTTCAGCCCCAAGACATTCCACCCTTATGTCCCATCCAGCTGTGCGTGTAGATATGGTCAATCCAGGTTGCATCACAGCCTCTGAACGAATTTTGTAAGAATTTCTCTCTCTTACACTGTCTTTGTTTTACGGGTTTTTAAAAGTAATTTATTTTTGTAATGGGGTTTAGCTGCTTTTCACGGCTGTGTTTATGCGGATTTACACCCACTTGACTCACTTCCAGACAGATATCAATACATAGGTTTTAAGATTGTTACTAGTCACATATATTCTTGTGCGGTGAATACGGGGTGTTGAGTCCAGTTCACTGAGCAAGGAGTAGGTCTTGTGTATTACATATTGGGTGTATGGAACGGTATCTGAGCGAATTTGAAACCCTTGTTTTATGCATCACCCCACCTCACCTTTCCCGTTAAGCAGCCATAGTGTGTTTTCTAAACGTGTGATTCTGTTCTGTTCTGTAATTCAGTTCAAGTGTAGCTGTTTTTACATTCCCTCTATAAGTGATAGCTTATGATAAGTGTCTTTTTCTGTGTGACTTATTTCACTTAGAATCGTCGTACCTAAGTCCACTCATCTTGCTTCTACTAGCCTTATGACATTGATTTCATGTCTGAGTGATATTGCATTGTACATAAGGACCACAACTTCTTTATCCATTTTTCTCTTTCCGGGGATATTTAAGGTGTCATGAAGTGGAGGTTCTTGTCAACAGAGCAGCACTAAACATTGGGGTGCCTGTGTCTTGCTGATTTTTAGTTTTCCCAATTTATACGCCCATGAGTGGACGTGCCCTATGCTCACTAAGCTGTGTTTTTTCGATGTTTCAGGACACCGTACACTTCTCCAGAGTGGCTGTTGGCAATTAACATCCCGCCCATCAGCGTAGCAAGGCTGCCATTTCTCCATGGCCTGTCCTGCATTTCTGGTTTTGACACTTTTTGCAGCATGACCCTTTTGACCGATGGGAAGCGAGACTTCTTTGTAGCACTGATTTGCCTTTCCAGGTTGCTTTGTTGGCCAAAAAGGGCGTGTGCGTTTTTTCCTGAATATATTCAGGAAAAAACGCATATGCCCTTTTTGGCCAAGGGCATCATTGTCGACGTTTTGCCGCTTTTCATGTGCTTTAAAGGCGATTCGAATCTACCTCCTGAAACCTGTTTCCTGCAATTCTGCCTTGCTTTCAAATCCTCTTCGTTGCCTTCCCTCAATATATTTGTGGACGAGAGTTATCATTTATAACTCAGCAGGTTTGTGAATGGCAGTCCCCCTGAGCTCCATTTTTCAACTGTCTTTTTTGGGAGCTGGCCGCAAAAGCACGGGATTGCCTCAGGCCCTATTCTGGTTCCCGGCGGCAGGCTGAGCCTGTGGTTAATTCTTCTTCCTGATGGGAAAATAGAGTGACCTGTGCCTGTCCCAACAGCTAGATCTATTCTCTCATTGGTTTCCCCTCTTCCCGTTCATCCTCAGGACAAATTGCAATCTGTACAGAACAGGAGGTTAAAGGTGCTGATTCTCCAAGTAGGGAGATTGCTAGTGAAGTAGCTGGAATGGCGAACCCGAGCACAAGGAGATGAGAAATGAGGTGCGTTTTAGAAACCTTTCAAAATCACACGGTGTACCTTCTTCTGGGTTCCGCATGCAAGTTTTCGATGTAGGAAGATGCCCTTGAACCTGGAGATTTGGGACCCATGGGATGGGTACCATGCAGTATTACTTTAAAGGGTCTGCGTTTGCTCACCCAACCTCACCCAACCTCTCAGCCCCAAGAGTGTCCACCCTTATGTCTCATCCAGCTGTGGGTCTAGATATGGTCAATCCAGGTTGCATCACAGCCCCTGAACGAATTTTGTAAGAATTTCTCTCTCTTTCACTGTCTTTGTTTAACGGGTTTTTAAAAGTAATTTATTTTTATAATGGGGTTTAGCTGCTTTTCACGGCCGTGTTTATGTGGCTTTACACCCACTTGACTCACTTCCAGACAGATATCAATACATAGGTTTTAAGATTGTTACTAGTCACATATATTCTTGTGCGGTGAATAGGGGGTGTTGAGTCCAGTTCACTGAGCAAGGAGTAGGTCTTGTCTATTACATATTGGGTGTATGGAACGGTATCTGAGCGAATTTGAACCCCTTGTTTTATGCATCACCCCACCTCACCTTTCCCGTTAAGCAGCCATAGTGTGTTTTCTAAACGTGTGATTCTGTTCTGTTCTGTAATTCAGTTCAAGTGTAGCGGTTTTTACATTCCCTCTATAAGTGATAGCTTATGATAAGTGTCTTTTTCTGTGTGACTTATTTCACTTAGAATCGTCGTACCTAAGTCCACTCATCTTGCTTCTACTAGCCTTATGACATTGATTTCATGTCTGAGTGATATTCCATTGTACATAAGGACCACAACTTCTTTATCCATTTTTCTCTTTCCTGGGATATTTAAGGTGTCATGAAGTGGAGATTCTTGTCAACAGAGCAGCCCTAAACTTTGGGGTGCCTGTGTCTTGCTGATTTTTAGTTTTCCCAATTTATACGCCCATGAGTGGACGTGCCCTATGCTCCCTAAGCTGTGTTTTTTCGATGTTTCAGGACACACCGTACACTTCTCCAGAGTGGCTGTTGGCAACTTACATCCCGCCCATCAGCGTAGCAAGGCTGCCATTTCTCCATGGCCTGTCCTGCATTTCTGGTTTTGACACTTTTTGCAGCATGGCCCTTTTGACCGATGGGAAGCGAGACTTCTTTGTAGCGCTGATTTGCCTTTCCAGGTTGCTTGGTTGGCCAAAAAGTGCGTATGCGTTTTTTCCTGAATATATTCAGGAAAAAACGCATACGCCCTTCTTGGCCAAGGGCATCATTGTCGAAGTTTTGCCGCTTTTCATGTGCTTTACAGGCGATTCGAATCTACCTCCTGAAATCTGTTTCCTGCAATTCTGCCTTGCTTTCAAATCCTCTTCGTTGCCTTCCCTCAATATATCTGTGGATGAGAGTTATCATTTATAACTCTGCGGGTTTGTGAATTGCAGTGTCCCTGAGCTCCATTTTTCAACTCGCTTTTTTGGGAGCTGGCCACAAAAGCGCGGGATTGCCTCAGGCCCTATTGTGCTTCTGGGCGGCAGGCTGAGCCTGTGATTAATTCTTCTTCCTGATGGGAAAATAGAGTGACCTGTGCCTGTCCCAACACCTAGATCTAGACTCTCATTGGTTGCCCCTCTTCCCGTTCATCCTCAGGACAAATTGCAACCTGTAGGGAACAGGAGGTTAAAGGTGCTGATTCTCCAAGTAAGTTGATTGCTAGTAAAGTAGCTGGAAAGGCGAACCCGAGCACAAGGAGATGAGAAATGGGGTGTGTTTTAGAAACCTTTCAAAATCACACGGTGTACCATCTTCTGAGTTTCTCATGCATGTTTTCGATGTAGGAAGATGCCCTTGAACCTGGAGATTTGGGACCCATGGGATGGGTATCACGCAGTATTACTTTAAAGGGTCTGCGTTTGCTCACCCAACCTCTCAGCCCCAAGAGTGTCCACCCTTATGTCTCATCCAGCTGTGGGTCTAGATATGGTCAATCCAGGTGGCATCACAGCCCCTGAACGAATTTTGTAAGAATTTCTCTCTCTTTCACTGTCTTTGTTTTACGGGTTTTTAAAAGTAATTTATTTTTATAATGGGGTTTAGCTGCTTTGCACGGCTGTGTTTATGCGGATTTACACCCACTTGACTCACTTCCAGACAGATATCAATACATAGGTTTTAAGATTGTTACTAGTCACATATATTCTTGTGCGGTGAATAGGGGGTGTTGAGTCCAGTTCACGGAGCAAGGAGTAGGTCTTGTCTATTACATATTGGGTGTATGGAACGGTATCTGAGCAAATTTGAACCCCTTGTTTTATGCATCACCCCACCTCACCTTTCCCGTTAAGCAGCCATAGTGTGTTTTCTAAACGTGTGACTCTGTTCTGTTTTGTAATTCAGTTCAAGTGTAGCGGTTTTTACATTCCCTCTATAAGTGATAGCTTATGATAAGTGTCTTTTTCTGTGTGACTTATTTCACTTAGAATCGTCGTACCTAAGTCCACTCATCTTGCTTCTACTAGCCTTATGACATTGATTTCATGTCTGAGTGATATTCCATTGTCCATAAGGACCACAATTTTTTATCCATTTTTCTCTTTCCTGGGATATTTAAGGTGTCATGAAGTGGAGGTTCTTGTCAACAGAGCAGCCCCAAACTTTGGGGTGCCTGTGTCTTGCTGATTTTTAGTTTTCCCAATTTATACGCCCATGAGTGGACGTGCCCTATGCTCCCTAAGCTGTGTTTTTTCGATGTTTCAGGACACACCGTACAGTTCTCCAGAGTGGCTGTTGGCAATTTACATCCCGCCCATCAACGTAGCAAGGCTGCCATTTCTCCATGGCCTGTCCTGCATTTCTGGTTTTGACACTTTTTGCAGCATGGCCCTTTTGACCCATAGGAAGCGAGACTTCTTTGTAGCGCTGATTTGCCTTTCCAGGTTGCTTGGTTGGCCAAAAAGGGCGTATGCGTTTTTTCCTGAATATATTCAGGAAAAAACGCATACGCCCTTTTTGGCCAAGGGCATCATTGTCGACGTTTTGCCGCTTTTCATGTGCCTTAAAGGCGATTAGAATCTACCTCCTGAAATCTGTTTCCTGCAATTCTGCCTTGCTTTCAAATCCTCTTCGTTGACTTCCCTCAATATATCTGTGGATGAGAGTTATCACTTATAACTCTGCGAGTTTGTGAATTGCAGTGTCCCTGAACTCCATTTTTCAACTGTCTTTTTTGAGAGCTGGCCGCAAAAGCATGGGATTGCCTCAGGCCCTATTCTGGTTCCTGGCAGCAGGCTGAGCCTGTGGTTAATTCTTCTTCCTGATGGGAAAATAGAGTGACCTGTGCCTGTCCCAACAGCTAGATCTAGTCTCTCATTGGTTGCCCCTCTTCCCGTTCATCCTCAGGACAAATTGCAACCTGTAGGGAACAGGAGGTTAAAGGTGCTGATTCTCCAAGTAGGGAGATTGCTAGTAAAGTAGCTGGAATGGCGAACCCGAGCACAAGGAGATGAGAAATGAGGTGCGTTTTAGAAACCTTTCAAAATCACACGGTGTACAATCTTCTGAGTTTCTCATGCATGTTTTCGATGTAGGAAGATGCCCTTGAACCTGGAGACTTGGGACCCATTCGATGGGTACCACGCAGTATTACTTTAAAGGGTCTGCGTTTGCTCACCCAACCTAACCCAACCTTTCAGCCCCAAGACTGTCCACCCTTATGTCTCATCCAGCTGTGGGTCTAGATATGGTCAATCCAGGTTGCATCTCAGCCCCTGAACGAATTTTGTAAGAATTTCTCTCTCTTTCACTGTCTTTGTTTTACGGGTTTTTAAAAGTAATTTTTTTTTATAATGGGGTTTAGCTGCTTTTCACGGCTGTGTTTATGCGGATTTACACCCACTTGACTCTCTTCCAGACAGATATCAATACATAGGTTTTAAGATTGTTACTAGTCATATATATTCTTGTGCGGTGAATAGGGGGTGTTGAGTCCAGTTCACTGAGCAAGGAGTAGGTCTTGTGTATTACATATTGGGTGTATGGAACGGTATCTGAGCGAATTTGAACCCCTTGTTTTATGCATCCCCCCACCTCACCTTTCCCGTTAAGCAGCCATAGTGTGTTTTCTAAACGTGTGACTCTGTTCTGTTTTGTAATTCAGTTCAAGTGTAGCGGTTTTTACATTCCCTCTATAAGTGATAGCTTATGATAAGTGTCTTTTTCTGTGTGACTTATTTCACTTAGAATCGTCGTACCTAAGTCCACTCATCTTGCTTCTACTAGCCTTATGACATTGATTTCATGTCTGAGTGATATTCCATTGTACATAAGGACCACAACTTTTTTATCCATTTTTCTCTTTCCTGGGATATTTAAGGTGTCATGAAGTGTAGGTTCTTGTCAACAGAGCAGCCCCAAACTTTGGGGTGCCTGTGTCTTGCTCATTTTTAGTTTTCCCAATTTATACGCCCATGAGTGGACGTGCCCTATGCTCCCTAAGCTGTGTTTTTTCGATGTTTCAGGACACACCGTACACTTCTCCAGAGTGGCTGTTGGCAATTTACATCCCGCCCATCAGCGTAGCAAGGCTGCCATTTCTCCATGGCCTGTCCTGCATTTCTGGTTTTGACACTTTTTGCAGCATGTCCCTTTTGGCCGATGGGAAGCGAGACTTCTTTGTAGCGCTGATTTGCCTTTCCAGGTTGCTTGGTTGGCCAAAAAGGGCGTATGCGTTTTTTCCTGAATATATTCAGGAAAAAACGCATACGCCCTTTTTGGCCAAGGGCATCATTGTCGACGTTTTGCCGCTTTTCATGTGCCTTAAAGGCGATTCGAATCTACCTCCTGAAATCTGTTTCCTGCGATTCTGCCTTGCTTTCAAATCCTCTTCGTTGCCTTCCCTCAATATATCTGTGGACGAGAGTTATCATTTATAACTCAGCATGTTTGTGAATGGCAGTGCCCCTGAGCTCCATTTTTCAACTGTCTTTTTTGAGAGCTGGCCGCAAAAGCACGGGATTGCCTCAGGCCCTATTCTGGTTCCCGGCGGCAGGCTGAGCCTGTGGTTAATTCTTCTTCCTGATGGGAAAATAGAGTGACCTGTGCCTTTCCCAACACCTAGATCTAGTCTCTCATTGGTTGCCCCTCTTCCCGTTCATCCTCAGGACAAATTGCAACCTGTACAGAACAGGAGGTTAAAGGTGCTGATTCTCCAAGTAGGGAGATTGCTAGTGAAGTAGCTGGAATGGCGAACCGGAGCACAAGGGGATGAGAAATGAGGTGCGTTTTAGAAACCTTTCAAAATCACACGGTGTACCTTCTTCTGGGTTCCTCATGCAAGTTTTCGATGTAGGAAGATGCCCTAGAACCTGGAGATTTGGGACCCATGGGATGGGTAAAATGCAGTATTACTTTAAAGGGTCTGCGTTTGCTCACCCAACCTCACCCAACCTCTCAGCCCCAAGAGTGTCCACCCTTATGTCTCATCCAGCTGTGGGTCTAATTATGGTCAATCCAGGTTGCATCACAGCCCCTGAACGAATTTTGTAAGAATTTCTCTCTCTTTCACTGTCTTTGTTTTACGGGTTTTTAAAAGTAATTTATTTTTATAATGGGGTTTAGCTGCTTTTCACGGCTGAGTTTATGCGGATTTACACCCACTTGACTCACTTCCAGACAGATATCAATACATAGGTTTTAAGATTGTTACTAGTCACATATATTCTTGTGCGGTGAATAGGGCGTGTTGAGTCCAGTTCACTGAGAAAGGAGTAGGTCTTGTCTATTACATATTGGGTGTATGGAACGGTATCTGAGCGAATTTGAACCCCTTGTTTTATGCATCACCCCACCTCACCTTTCCCGTTAAGCAGCCATAGTGTGTTTTCTAAACGTGTGACTCTGTTCTGTTTTGTAATTCAGTTCAAGTGTAGCGGTTTTTACATTCCCTCTATAAGTGATAGCTTATGATATGTGTCTTTTTCTGTGTGACTTATTTCACTTAGAATCGTCGTACCTAAGTCCACTCATCTTGCTTCTACTTGCCTTATGACATTGATTTCATGTCTGAGTGATATTGCATTGTACATAAGGACCACAACTTCTTTATCCATTTTTCTCTTTCCTGGGATATTTAAGGTGTCATGAAGTGGAGGTTCTTGTCAACAGAGTAGCCCTAAACTTTGGGGTGCCTGTGTCTTGCTGATTTTTAGTTTTCCCAATTTATACGCCCATGAGTGGACGTGCCCTATGCTCCCTAAGCTGTGTTTTTTCGATGTTTCAGGACACACCGTACACTTCTCCAGAGTGGCTGTTGGCAACTTACGTCCCGCTCATCAGCGTAGCAAGGCTGCCATTTCTCCATGGCCTGTCCTGCATTTCTGGTTTTGACACTTTTTGCAGCATGGCCCTTTTGACCGATGGGAAGCGAGACTTCTTTGTAGCGCTGATTTGCCTTTCCAGGTTGCTTGGTTGGCCAAAAAGGGCGTATGCGTTTTTTCCTGAATATATTCAGGAAAAAACGCATACGCCCTTTTTGGCCAAGGGCATCATTGTCGACGTTTTGCCGCTTTTCATGTGCTTTACAGGCGATTCGAATCTACCTCCTGAAATCTGTTTCCTGCAATTCTGCCTTGCTTTCAAATCCTCTTCGTTGCCTTCCCTCAGTATATCTGTGGATGAGAGTTATCATTTATAACTCTGCGGGTTTGTGAATTGCAGTGTCCCTGAGCTCCATTTTTCAACTCGCTTTTTTGGGAGCTGGCCGCAAAAGCGCGGGATTGCCTCAGGCCCTATTCTGCTTCTGGGCGGCAGGCTGAGCCTGTGGTTAATTCTTCTTCCTGATGGGAAAATAGAGTGACCTGTGCCTGTCCCAACACCTAGAACTAGTCTCTCATTGGTTGCTCCTCTTCCCGTTCATCCTCAGGACAAATTGCAACCTGTAGGGAACAGGAGGTTAAAGGTGCTGATTCTCCAAGTAGGGAGATTGCTAGTAAAGTAGCTGGAATGGCGAACCCGAGCACAAGGAGATGAGAAATGAGGTGCGTTTTAGAAACCTTTCAAAATCACACGGTGTACCATCTTCTGAGTTTCTCATGCATGTTTTCGATGTAGGAAGATGCCCTTGAACCTGGAGATTTGGGACCCATTCGATGGGTATCACGCAGTATTACTTTAAAGGGTCTGCGTTTGCTCCCCCAACCTCTCAGCCCCAAGAGTGTCCACCCTTATGTCTCATCCAGCTGTGGGTCTAGATATGGTCAATCCAGGTTGCATCTCAGCCCCTGAACGAATTTTGTAAGCATTTCTCTCCCTTTCACTGTCTTTGTTTTACGGGTTTTTAAAAGTAATTTATTTTTATAATGGGGTTTAGCTGCTTTTCACGGCTGTGTTTATGCGGTTTACACCCACTTGACTCACTTCCAGACAGATATCAATACATAGGTTTTAAGATTGTTACTAGTCACATATATTCTTGTGTGGTGAATAGGGGGTGTTGAGTCCAGTTCACTGAGCAAGGAGTAGGTCTTGTCTATTACATATTGGGTGTATGGAACGGTATCTGAGCGAATTTGAACCCCTTGTTTTATGCATCACCCCACCTCACCTTTCCCGTTAAGCAGCCATAGTGTGTTTTCTAAACGTGTGATTCTGTTCTGTTCTGTAATTCAGTTCAAGTGTAGCGGTTTTTACATTCCCTCTATAAGTGATAGCTTATGATAAGTGTCTTTTTCTGTGTGACTTATTTCACTTAGAATCGTCGTACCTAAGTCCACTCATCTTGCTTCTACTAGCCTTATGACATTGATTTCATGTCTGAGTGATATTGCATTGTACATAAGAACCACAACTTCTTTATCCATTTTTCTCTTTCCTGGGATATTTAAGGTGTCATGAAGTGGAGGTTCTTGTCAACAGAGCAGCCCTAAACTTTGGGGTGCCTGTGTCTTGCTGATTTTTAGTTTTCCCAATTTATACGCCCATGAGTGGACGTGCCCTATGCTCCCTAAGCTGTGTTTTTTCGATGTTTCAGGACACACCGTACACTTCTCCAGAGTGGCTGTTGGCAACTTACATCCCGCTCATCAGCGTAGCAAGGCTGCCATTTCTCCATGGCCTGTCCTGCATTTTTGGTTTTGACACTTTTTGCAGCACGGCCCTTTTGACCGATGGGAAGCGAGACTTCTTTGCAGCGCTGATTTGCCTTTCCAGGTTGCTTGGTTGGCCAAAAAGGGCGTATGCGTTTTTTCCTGAATATATTCAGGAAAAAACGCATACGCCCTTTTTGGCCAAGGGCATCATTGTCGACGTTTTGCCGCTTTTCATGTGCCTTAAAGGCGATTCGAATCTACCTCCTGAAATCTGTTTCCTGCAATTCTGCCTTGCTTTCAAATCCTCTTCGTTGTCTTCCCTCAATATATTTGTGGACGAGAGTTATCATTTATAACTCAGCAGGTTTGTGAATGGCAGTGCCCCTGAGCTCCATTTTGCAACTGTCTTGTTTGGGAGCTGGCCGCAAAAGCACGGGATTTCCTCAGGCCCTATTCTGGTTCCCGGCGGCAGGCTGAGCCTGTGGTTAATTCTTCTTCCTGATGGGAAAATAGAGTGACCTGTGCCTGTCCCAACACCTAGATCTAGTCTCTCATTGGTTGCCCCTCTTCCCGTTCATCCTCAGGACAAATTGCAACCTGTACAGAACAGGAGGTTAAAGGTGCTGATTCTCCAAGTAGGGAGATTGCTAGTGAAGTAGCTGGAATGGCGAACCCGAGCACAAGGAGATGAGAAATGAGGTGCGTTTTAGAAACCTTTCAAAATCACACGGTGTACCTTCTTCTGGGTTCCTCATGCATGTTTTCGATGTAGGAAGATGCCCTTGAACCTGGAGATTTGGGACCCATGGGATGGGTACCACGCAGTATTACTTTAAAGGGTCTGCGTTTGCTCACCCAACCTCTCAGCCCCAAGAGTGTCCACCCTTATGTCTCATCCAGCTGTGGGTCTAGATATGGTCAATCCAGGTTGCATCTCAGCCCCTGAACGAATTTTGTAAGAATTTCTCTCTCTTTCACTGTCTTTGTTTTACGGGTTTTTAAAAGTAATTTATTTTTATAATGGGGTTTAGCTGCTTTTCACGGCTGTGTTTATGCGGATTTACACTCACTTGACTCACTTCCAGACAGATATCAATACATAGGTTTTAAGATTGTTACTAGTCACATATATTCTTGTGCGGTGAATAGGGCGTGTTGAGTCCAGTTCACTGAGCAAGGAGTAGGTCTTGTCTATTACATATTGGGTGTATGGAACGGTATCTGAGCGAATTTGAACCCCTTGTTTTATGCATCACCCCACCTCACCTTTCCCGTTAAGCAGCCATAGTGTGTTTTCTAAACGTGTGATTCTGTTCTGTTCTGTAATTCAGTTCAAGTGTAGCGGTTTTTACATTCCCTCTATAAGTGATAGCTTATGATAAGTGTCTTTTTCTGTGTGACTTATTTCACTTAGAATCGTCGTACCTAAGTCCACTCATCTTGCTTCTACTAGCCTTATGACATTGATTTCATGTCTGAGTGATATTGCATTGTACATAAGGACCACAACTTCTTTATCCATTTTTCTCTTTCCTGGGATATTTAAGGTGTCATGAAGTGGAGGTTCTTGTCAACAGAGTAGCTCTAAACTTTGGGGTGCCTGTGTCTTGCTGATTTTTTGTTTTCCCAATTTATACGCCCATGAGTGGACGTGCCCTATGCTCCCTAAGCTGTGTTTTTTCGATGTTTCAGGACACACCGTACACTTCTCCAGAGTGGCTGTTGGCAACTTACATCCCGCTCATCAGCGTAGCAAGGCTGCCATTTCTCCATGGCCTGTCCTGCATTTCTGGTTTTGACACTTTTTGCAGCATGGCCCTTTTGACCGATGGGAAGCGAGACTTCTTTGTAGCGCTGATTTGCCTTTCCAGGTTGCTTGGTTGGCCAAAAAGGGCGTATGCGTTTTTTCCTGAATATATTCAGGAAAAAACGCATACGCCCTTTTTGGCCAAGGGCATCATTGTCGACGTTTTGCCGCTTTTCATGTGCTTTACAGGCGATTCGAATCTACCTCCTGAAATCTGTTTCCTGCAATTCTGTCTTGCTTTCAAATCCTCTTCGTTGCCTTCCCTCAATATATCTGTGGATGAGAGTTATCATTTATAACTCTGCGGGTTTGTGAATTGCAGTGTCCCTGAGCTCCATTTTTCAACTCGCTTTTTTGGGAGCTGGCCGCAAAAGCGCGGGATTGCCTCAGGCCCTATTCTGCTTCTGGGCGGCAGGCTGAGCCTGTGGTTAATTCTTCTTCCTGATGGGAAAATAGAGTGACCTGTGCCTGTCCCAACACCTAGATCTAGTCTCTCATTGTTTGCTCCTCTTCCCGTTCATCCTCAGGACAAATTGCAACCTGTAGGGAACAGGAGGTTAAAGGTGCTGATTCTCCAAGTAAGTTGATTGCTAGTAAAGTAGCTGGAAAGGCGAACCCGAGCACAAGGAGATGAGAAATGGGGTGTGTTTTAGAAACCTTTCAAAATCACACGGTGTACCATCTTCTGAGTTTCTCATGCATGTTTTCGATGTAGGAAGATGCCCTTGAACCTGGAGATTTGGGACCCATGGGATGGGTATCACGCAGTATTACTTTAAAGGGTCTGCGTTTGCTCACCCAACCTCTCAGCCCCAAGAGTGTCCACCCTTATGTCTCATCCAGCTGTGGGTCTAGATATGGTCAATCCAGGTTGCATCTCAGCCCCTGAACGAATTTTGTAAGCATTTCTCTCTCTTTCACTGTCTTTGTTTTACGGGTTTTTAAAAGTAATTTATTTTTATAATGGGGTTTAGCTGCTTTTCACGGCTGTGTTTATGCTGATTTACACCCACTTGACTCACTTCCAGACAGATATCAATACATAGGTTTTAAGATTGTTACTAGTCATATATATTCTTGTGCGGTGAATAGGGGGTGTTGAGTCCAGTTCACTTAGCAAGGAGTAGGTCTTGTCTATTACATATTGGGTGTATGGAACGGTATCTGAGCGAATTTGAACCCCTTGTTTTATGCATCACCCCACCTCACCTTTCCCGTTAAGCAGCCATAGTGTGTTTTCTAAA
Source organism: Eschrichtius robustus (assembly GCF_028021215.1). Taxonomy (NCBI): domain Eukaryota; kingdom Metazoa; phylum Chordata; class Mammalia; order Artiodactyla; family Eschrichtiidae; genus Eschrichtius; species Eschrichtius robustus. The sequence continues at coordinate 652,921 of NW_027175223.1, forward strand.
CGTGTGACTCTGTTCTGTTTTGTAATTCAGTTCAAGTGTAGCGGTTTTTACATTCCCTCTATAAGTGATAGCTTATGATAAGTGTCTTTTTCTGTGTGACTTATTTCACTTAGAATCGTCGTACCTAAGTCCACTCATCTTGCTTCTACTAGCCTTATGACATTGATTTCATGTCTGAGTGATATTCCATTGTACATAAGGACCACAACTTTTTTATCGATTTTTCTCTTTCCTGGGATATTTAAGGTGTCATGAAGTGGAGGTTCTTGTCAACAGAGCAGCCCCAAACTTTGGGGTGCCTGTGTCTTGCTGATTTTTAGTTTTCCCAATTTATACGCCCATGAGTGGACGTGCCCTATGCTCCCTAAGCTGTGTTTTTTCGATGTTTCAGGACACACCGTACACTTCTCCAGAGTGGCTGTTGGCAACTTACATCCCGCTCATCAGCGTAGCAAGGCTGCCATTTCTCCATGGCCTGTCCTGCATTTCTGGTTTTGACACTTTTTGCAGCATGGCCCTTTTGACCGATGGGAAGCGAGACTTCTTTGTAGCGCTGATTTGCCTTTCCAGGTTGCTTGGTTGGCCAAAAAGGGCGTATGCGTTTTTTCCTGAATATATTCAGGAAAAAACGCATACGCCCTTTTTGGCCAAGGGCATCATTGTCGACGTTTTGCCGCTTTTCATGTGCTTTACAGGCGATTCGAATCTACCTCCTGAAATCTGTTTCCTGCAATTCTGTCTTGCTTTCAAATCCTCTTCGTTGCCTTCCCTCAATATATCTGTGGATGAGAGTTATCATTTATAACTCTGCGGGTTTGTGAATTGCAGTGTCCCTGAGCTCCATTTTTCAACTCGCTTTTTTGGGAGCTGGCCGCAAAAGCGCGGCATTGCCTCAGGCCCTATTCTGCTTCTGGGCGGCAGGCTGAGCCTGTGGTTAATTCTTCTTCCTGATGGGAAAATAGAGTGACCTGTGCCTGTCCCAACACCTAGATCTAGTCTCTCATTGGTTGCTCCTCTTCCCGTTCATCCTCAGGACAAATTGCAACCTGTAGGGAACAGGAGGTTAAAGGTGCTGATTCTCCAAGTAAGTTGATTGCTAGTAAAGTAGCTGGAAAGGCGAACCCGAGCACAAGGAGATGAGAAATGGGGTGTGTTTTAGAAACCTTTCAAAATCACACGGTGTACCATCTTCTGAGTTTCTCATGCATGTTTTCGATGTAGGAAGATGCCCTTGAACCTGGAGATTTGGGACCCATGGGATGGGTATCACGCAGTATTACTTTAAAGGGTCTGCGTTTGCTCACCCAACCTCTCAGCCCCAAGAGTGTCCACCCTTATGTCTCATCCAGCTGTGGGTCTAGATATGGTCAATCCAGGTTGCATCTCAGCCCCTGAACGAATTTTGTAAGCATTTCTCTCTCTTTCACTGTCTTTGTTTTACGGGTTTTTAAAAGTAATTTATTTTTATAATGGGGTTTAGCTGCTTTTCACGGCTGTGTTTATGCTGATTTACACCCACTTGACTCACTTCCAGACAGATATCAATACATAGGTTTTAAGATTGTTACTAGTCATATATATTCTTGTGCGGTGAATAGGGGGAGTTGAGTCCAGTTCACTTAGCAAGGAGTAGGTCTTGTCTATTACATATTGGGTGTATGGAACGGTATCTGAGCGAATTTGAACCCCTTGTTTTATGCATCACCCCACCTCACCTTTCCCGTTAAGCAGCCATAGTGTGTTTTCTAAACGTGTGACTCTGTTCTGTTTTGTAATTCAGTTCAAGTGTAGCGGTTTTTACATTCCCTCTATAAGTGATAGCTTATGATAAGTGTCTTTTTCTGTGTGACTTATTTCACTTAGAATCGTCGTACCTAAGTCCACTCATCTTGCTTCTACTAGCCTTATGACATTGATTTCATGTCTGAGTGATATTCCATTGTACATAAGGACCACAACTTTTTTATCGAGTTTTCTCTTTCCTGGGATATTTAAGGTGTCATGAAGTGGAGGTTCTTGTCAACAGAGCAGCCCCAAACTTTGGGGTGCCTGTGTCTTGCTGATTTTTAGTTTTCCCAATTTATACGCCCATGAGTGGACGTGCCCTATGCTCACTAAGCTGTGTTTTTTCGGTGTTTCAGGACACACCGTACACTTCTCTTGAGTGGCTGTTGGCAATTAACATCCCGCCCATCAGCGTAGCAAGGCTGCCATTTCTCCATGGCCTGTCCTGCATTTCTGGTTTTGACACTTTTTGCAGCATGTCCCTTTTGGCCGATGGGAAGCGAGACTTCTTTTTAGCGCTGATTTGCCTTTCCAGGTTGCTTGGTTGGCCAAAAAGGGCGTATGCGTTTTTTCCTGAATATATTCAGGAGAAAACGCATACGCCCTTTTTGGCCAAGGGCATCATTGTCGACGTTTTGCCGCTTTTCATGTGCCTTAAAGGCGATTCGAATCTACCTCCTGAAATCTGTTTCCTGCAATTCTGCCTTGCTTTCAAATCCTCTTCGTTGCCTTCCCTCAATATATTTGTGGACGAGAGTTATCATTTATAACTCAGCAGGTTTGTGAATGGCAGTGCCCCTGAGCTCCATTTTGCAACTGTCTTGTTTGGGAGCTGGCCGCAAAAGCACGGGATTTCCTCAGGCCCTATTCTGGTTCCCGGCGGCAGGCTGAGCCTGTGGTTAATTCTTCTTCCTGATGGGAAAATAGAGTGACCTGTGCCTGTCCCAACACCTAGATCTAGTCTCTCATTGGTTGCCCCTCTTCCCGTTCATCCTCAGGACAAATTGCAACCTGTACAGAACAGGAGGTTAAAGGTGCTGATTCTCCAAGTAGGGAGATTGCTAGTGAAGTAGCTGGAATGGCGAACCCGAGCACAAGGAGATGAGAAATGAGGTGCGTTTTAGAAACTTTTCAAAATCACACGGTGTACCTTCTTCTGGGTTGCTCATGCAAGTTTTCGATGTAGGAAGATGCCCTTGAACCTGGAGATTTGGGACCCATGGGATGGGTACCATGCAGTATTACTTTAAAGGGTCTGCGTTTGCTCACCCAACCTCACCCAACCTCTCAGCCGCAAGAGTGTCCACCCTTATGTCTCATCCAGCTGTGGGTCTAGATATGGTCAATCCAGGTTGCATCACAGCCCCTGAACGAATTTTGTAAGAATTTCTCTCTCTTTCACTGTCTTTGTTTTACGGGTTTTTAAAAGTAATTTATTTTTATAATGGGGTTTAGCTGCTTTTCACGGCTGTGTTTATGCGGATTTACACCCACTTGACTCACTTCCAGACAGATATCAATACATAGGTTTTAAGATTGTTGCTAGTCACATATATTCTTGTGCGGTGAATAGGGCGTGTTGAGTCCAGTTCACAGAGCAAGGAGTAGGTCTTGTCTATTACATATTGGGTGTATGGAACGGTATCTGAGCGAATTTGAACCCCTTGTTTTATGCATCACCCCACCTCACCTTTCCCGTTAAGCAGCCATAGTGTGTTTTCTAAACGTGTGATTCTGTTCTGTTCTGTAATTCAGTTCAAGTGTAGCGGTTTTTGCATTCCCCCTATAAGTGATAGCTTATGATAAGTGTCTTTTTCTGTGTGACTTATTTCACTTAGAATCGTCGTACCTAAGTCCACTCATCTTGCTTCTACTAGCCTTATGACATTGATTTCATGTCTGAGTGATATTGCATTGTACATAAGAACCACAAGTTCTTTATCCATTTTTCTCTTTCCTGGGATATTTAAGGTGTCATGAAGTGGAGGTTCTTGTCAACAGAGCAGCCCTAAACTTTGGGGTGCCTGTGTCTTGCTGATTTTTAGTTTTCCCAATTTATACGCCCATGAGTGGACGTGCCCTATGCTCCCTAAGCTGTGTTTTTTCGATGTTTCAGGACACACCGTACACTTCTCCAGAGTGGCTGTTGGCAACTTACATCCCGCTCATCAGCGTAGCAAGGCTGCCATTTCTCCATGGCCTGTCCTGCATTTCTGGTTTTGACACTTTTTGCAGCATGGCCCTTTTGACCGATGGGAAGCGAGACTTCTTTGTAGCGCTGATTTGCCTTTCCAGGTTGCTTGGTTGGCCAAAAAGGGCGTATGCGTTTTTTCCTGAATATATTCAGGAAAAAACGCATACGCCCTTCTTGGCCAAGGGCATCATTGTCGACGTTTTGCCGCTTTTCATGTGCTTTACAGGCGATTCGAATCTACCTCCTGAAATCTGTTTCCTGCAATTCTGCCTTGCTTTCAAATCCTCTTCGTTGCCTTCCCTCAATATATCTGCGGATGAGAGTTATCATTTATAACTCTGCGGGTTTGTGAATTGCAGTGTCCCTGAGCTCCATTTTTCAACTCGCTTTTTTGGGAGCTGGCCGCAAAAGCGTGGGATTGCCTCAGGCACTATTCTGCTTCTGGGCGGCAGGCTGAGCCTGTGGTTAGTTCTTCTTCCTGATGGGAAAATAGAGTGACCTGTGCCTGTCCCAACACCTAGATCTAGTCTCTCATTGGTTGCTCCTCTTCCCGTTCATCCTCAGGACAAATTGCAACCTGTAGGGAACAGGAGGTTAAAGGTGCTGATTCTCCAAGTAAGTTGATTGCTAGTAAAGTAGCTGGAAAGGCGAACCCGAGCACAAGGAGATGAGAAATGGGGTGTGTTTTAGAAACCTTTCAAAATCACACGGTGTACCATCTTCTGAGTTTCTCATGCATGTTTTCGATGTAGGAAGATGCCCTTGAACCTGGAGATTTGGGACCCATGGGATGGGTACCACGCAGTATTACTTTAAAGGGTCTGCGTTTGCTCACCCAACCTCATCCAACCTCTCAGCCCCAAGAGTGTCCACCCTTATGTCTCATCCAGCTGTGGGTCTAGATATGGTCAATCCAGGTTGCATCTCAGCCCCTGAACAAATTTTGTAAGAATTTCTCTCTCTTTCACTGTCTTTGTTTTACGGGTTTTTAAAAGTAATTTATTTTTATAATGGGGTTTAGCTGCTTTTCACGGCTGTGTTTATGCGGATTTACACCCACTTGACTCACTTCCAGACAGATATCAATACATAGGTTTTAAGATTGTTACTAGTCATATATATTCTTGTGCGGTGAATAGGGGGTGTTGAGTCCAGTTCACTTAGCAAGGAGTAGGTCTTGTCTATTACATATTGGGTGTATGGAACGGTATCTGAGCGAATTTGAACCCCTTGTTTTATGCATCACCCCACCTCACCTTTCCCGTTAAGCAGCCATAGTGTGTTTTCTAAACGTGTGACTCTGTTCTGTTTTGTAATTCAGTTCAAGTGTAGCGGTTTTTACATTCCCTCTATAAGTGATAGCTTATGATAAGTGTCTTTTTCTGTGTGACTTATTTCACTTAGAATCGTCGTACCTAAGTCCACTCATCTTGCTTCTACTAGCCTTATGACATTGATTTCATGTCTGAGTGATATTCCATTGTACATAAGGACCACAACTTTTTTATCCATTTTTCTCTTTCCTGGGATATTTAAGGTGTCATGAAGTGGAGGTTCTTGTCAACAGAGCAGCCCTAAACTTTGGGGTGCCTGTGTCTTGCTCATTTTTAGTTTTCCCAATTTATACGCCCATGAGTGGACGTGCCCTATGCTCACTAAGCTGTGTTTTTTCGATGTTTCAGGACACACCGTACACTTCTCCAGAGTGGCTGTTGGCAATTTACATCCCGCCCATCAGCGTAGCAAGGCTGCCATTTCTCCATGGCCTGTCCTGCATTTCTGGTTTTGACACTTTTTGCAGCATGTCCCTTTTGGCCGATGGGAAGCGAGACTTCTTTTTAGCGCTGATTTGCCTTTCCAGGTTGCTTGGTTGGCCAAAAAGGGCGTATGCTTTTTTTCCTGAATATATTCAGGAAAAAACGCATACGCCCTTTTTGGCCAAGGGCATCATTGTCGACGTTTTGCCGCTTTTCATGTGCCTTAAAGGCGATTCGAATCTACCTCCTGAAATCTGTTTCCTGCAATTCTGCCTTGCTTTCAAATCCTCTTCGTTGTCTTCCCTCAATATATTTGTGGACGAGAGTTATCATTTATAACTCAGCAGGTTTGTGAATGGCAGTGCCCCTGAGCTCCATTTTGCAACTCTCTTGTTTGGGAGCTGGCCGCAAAAGCACGGGATTTCCTCAGGCCCTATTCTGGTTCCCGGCGGCAGGCTGAGCCTGTGGTTAATTCTTCTTCCTGATGGGAAAATAGAGTGACCTGTGCCTGTCCCAACACCTAGATCTAGTCTCTCATTGGTTGCCCCTCTTCCCGTTCATCCTCAGGACAAATTGCAACCTGTACAGAACAGGAGGTTAAAGGTGCTGATTCTCCAAGTAGGGAGATTGCTAGTGAAGTAGCTGGAATGGCGAACCCGAGCACAAGGAGATGAGAAATGAGGTGCGTTTTAGAAACCTTTCAAAATCACACGGTGTACCTTCTTCTGGGTTCCTCATGCAAGTTTTCGATGTAGGAAGATGCCCTTGAACCTGGAGATTTGGGACCCATGGGATGGGTACCATGCAGTATTACTTTAAAGGGTCTGCGTTTGCTCACCCAACCTCACCCAACCTTTCAGCCCCAAGAGTGTCCACCCTTATGTCTCATCCAGCTGTGGGTCTAGATATGGTCAATCCAGGTGGCATCACAGCCCCTGAACGAATTTTGTAAGAATTTCTCTCTCTTTCACTGTCTTTGTTTTACGGGTTTTTAAAAGTAATTTATTTTTATAATGGGGTTTAGCTGCTTTTCTCGGCTGTGTTTATGCGGATTTACACCCACTTGACTCACTTCCAGACAGATATCAATACATAGGTTTTAAGATTGTTACTAGTCACATATATTCTTGTGCGGTGAATAGGGCGTGTTGAGTCCAGTTCACTGAGCAAGGAGTAGGTCTTGTCTATTACATATTGGGTGTATGGAACGGTATCTGAGCGAATTTGAACCCCTTGTTTTATGCATCACCCCACCTCACCTTTCCCGTTAAGCAGCCATAGTGTGTTTTCTAAACGTGTGATTCTGTTCTGTTCTGTAATTCAGTTCAAGTGTAGCGGTTTTTACATTCCCTCTATAAGTGATAGCTTATGATAAGTGTCTTTTTCTGTGTGACTTATTTCACTTAGAATCGTCGTAACTAAGTCCACTCAACTTGCTTCTACTAGCCTTATGACATTGATTTCATGTCTGAGTGATATTCCATTGTACATAAGGACCACAACTTCTTTATCCATTTTTCTCTTTCCTGGGATATTTAAGGTGTCATGAAGTGGAGGTTCTTGTCAACAGAGCAGCCCCAAACTTTGGGGTGCCTGTGTCTTGCTGATTTTTAGTTTTCCCAATTTATACGCCCATGAGTGGACGTGCCCTACGCTCCCTAAGCTGTGTTTTTTCGATGTTTCAGGACACACCGTACACTTCTCCAGAGTGGCTGTTGGCAACTTACATCCCGCCCATCAGCGTAGCAAGGCTGCCATTTCTCCATGGCCTGTCCTGCATTTCTGATTTTGACACTTTTAGCAGCATGGCCCTTTTGACCGATGGGAAGCGAGACTTCTTTGTAGCGCTGATTTGCCTTTCCAGGTTGCTTGGTTGGCCAAAAAGTGCGTATGCGTTTTTTCCTGAATATATTCAGGAAAAAACGCATACGCCCTTGTTGGCCAAGGGCATCATTGTCGACGTTTTGCCGCTTTTCATGTGCTTTACAGCCGATTCGAATCTACCTCCTGAAATCTGTTTCCTGCAATTCTGCCTTGCTTTCAAATCCTCTTCGTTGCCTTCCCTCAATATATCTGTGGATGACAGTTATCATTTATAACTCTGCGGGTTTGTGAATTGCAGTGTCCCTGAGCTCCATTTTTCAACTCGCTTTTTTGGGAGCTGGCCGCAAAAGCGCGGGATTGCCTCAGGCCCTATTGTGCTTCTGGGCGGCAGGCTGAGCCTGTGATTAATTCTTCTTCCTGATGGGAAAATAGAGTGACCTGTGCCTGTCCCAACACCTAGATCTAGTCTCTCATTGGTTGCCCCTCTTCCCGTTCATCCTCAGGACAAATTGCAACCTGTAGGGAACAGGAGGTTAAAGGTGCTGATTCTCCAAGTAAGTTGATTGCTAGTAAAGTAGCTGGAAAGGCGAACCCGAGCACAAGGAGATGAGAAATGGGGTGTGTTTTAGAAACCTTTCAAAATCACACGGTGTACCATCTTCTGAGTTTCTCATGCATGTTTTCGATGTAGGAAGATGCCCTTGAACCTGGAGATTTGGGACCCATGGGATGGGTACCACGCAGTATTACTTTAAAGGGTCTGCGTTTGCTCACCCAACCTCTCAGCCCCAAGAGTGTCCACCCTTATGTCTCATCCAGCTGTGGGTCTAGATATGGTCAATCCAGGTTGCATCTCAGCCCCTGAACGAATTTTGTAAGAATTTCTCTCTCTTTCACTTTCTTTGTTTTACGGGTTTTTAAAAGTAATTTATTTTTATAATGGGGTTTAGCTGCTTTTCACGGCTGTGTTTATGCGGATTTACACCCACTTGACTCACTTCCAGAAGATATCAATACATAGGTTTTAAGATTGTTACTAGTCATATATATTCTTGTGCGGTGAATAGGGGGTGTTGAGTCCAGTTCACTTAGCAAGGAGTAGGTCTTGTCTATTACATATTGGGTGTATGGAACGGTATCTGAGCGAATTTGAACCCCTTGTTTTATGCATCACCCCACCTCACCTTTCCCGTTAAGCAGCCATAGTGTGTTTTCTAAACGTGTGACTCTGTTCTGTTTTGTAATTCAGTTCAAGTGTAGCGGTTTTTACATTCCCTCTATAAGTGATAGCTTATGATAAGTGTCTTTTTCTGTGTGACTTATTTCACTTAGAATCGTCGTACCTAAGTCCACTCATCTTGCTTCTACTAGCCTTATGACATTGATTTCATGTCTGAGTGATATTCCATTGTACATAAGGACCACAACTTTTTTATCCATTTTTCTCTTTCCTGGGATATTTAAGGTGTCATGAAGTGGAGGTTCTTGTCAACAGAGCAGCCCTAAACTTTGGGGTGCCTGTGTCTTGCTCATTTTTAGTTTTCCCAATTTATACGCCCATGAGTGGACGTGCCCTATGCTCACTAAGCTGTGTTTTTTCGATGTTTCAGGACACACCGTACACTTCTCCAGAGTGGCTGTTGGCAATTTACATCCCGCCCATCAGCGTAGCAAGGCTGCCATTTCTCCATGGCCTGTCCTGCATTTCTGGTTTTGACACTTTTTGCAGCATGTCCCTTTTGGCCGATGGGAAGCGAGACTTCTTTTTAGCGCTGATTTGCCTTTCCAGGTTGCTTGGTTGGCCAAAAAGGGCGTATGCTTTTTTTCCTGAATATATTCAGGAAAAAACGCATACGCCCTTTTTGGCCAAGGGCATCATTGTCGACGTTTTGCCGCTTTTCATGTGCTTTACAGGCGATTCGAATCTACCTCCTGAAATCTGTTTCCTGCAATTCTGTCTTGCTTTCAAATCCTCTTCGTTGCCTTCCCTCAATATATCTGTGGATGAGAGTTATCATTTATAACTCTGCGGGTTTGTGAATTGCAGTGTCCCTGAGCTCCATTTTTCAACTCGCTTTTTTGGGAGCTGGCCGCAAAAGCGCGGGATTGCCTCAGGCCCTATTCTGCTTCTGGGCGGCAGGCTGAGCCTGTGGTTAATTCTTCTTCCTGATGGGAAAATAGAGTGACCTGTGCCTGTCCCAACACCTAGATCTAGTCTCTCATTGTTTGCTCCTCTTCCCGTTCATCCTCAGGACAAATTGCAACCTGTAGGGAACAGGAGGTTAAAGGTGCTGATTCTCCAAGTAAGTTGATTGCTAGTAAAGTAGCTGGAAAGGCGAACCCGAGCACAAGGAGATGAGAAATGGGGTGTGTTTTAGAAACCTTTCAAAATCACACGGTGTACCATCTTCTGAGTTTCTCATGCATGTTTTCGATGTAGGAAGATGCCCTTGAACCTGGAGATTTGGGACCCATGGGATGGGTATCACGCAGTATTACTTTAAAGGGTCTGCGTTTGCTCACCCAACCTCTCAGCCCCAAGAGTGTCCACCCTTATGTCTCATCCAGCTGTGGGTCTAGATATGGTCAATCCAGGTTGCATCTCAGCCCCTGAACGAATTTTGTAAGCATTTCTCTCTCTTTCACTGTCTTTGTTTTACGGGTTTTTAAAAGTAATTTATTTTTATAATGGGGTTTAGCTGCTTTTCACGGCTGTGTTTATGCTGATTTACACCCACTTGACTCACTTCCAGACAGATATCAATACATAGGTTTTAAGATTGTTACTAGTCATATATATTCTTGTGCGGTGAATAGGGGGTGTTGAGTCCAGTTCACTTAGCAAGGAGTAGGTCTTGTCTATTACATATTGGGTGTATGGAACGGTATCTGAGCGAATTTGAACCCCTTGTTTTATGCATCACCCCACCTCACCTTTCCCGTTAAGCAGCCATAGTGTGTTTTCTAAACGTGTGACTCTGTTCTGTTTTGTAATTCAGTTCAAGTGTAGCGGTTTTTACATTCCCTCTATAAGTGATAGCTTATGATAAGTGTCTTTTTCTGTGTGACTTATTTCACTTAGAATCGTCGTACCTAAGTCCACTCATCTTGCTTCTACTAGCCTTATGACATTGATTTCATGTCTGAGTGATATTCCATTGTACATAAGGACCACAACTTTTTTATCGATTTTTCTCTTTCCTGGGATATTTAAGGTGTCATGAAGTGGAGGTTCTTGTCAACAGAGCAGCCCCAAACTTTGGGGTGCCTGTGTCTTGCTGATTTTTAGTTTTCCCAATTTATACGCCCATGAGTGGACGTGCCCTATGCTCCCTAAGCTGTGTTTTTTCGATGTTTCAGGACACACCGTACACTTCTCCAGAGTGGCTGTTGGCAACTTACATCCCGCTCATCAGCGTAGCAAGGCTGCCATTTCTCCATGGCCTGTCCTGCATTTCTGGTTTTGACACTTTTTGCAGCATGGCCCTTTTGACCGATGGGAAGCGAGACTTCTTTGTAGCGCTGATTTGCCTTTCCAGGTTGCTTGGTTGGCCAAAAAGGGCGTATGCGTTTTTTCCTGAATATATTCAGGAAAAAACGCATACGCCCTTTTTGGCCAAGGGCATCATTGTCGACGTTTTGCCGCTTTTCATGTGCTTTACAGGCGATTCGAATCTACCTCCTGAAATCTGTTTCCTGCAATTCTGTCTTGCTTTCAAATCCTCTTCGTTGCCTTCCCTCAATATATCTGTGGATGAGAGTTATCATTTATAACTCTGCGGGTTTGTGAATTGCAGTGTCCCTGAGCTCCATTTTTCAACTCGCTTTTTTGGGAGCTGGCCGCAAAAGCGCGGGATTGCCTCAGGCCCTATTCTGCTTCTGGGCGGCAGGCTGAGCCTGTGGTTAATTCTTCTTCCTGATGGGAAAATAGAGTGACCTGTGCCTGTCCCAACACCTAGATCTAGTCTCTCATTGGTTGCTCCTCTTCCCGTTCATCCTCAGGACAAATTGCAACCTGTAGGGAACAGGAGGTTAAAGGTGCTGATTCTCCAAGTAAGTTGATTGCTAGTAAAGTAGCTGGAAAGGCGAACCCGAGCACAAGGAGATGAGAAATGGGGTGTGTTTTAGAAACCTTTCAAAATCACACGGTGTACCATCTTCTGAGTTTCTCATGCATGTTTTCGATGTAGGAAGATGCCCTTGAACCTGGAGATTTGGGACCCATGGGATGGGTATCACGCAGTATTACTTTAAAGGGTCTGCGTTTGCTCACCCAACCTCTCAGCCCCAAGAGTGTCCACCCTTATGTCTCATCCAGCTGTGGGTCTAGATATGGTCAATCCAGGTTGCATCTCAGCCCCTGAACGAATTTTGTAAGCATTTCTCTCTCTTTCACTGTCTTTGTTTTACGGGTTTTTAAAAGTAATTTATTTTTATAATGGGGTTTAGCTGCTTTTCACGGCTGTGTTTATGCTGATTTACACCCACTTGACTCACTTCCAGACAGATATCAATACATAGGTTTTAAGATTGTTACTAGTCATATATATTCTTGTGCGGTGAATAGGGGGTGTTGAGTCCAGTTCACTTAGCAAGGAGTAGGTCTTGTCTATTACATATTGGGTGTATGGAACGGTATCTGAGCGAATTTGAACCCCTTGTTTTATGCATCACCCCACCTCACCTTTCCCGTTAAGCAGCCATAGTGTGTTTTCTAAACGTGTGACTCTGTTCTGTTTTGTAATTCAGTTCAAGTGTAGCGGTTTTTACATTCCCTCTATAAGTGATAGCTTATGATAAGTGTCTTTTTCTGTGTGACTTATTTCACTTAGAATCGTCGTACCTAAGTCCACTCATCTTGCTTCTACTAGCCTTATGACATTGATTTCATGTCTGAGTGATATTCCATTGTACATAAGGACCACAACTTTTTTATCGAGTTTTCTCTTTCCTGGGATATTTAAGGTGTCATGAAGTGGAGGTTCTTGTCAACAGAGCAGCCCCAAACTTTGGGGTGCCTGTGTCTTGCTGATTTTTAGTTTTCCCAATTTATACGCCCATGAGTGGACGTGCCCTATGCTCACTAAGCTGTGTTTTTTCGGTGTTTCAGGACACACCGTACACTTCTCTTGAGTGGCTGTTGGCAATTAACATCCCGCCCATCAGCGTAGCAAGGCTGCCATTTCTCCATGGCCTGTCCTGCATTTCTGGTTTTGACACTTTTTGCAGCATGTCCCTTTTGGCCGATGGGAAGCGAGACTTCTTTTTAGCGCTGATTTGCCTTTCCAGGTTGCTTGGTTGGCCAAAAAGGGCGTATGCGTTTTTTCCTGAATATATTCAGGAGAAAACGCATACGCCCTTTTTGGCCAAGGGCATCATTGTCGACGTTTTGCCGCTTTTCATGTGCCTTAAAGGCGATTCGAATCTACCTCCTGAAATCTGTTTCCTGCAATTCTGCCTTGCTTTCAAATCCTCTTCGTTGCCTTCCCTCAATATATTTGTGGACGAGAGTTATCATTTATAACTCAGCAGGTTTGTGAATGGCAGTGCCCCTGAGCTCCATTTTGCAACTGTCTTGTTTGGGAGCTGGCCGCAAAAGCACGGGATTTCCTCAGGCCCTATTCTGGTTCCCGGCGGCAGGCTGAGCCTGTGGTTAATTCTTCTTCCTGATGGGAAAATAGAGTGACCTGTGCCTGTCCCAACACCTAGATCTAGTCTCTCATTGGTTGCCCCTCTTCCCGTTCATCCTCAGGACAAATTGCAACCTGTACAGAACAGGAGGTTAAAGGTGCTGATTCTCCAAGTAGGGAGATTGCTAGTGAAGTAGCTGGAATGGCGAACCCGAGCACAAGGAGATGAGAAATGAGGTGCGTTTTAGAAACTTTTCAAAATCACACGGTGTACCTTCTTCTGGGTTGCTCATGCAAGTTTTCGATGTAGGAAGATGCCCTTGAACCTGGAGATTTGGGACCCATGGGATGGGTACCATGCAGTATTACTTTAAAGGGTCTGCGTTTGCTCACCCAACCTCACCCAACCTCTCAGCCGCAAGAGTGTCCACCCTTATGTCTCATCCAGCTGTGGGTCTAGATATGGTCAATCCAGGTTGCATCACAGCCCCTGAACGAATTTTGTAAGAATTTCTCTCTCTTTCACTGTCTTTGTTTTACGGGTTTTTAAAAGTAATTTATTTTTATAATGGGGTTTAGCTGCTTTTCACGGCTGTGTTTATGCGGATTTACACCCACTTGACTCACTTCCAGACAGATATCAATACATAGGTTTTAAGATTGTTGCTAGTCACATATATTCTTGTGCGGTGAATAGGGCGTGTTGAGTCCAGTTCACAGAGCAAGGAGTAGGTCTTGTCTATTACATATTGGGTGTATGGAACGGTATCTGAGCGAATTTGAACCCCTTGTTTTATGCATCACCCCACCTCACCTTTCCCGTTAAGCAGCCATAGTGTGTTTTCTAAACGTGTGATTCTGTTCTGTTCTGTAATTCAGTTCAAGTGTAGCGGTTTTTGCATTCCCCCTATAAGTGATAGCTTATGATAAGTGTCTTTTTCTGTGTGACTTATTTCACTTAGAATCGTCGTACCTAAGTCCACTCATCTTGCTTCTACTAGCCTTATGACATTGATTTCATGTCTGAGTGATATTGCATTGTACATAAGAACCACAAGTTCTTTATCCATTTTTCTCTTTCCTGGGATATTTAAGGTGTCATGAAGTGGAGGTTCTTGTCAACAGAGCAGCCCTAAACTTTGGGGTGCCTGTGTCTTGCTGATTTTTAGTTTTCCCAATTTATACGCCCATGAGTGGACGTGCCCTATGCTCCCTAAGCTGTGTTTTTTCGATGTTTCAGGACACACCGTACACTTCTCCAGAGTGGCTGTTGGCAACTTACATCCCGCTCATCAGCGTAGCAAGGCTGCCATTTCTCCATGGCCTGTCCTGCATTTCTGGTTTTGACACTTTTTGCAGCATGGCCCTTTTGACCGATGGGAAGCGAGACTTCTTTGTAGCGCTGATTTGCCTTTCCAGGTTGCTTGGTTGGCCAAAAAGGGCGTATGCGTTTTTTCCTGAATATATTCAGGAAAAAACGCATACGCCCTTCTTGGCCAAGGGCATCATTGTCGACGTTTTGCCGCTTTTCATGTGCTTTACAGGCGATTCGAATCTACCTCCTGAAATCTGTTTCCTGCAATTCTGCCTTGCTTTCAAATCCTCTTCGTTGCCTTCCCTCAATATATCTGCGGATGAGAGTTATCATTTATAACTCTGCGGGTTTGTGAATTGCAGTGTCCCTGAGCTCCATTTTTCAACTCGCTTTTTTGGGAGCTGGCCGCAAAAGCGTGGGATTGCCTCAGGCACTATTCTGCTTCTGGGCGGCAGGCTGAGCCTGTGGTTAGTTCTTCTTCCTGATGGGAAAATAGAGTGACCTGTGCCTGTCCCAACACCTAGATCTAGTCTCTCATTGGTTGCTCCTCTTCCCGTTCATCCTCAGGACAAATTGCAACCTGTAGGGAACAGGAGGTTAAAGGTGCTGATTCTCCAAGTAAGTTGATTGCTAGTAAAGTAGCTGGAAAGGCGAACCCGAGCACAAGGAGATGAGAAATGGGGTGTGTTTTAGAAACCTTTCAAAATCACACGGTGTACCATCTTCTGAGTTTCTCATGCATGTTTTCGATGTAGGAAGATGCCCTTGAACCTGGAGATTTGGGACCCATGGGATGGGTACCACGCAGTATTACTTTAAAGGGTCTGCGTTTGCTCACCCAACCTCATCCAACCTCTCAGCCCCAAGAGTGTCCACCCTTATGTCTCATCCAGCTGTGGGTCTAGATATGGTCAATCCAGGTTGCATCTCAGCCCCTGAACGAATTTTGTAAGAATTTCTCTCTCTTTCACTGTCTTTGTTTTACGGGTTTTTAAAAGTAATTTATTTTTATAATGGGGTTTAGCTGCTTTTCACGGCTGTGTTTATGCGGATTTACACCCACTTGACTCACTTCCAGACAGATATCAATACATAGGTTTTAAGATTGTTACTAGTCATATATATTCTTGTGCGGTGAATAGGGGGTGTTGAGTCCAGTTCACTTAGCAAGGAGTAGGTCTTGTCTATTACATATTGGGTGTATGGAACGGTATCTGAGCGAATTTGAACCCCTTGTTTTATGCATCACCCCACCTCACCTTTCCCGTTAAGCAGCCATAGTGTGTTTTCTAAACGTGTGACTCTGTTCTGTTTTGTAATTCAGTTCAAGTGTAGCGGTTTTTACATTCCCTCTATAAGTGATAGCTTATGATAAGTGTCTTTTTCTGTGTGACTTATTTCACTTAGAATCGTCGTACCTAAGTCCACTCATCTTGCTTCTACTAGCCTTATGACATTGATTTCATGTCTGAGTGATATTCCATTGTACATAAGGACCACAACTTTTTTATCCATTTTTCTCTTTCCTGGGATATTTAAGGTGTCATGAAGTGGAGGTTCTTGTCAACAGAGCAGCCCTAAACTTTGGGGTGCCTGTGTCTTGCTCATTTTTAGTTTTCCCAATTTATACGCCCATGAGTGGACGTGCCCTATGCTCACTAAGCTGTGTTTTTTCGATGTTTCAGGACACACCGTACACTTCTCCAGAGTGGCTGTTGGCAATTTACATCCCGCCCATCAGCGTAGCAAGGCTGCCATTTCTCCATGGCCTGTCCTGCATTTCTGGTTTTGACACTTTTTGCAGCATGTCCCTTTTGGCCGATGGGAAGCGAGACTTCTTTTTAGCGCTGATTTGCCTTTCCAGGTTGCTTGGTTGGCCAAAAAGGGCGTATGCTTTTTTTCCTGTATATATTCAGGAAAAAACGCATACGCCCTTTTTGGCCAAGGGCATCATTGTCGACGTTTTGCCGCTTTTCATGTGCCTTAAAGGCGATTCGAATCTACCTCCTGAAATCTGTTTCCTGCAATTCTGCCTTGCTTTCAAATCCTCTTCGTTGTCTTCCCTCAATATATTTGTGGACGAGAGTTATCATTTATAACTCAGCAGGTTTGTGAATGGCAGTGCCCCTGAGCTCCATTTTGCAACTCTCTTGTTTGGGAGCTGGCCGCAAAAGCACGGGATTTCCTCAGGCCCTATTCTGGTTCCCGGCGGCAGGCTGAGCCTGTGGTTAATTCTTCTTCCTGATGGGAAAATAGAGTGACCTGTGCCTGTCCCAACACCTAGATCTAGTCTCTCATTGGTTGCCCCTCTTCCCGTTCATCCTCAGGACAAATTGCAACCTGTACAGAACAGGAGGTTAAAGGTGCTGATTCTCCAAGTAGGGAGATTGCTAGTGAAGTAGCTGGAATGGCGAACCCGAGCACAAGGAGATGAGAAATGAGGTGCGTTTTAGAAACCTTTCAAAATCACACGGTGTACCTTCTTCTGGGTTCCTCATGCAAGTTTTCGATGTAGGAAGATGCCCTTGAACCTGGAGATTTGGGACCCATGGGATGGGTACCATGCAGTATTACTTTAAAGGGTCTGCGTTTGCTCACCCAACCTCACCCAACCTTTCAGCCCCAAGAGTGTCCACCCTTATGTCTCATCCAGCTGTGGGTCTAGATATGGTCAATCCAGGTGGCATCACAGCCCCTGAACGAATTTTGTAAGAATTTCTCTCTCTTTCACTGTCTTTGTTTTACGGGTTTTTAAAAGTAATTTATTTTTATAATGGGGTTTAGCTGCTTTTCACGGCTGTGTTTATGCGGATTTACACCCACTTGACTCACTTCCAGACAGATATCAATACATAGGTTTTAAGATTGTTACTAGTCACATATATTCTTGTGCGGTGAATAGGGCGTGTTGAGTCCAGTTCACTGAGCAAGGAGTAGGTCTTGTCTATTACATATTGGGTGTATGGAACGGTATCTGAGCGAATTTGAACCCCTTGTTTTATGCATCACCCCACCTCACCTTTCCCGTTAAGCAGCCATAGTGTGTTTTCTAAACGTGTGATTCTGTTCTGTTCTGTAATTCAGTTCAAGTGTAGCGGTTTTTACATTCCCTCTATAAGTGATAGCTTATGATAAGTGTCTTTTTCTGTGTGACTTATTTCACTTAGAATCGTCGTAACTAAGTCCACTCAACTTGCTTCTACTAGCCTTATGACATTGATTTCATGTCTGAGTGATATTCCATTGTACATAAGGACCACAACTTCTTTATCCATTTTTCTCTTTCCTGGGATATTTAAGGTGTCATGAAGTGGAGGTTCTTGTCAACAGAGCAGCCCCAAACTTTGGGGTGCCTGTGTCTTGCTGATTTTTAGTTTTCCCAATTTATACGCCCATGAGTGGACGTGCCCTACGCTCCCTAAGCTGTGTTTTTTCGATGTTTCAGGACACACCGTACACTTCTCCAGAGTGGCTGTTGGCAACTTACATCCCGCCCATCAGCGTAGCAAGGCTGCCATTTCTCCATGGCCTGTCCTGCATTTCTGATTTTGACACTTTTAGCAGCATGGCCCTTTTGACCGATGGGAAGCGAGACTTCTTTGTAGCGCTGATTTGCCTTTCCAGGTTGCTTGGTTGGCCAAAAAGTGCGTATGCGTTTTTTCCTGAATATATTCAGGAAAAAACGCATACGCCCTTGTTGGCCAAGGGCATCATTGTCGACGTTTTGCCGCTTTTCATGTGCTTTACAGCCGATTCGAATCTACCTCCTGAAATCTGTTTCCTGCAATTCTGCCTTGCTTTCAAATCCTCTTCGTTGCCTTCCCTCAATATATCTGTGGATGACAGTTATCATTTATAACTCTGCGGGTTTGTGAATTGCAGTGTCCCTGAGCTCCATTTTTCAACTCGCTTTTTTGGGAGCTGGCCGCAAAAGCGCGGGATTGCCTCAGGCCCTATTGTGCTTCTGGGCGGCAGGCTGAGCCTGTGATTAATTCTTCTTCCTGATGGGAAAATAGAGTGACCTGTGCCTGTCCCAACACCTAGATCTAGTCTCTCATTGGTTGCCCCTCTTCCCGTTCATCCTCAGGACAAATTGCAACCTGTAGGGAACAGGAGGTTAAAGGTGCTGATTCTCCAAGTAAGTTGATTGCTAGTAAAGTAGCTGGAAAGGCGAACCCGAGCACAAGGAGATGAGAAATGGGGTGTGTTTTAGAAACCTTTCAAAATCACAGGGTGTACCATCTTCTGAGTTTCTCATGCATGTTTTCGATGTAGGAAGATGCCCTTGAACCTGGAGATTTGGGACCCATGGGATGGGTATCACGCAGTATTACTTTAAAGGGTCTGCGTTTGCTCACCCAACCTCTCAGCCCCAAGAGTGTCCACCCTTATGTCTCATCCAGCTGTGGGTCTAGATATGGTCAATCCAGGTGGCATCACAGCCCCTGAACGAATTTTGTAAGAATTTCTCTCTCTTTCACTGTCTTTGTTTTACGGGTTTTTAAAAGTAATTTATTTTTATAATGGGGTTTAGCTGCTTTTCACGGCTGTGTTTATGCGGATTTACACCCACTTGACTCACTTCCAGACAGATATCAATACATAGGTTTTAAGATTGTTACTAGTCACATATATTCTTGTGCGGTGAATAGGGGGTGTTGAGTCCAGTTCACTGAGCAAGGAGTAGGTCTTTTCTATTACATATTGGGTGTATGGAACGGTATCTGAGCGAATTTGAACCCCTTGTTTTATGCATCACCCCACCTCACCTTTCCCGTTAAGCAGCCATAGTGTGTTTTCTAAACGTGTGATTCTGTTCTGTTCTGTAATTCAGTTCAAGTGTAGCGGTTTTTACATTCCCCCTATAAGTGATAGCTTATGATAAGTGTCTTTTTCTGTGTGACTTATTTCACTTAGAATCGTCGTACCTAAGTCCACTCATCTTGCTTCTACTAGCCTTATGACATTGATTTCATGTCTGAGTGATATTGCATTGTACATAAGAACCACAACTTCTTTATCCATTTTTCTCTTTCCTGGGATATTTAAGGTGTCATGAAGTGGAGGTTCTTGTCAACAGAGCAGCCCTAAACTTTGGGGTGCCTGTGTCTTGCTGATTTTTAGTTTTCCCAATTTATACGCCCATGAGTGGACGTGCCCTATGCTCCCTAAGCTGTGTTTTTTCGATGTTTCAGGACACACCGTACACTTCTCCAGAGTGGCTGTTGGCAACTTACATCCCGCTCATCAGCGTAGCAAGGCTGCCATTTCTCCATGGCCTGTCCTGCATTTCTGGTTTTGACACTTTTTGCAGCATGGCCCTTTTGACCGATGGGAAGCGAGACTTCTTTGTAGCGCTGATTTGCCTTTCCAGGTTGCTTGGTTGGCCAAAAAGGGCGTATGCGTTTTTTCCTGAATATATTCAGGAAAAAACGCATACGCCCTTTTTGGCCAAGGGCATCATTGTCGACGATTTGCCGCTTTTCATGTGCTTTACAGGCGATTCGAATCTACCTCCTGAAATCTGTTTCCTGCAATTCTGCCTTGCTTTCAAATCCTCTTCGTTGCCTTCCCTCAATATATCTGCGGATGAGAGTTATCATTTATAACTCTGCGGGTTTGTGAATTGCAGTGTCCCTGAGCTCCATTTTTCAACTCGCTTTTTTGGGAGCTGGCCGCAAAAGCGCGGGATTGCCTCAGGCACTATTCTGCTTCTGGGCGGCAGGCTGAGCCTGTGGTTAGTTCTTCTTCCTGATGGGAAAATAGAGTGACCTGTGCCTGTCCCAACACCTAGATCTAGTCTCTCATTGGTTGCTCCTCTTCCCGTTCATCCTCAGGACAAATTGCAACCTGTAGGGAACAGGAGGTTAAAGGTGCTGATTCTCCAAGTAAGTTGATTGCTAGTAAAGTAGCTGGAAAGGCGAACCCGAGCACAAGGAGATGAGAAATGGGGTGTGTTTTAGAAACCTTTCAAAATCACACGGTGTACCATCTTCTGAGTTTCTCATGCATGTTTTCGATGTAGGAAGATGCCCTTGAACCTGGAGATTTGGGACCCATGGGATGGGTACCACGCAGTATTACTTTAAAGGGTCTGCGTTTGCTCACCCAACCTCACCCAACCTCTCAGCCCCAAGAGTGTCCACCCTTATGTCTCATCCAGCTGTGGGTCTAGATATGGTCAATCCAGGTTGCATCTCAGCCCCTGAACGAATTTTGTAAGAATTTCTCTCTTTCACTGTCTTTGTTTTACGGGTTTTTAAAAGTAATTTATTTTTATAATGGGGTTTAG
The DNA here is from genome assembly GCF_028021215.1 of Eschrichtius robustus. Taxonomy (NCBI): domain Eukaryota; kingdom Metazoa; phylum Chordata; class Mammalia; order Artiodactyla; family Eschrichtiidae; genus Eschrichtius; species Eschrichtius robustus. The sequence continues at coordinate 673,718 of NW_027175223.1, forward strand.
CTGCTTTTCACGGCTGTGTTTATGCGGATTTACACCCACTTGACTCACTTCCAGACAGATATCAATACATAGGTTTTAAGATTGTTACTAGTCATATATATTCTTGTGCGGTGAATAGGGGGTGTTGAGTCCAGTTCACTTAGCAAGGAGTAGGTCTTGTCTATTACATATTGGGTGTATGGAACGGTATCTGAGCGAATTTGAACCCCTTGTTTTATGCATCACCCCACCTCACCTTTCCCGTTAAGTAGCCATAGTGTGTTTTCTAAACGTGTGACTCTGTTCTGTTTTGTAATTCAGTTCAAGTGTAGCGGTTTTTACATTCCCTCTATAAGTGATAGCTTATGATAAGTGTCTTTTTCTGTGTGACTTATTTCACTTAGAATCGTCGTACCTAAGTCCACTCATCTTGCTTCTACTAGCCTTATGACATTGATTTCATGTCTGAGTGATATTCCATTGTACATAAGGACCACAACTTTTTTATCCATTTTTCTCTTTCCTGGGATATTTAAGGTGTCATGAAGTGGAGGTTCTTGTCAACAGAGCAGCCCCAAACTTTGGGGTGCCTGTGTCTTGCTGATTTTTAGTTTTCCCAATTTATACGCCCATGAGTGGACGTGCCCTATGCTCACTAAGCTGTGTTTTTTCGATGTTTCAGGACACACCGTACACTTCTCCAGAGTGGCTGTTGGCAATTAACATCCCGCCCATCAGCGTAGCAAGGCTGCCATTTCTCCATGGCCTGTCCTGCATTTCTGGTTTTGACACTTTTTGCAGCATGTCCCTTTTGGCCGATGGGAAGCGAGACTTCTTTTTAGCGCTGATTTGCCTTTCCAGGTTGCTTGGTTGGCCAAAAAGGGCGTATGCGTTTTTTCCTGAATATATTCAGGAAAAAACGCATACGCCCTTTTTGGCCAAGGGCATCATTGTCGACGTTTTGCCGCTTTTCATGTGCCTTAAAGGCGATTCGAATCTACCTCCTGAAATCTGTTTCCTGCAATTCTGCCTTGCTTTCAAATCCTCTTCGTTGCCTTCCCTCAATATATTTGTGGACGAGAGTTATCATTTATAACTCAGCAGGTTTGTGAATGGCAGTGCCCCTGAGCTCCATTTTGCAACTGTCTTGTTTGGGAGCTGGCCGCAAAAGCACGGGATTTCCTCAGGCCCTATTCTGGTTCCCGGCGGCAGGCTGAGCCTGTGGTTAATTCTTCTTCCTGATGGGAAAATAGAGTGACCTGTGCCTGTCCCAACACCTAGATCTAGTCTCTCATTGGTTGCCCCTCTTCCCGTTCATCCTCAGGACAAATTGCAACCTGTACAGAACAGGAGGTTAAAGGTGCTGATTCTCCAAGTAGGGAGATTGCTAGTGAAGTAGCTGGAATGGCGAACCCGAGCACAAGGAGATGAGAAATGAGGTGCGTTTTAGAAACCTTTCAAAATCACACGGTGTACCTTCTTCTGGGTTCCTCATGCAAGTTTTCGATGTAGGAAGATGCCCTTGAACCTGGAGATTTGGGACCCATGGGATGGGTACCATGCAGTATTACTTTAAAGGGTCTGCGTTTGCTCACCCAACCTCACCCAACCTTTCAGCCCCAAGAGTGTCCACCCTTATGTCTCATCCAGCTGTGGGTCTAGATATGGTCAATCCAGGTGGCATCACAGCCCCTGAACGAATTTTGTAAGAATTTCTCTCTCTTTCACTGTCTTTGTTTTACGGGTTTTTAAAAGTAATTTATTTTTATAATGGGGTTTAGCTGCTTTTCACGGCTGTGTTTATGCGGATTTACACCCACTTGACTCACTTCCAGACAGATATCAATACATAGGTTTTAAGATTGTTACTAGTCACATATATTCTTGTGCGGTGAATAGGGCGTGTTGAGTCCAGTTCACTGAGCAAGGAGTAGGTCTTGTCTATTACATATTGGGTGTATGGAACGGTATCTGAGCGAATTTGAACCCCTTGTTTTATGCATCACCCCACCTCACCTTTCCCGTTAAGCAGCCATAGTGTGTTTTCTAAACGTGTGATTCTGTTCTGTTCTCTAATTCAGTTCAAGTGTAGCGGTTTTTACATTCCCTCTATAAGTGATAGCTTATGATAAGTGTCTTTTTCTGTGTGACTTATTTCACTTAGAATCGTCGTAACTAAGTCCACTCAACTTGCTTCTACTAGCCTTATGACATTGATTACATGTCTGAGTGATATTCCATTGTACATAAGGACCACAACTTCTTTATCCATTTTTCTCTTTCCTGGGATATTTAAGGTGTCATGAAGTGGAGGTTCTTGTCAACAGAGCAGCCCCAAACTTTGGGGTGCCTGTGTCTTGCTGATTTTTAGTTTTCCCAATTTATACGCCCATGAGTGGACGTGCCCTACGCTCCCTAAGCTGTGTTTTTTCGATGTTTCAGGACACACCGTACACTTCTCCAGAGTGGCTGTTGGCAACTTACATCCCGCCCATCAGCGTAGCAAGGCTGCCATTTCTCCATGGCCTGTCCTGCATTTCTGATTTTGACACTTTTAGCAGCATGGCCCTTTTGACCGATGGGAAGCGAGACTTCTTTGTAGCGCTGATTTGCCTTTCCAGGTTGCTTGGTTGGCCAAAAAGTGCGTATGCGTTTTTTCCTGAATATATTCAGGAAAAAACGCATACGCCCTTGTTGGCCAAGGGCATCATTGTCGACGTTTTGCCGCTTTTCATGTGCTTTACAGCCGATTCGAATCTACCTCCTGAAATCTGTTTCCTGCAATTCTGCCTTGCTTTCAAATCCTCTTCGTTGCCTTCCCTCAATATATCTGTGGATGACAGTTATCATTTATAACTCTGCGGGTTTGTGAATTGCAGTGTCCCTGAGCTCCATTTTTCAACTCGCTTTTTTGGGAGCTGGCCGCAAAAGCGCGGGATTGCCTCAGGCCCTATTGTGCTTCTGGGCAGCAGGCTGAGCCTGTGATTAATTCTTCTTCCTGATGGGAAAATAGAGTGACCTGTGCCTGTCCCAACACCTAGATCTAGTCTCTCATTGGTTGCCCCTCTTCCCGTTCATCCTCAGGACAAATTGCAACCTGTAGGGAACAGGAGGTTAAAGGTGCTGATTCTCCAAGTAAGTTGATTGCTAGTAAAGTAGCTGGAAAGGCGAACCCGAGCACAAGGAGATGAGAAATGGGGTGTGTTTTAGAAACCTTTCAAAATCACAGGGTGTACCATCTTCTGAGTTTCTCATGCATGTTTTCGATGTAGGAAGATGCCCTTGAACCTGGAGATTTGGGACCCATGGGATGGGTATCACGCAGTATTACTTTAAAGGGTCTGCGTTTGCTCACCCAACCTCTCAGCCCCAAGAGTGTCCACCCTTATGTCTCATCCAGCTGTGGGTCTAGATATGGTCAATCCAGGTTGCATCACAGCCCCTGAACGAATTTTGTAAGAATTTCTCTCTCTTTCACTGTCTTTGTTTTACGGGTTTTTAAAAGTAATTTATTTTTATAATGGGGTTTAGCTGCTTTTCACGGCTGTGTTTATGCGGATTTACACCCACTTGACTCACTTCCAGACAGATATCAATACATAGGTTTTAAGATTGTTGCTAGTCACATATATTCTTGTGCGGTGAATAGGGCGTGTTGAGTCCAGTTCACAGAGCAAGGAGTAGGTCTTGTCTATTACATATTGGGTGTATGGAACGGTATCTGAGCGAATTTGAACCCCTTGTTTTATGCATCACCCCACCTCACCTTTCCCGTTAAGCAGCCATAGTGTGTTTTCTAAACGTGTGATTCTGTTCTGTTCTGTAATTCAGTTCAAGTGTAGCGGTTTTTGCATTCCCCCTATAAGTGATAGCTTATGATAAGTGTCTTTTTCTGTGTGACTTATTTCACTTAGAATCGTCGTACCTAAGTCCACTCATCTTGCTTCTACTAGCCTTATGACATTGATTTCATGTCTGAGTGATATTGCATTGTACATAAGAACCACAAGTTCTTTATCCATTTTTCTCTTTCCTGGGATATTTAAGGTGTCATGAAGTGGAGGTTCTTGTCAACAGAGCAGCCCTAAACTTTGGGGTGCCTGTGTCTTGCTGATTTTTAGTTTTCCCAATTTATACGCCCATGAGTGGACGTGCCCTATGCTCCCTAAGCTGTGTTTTTTCGATGTTTCAGGACACACCGTACACTTCTCCAGAGTGGCTGTTGGCAACTTACATCCCGCTCATCAGCGTAGCAAGGCTGCCATTTCTCCATGGCCTGTCCTGCATTTCTGGTTTTGACACTTTTTGCAGCATGGCCCTTTTGACCGATGGGAAGCGAGACTTCTTTGTAGCGCTGATTTGCCTTTCCAGGTTGCTTGGTTGGCCAAAAAGGGCGTATGCGTTTTTTCCTGAATATATTCAGGAAAAAACGCATACGCCCTTCTTGGCCAAGGGCATCATTGTCGACGTTTTGCCGCTTTTCATGTGCTTTACAGGCGATTCGAATCTACCTCCTGAAATCTGTTTCCTGCAATTCTGCCTTGCTTTCAAATCCTCTTCGTTGCCTTCCCTCAATATATCTGCGGATGAGAGTTATCATTTATAACTCTGCGGGTTTGTGAATTGCAGTGTCCCTGAGCTCCATTTTTCAACTCGCTTTTTTGGGAGCTGGCCGCAAAAGCGTGGGATTGCCTCAGGCACTATTCTGCTTCTGGGCGGCAGGCTGAGCCTGTGGTTAGTTCTTCTTCCTGATGGGAAAATAGAGTGACCTGTGCCTGTCCCAACACCTAGATCTAGTCTCTCATTGGTTGCTCCTCTTCCCGTTCATCCTCAGGACAAATTGCAACCTGTAGGGAACAGGAGGTTAAAGGTGCTGATTCTCCAAGTAAGTTGATTGCTAGTAAAGTAGCTGGAAAGGCGAACCCGAGCACAAGGAGATGAGAAATGGGGTGTGTTTTAGAAACCTTTCAAAATCACACGGTGTACCATCTTCTGAGTTTCTCATGCATGTTTTCGATGTAGGAAGATGCCCTTGAACCTGGAGATTTGGGACCCATGGGATGGGTACCACGCAGTATTACTTTAAAGGGTCTGCGTTTGCTCACCCAACCTCATCCAACCTCTCAGCCCCAAGAGTGTCCACCCTTATGTCTCATCCAGCTGTGGGTCTAGATATGGTCAATCCAGGTTGCATCTCAGCCCCTGAACGAATTTTGTAAGAATTTCTCTCTCTTTCACTGTCTTTGTTTTACGGGTTTTTAAAAGTAATTTATTTTTATAATGGGGTTTAGCTGCTTTTCACGGCTGTGTTTATGCGGATTTACACCCACTTGACTCACTTCCAGACAGATATCAATACATAGGTTTTAAGATTGTTACTAGTCATATATATTCTTGTGCGGTGAATAGGGGGTGTTGAGTCCAGTTCACTTAGCAAGGAGTAGGTCTTGTCTATTACATATTGGGTGTATGGAACGGTATCTGAGCGAATTTGAACCCCTTGTTTTATGCATCACCCCACCTCACCTTTCCCGTTAAGCAGCCATAGTGTGTTTTCTAAACGTGTGACTCTGTTCTGTTTTGTAATTCAGTTCAAGTGTAGCGGTTTTTACATTCCCTCTATAAGTGATAGCTTATGATAAGTGTCTTTTTCTGTGTGACTTATTTCACTTAGAATCGTCGTACCTAAGTCCACTCATCTTGCTTCTACTAGCCTTATGACATTGATTTCATGTCTGAGTGATATTCCATTGTACATAAGGACCACAACTTTTTTATCCATTTTTCTCTTTCCTGGGATATTTAAGGTGTCATGAAGTGGAGGTTCTTGTCAACAGAGCAGCCCTAAACTTTGGGGTGCCTGTGTCTTGCTCATTTTTAGTTTTCCCAATTTATACGCCCATGAGTGGACGTGCCCTATGCTCACTAAGCTGTGTTTTTTCGATGTTTCAGGACACACCGTACACTTCTCCAGAGTGGCTGTTGGCAATTTACATCCCGCCCATCAGCGTAGCAAGGCTGCCATTTCTCCATGGCCTGTCCTGCATTTCTGGTTTTGACACTTTTTGCAGCATGTCCCTTTTGGCCGATGGGAAGCGAGACTTCTTTTTAGCGCTGATTTGCCTTTCCAGGTTGCTTGGTTGGCCAAAAAGGGCGTATGCTTTTTTTCCTGTATATATTCAGGAAAAAACGCATACGCCCTTTTTGGCCAAGGGCATCATTGTCGACGTTTTGCCGCTTTTCATGTGCCTTAAAGGCGATTCGAATCTACCTCCTGAAATCTGTTTCCTGCAATTCTGCCTTGCTTTCAAATCCTCTTCGTTGTCTTCCCTCAATATATTTGTGGACGAGAGTTATCATTTATAACTCAGCAGGTTTGTGAATGGCAGTGCCCCTGAGCTCCATTTTGCAACTCTCTTGTTTGGGAGCTGGCCGCAAAAGCACGGGATTTCCTCAGGCCCTATTCTGGTTCCCGGCGGCAGGCTGAGCCTGTGGTTAATTCTTCTTCCTGATGGGAAAATAGAGTGACCTGTGCCTGTCCCAACACCTAGATCTAGTCTCTCATTGGTTGCCCCTCTTCCCGTTCATCCTCAGGACAAATTGCAACCTGTACAGAACAGGAGGTTAAAGGTGCTGATTCTCCAAGTAGGGAGATTGCTAGTGAAGTAGCTGGAATGGCGAACCCGAGCACAAGGAGATGAGAAATGAGGTGCGTTTTAGAAACCTTTCAAAATCACACGGTGTACCTTCTTCTGGGTTCCTCATGCAAGTTTTCGATGTAGGAAGATGCCCTTGAACCTGGAGATTTGGGACCCATGGGATGGGTACCATGCAGTATTACTTTAAAGGGTCTGCGTTTGCTCACCCAACCTCACCCAACCTTTCAGCCCCAAGAGTGTCCACCCTTATGTCTCATCCAGCTGTGGGTCTAGATATGGTCAATCCAGGTGGCATCACAGCCCCTGAACGAATTTTGTAAGAATTTCTCTCTCTTTCACTGTCTTTGTTTTACGGGTTTTTAAAAGTAATTTATTTTTATAATGGGGTTTAGCTGCTTTTCACGGCTGTGTTTATGCGGATTTACACCCACTTGACTCACTTCCAGACAGATATCAATACATAGGTTTTAAGATTGTTACTAGTCACATATATTCTTGTGCGGTGAATAGGGCGTGTTGAGTCCAGTTCACTGAGCAAGGAGTAGGTCTTGTCTATTACATATTGGGTGTATGGAACGGTATCTGAGCGAATTTGAACCCCTTGTTTTATGCATCACCCCACCTCACCTTTCCCGTTAAGCAGCCATAGTGTGTTTTCTAAACGTGTGATTCTGTTCTGTTCTGTAATTCAGTTCAAGTGTAGCGGTTTTTACATTCCCTCTATAAGTGATAGCTTATGATAAGTGTCTTTTTCTGTGTGACTTATTTCACTTAGAATCGTCGTAACTAAGTCCACTCAACTTGCTTCTACTAGCCTTATGACATTGATTTCATGTCTGAGTGATATTCCATTGTACATAAGGACCACAACTTCTTTATCCATTTTTCTCTTTCCTGGGATATTTAAGGTGTCATGAAGTGGAGGTTCTTGTCAACAGAGCAGCCCCAAACTTTGGGGTGCCTGTGTCTTGCTGATTTTTAGTTTTCCCAATTTATACGCCCATGAGTGGACGTGCCCTACGCTCCCTAAGCTGTGTTTTTTCGATGTTTCAGGACACACCGTACACTTCTCCAGAGTGGCTGTTGGCAACTTACATCCCGCCCATCAGCGTAGCAAGGCTGCCATTTCTCCATGGCCTGTCCTGCATTTCTGATTTTGACACTTTTAGCAGCATGGCCCTTTTGACCGATGGGAAGCGAGACTTCTTTGTAGCGCTGATTTGCCTTTCCAGGTTGCTTGGTTGGCCAAAAAGTGCGTATGCGTTTTTTCCTGAATATATTCAGGAAAAAACGCATACGCCCTTGTTGGCCAAGGGCATCATTGTCGACGTTTTGCCGCTTTTCATGTGCTTTACAGCCGATTCGAATCTACCTCCTGAAATCTGTTTCCTGCAATTCTGCCTTGCTTTCAAATCCTCTTCGTTGCCTTCCCTCAATATATCTGTGGATGACAGTTATCATTTATAACTCTGCGGGTTTGTGAATTGCAGTGTCCCTGAGCTCCATTTTTCAACTCGCTTTTTTGGGAGCTGGCCGCAAAAGCGCGGGATTGCCTCAGGCCCTATTGTGCTTCTGGGCGGCAGGCTGAGCCTGTGATTAATTCTTCTTCCTGATGGGAAAATAGAGTGACCTGTGCCTGTCCCAACACCTAGATCTAGTCTCTCATTGGTTGCCCCTCTTCCCGTTCATCCTCAGGACAAATTGCAACCTGTAGGGAACAGGAGGTTAAAGGTGCTGATTCTCCAAGTAAGTTGATTGCTAGTAAAGTAGCTGGAAAGGCGAACCCGAGCACAAGGAGATGAGAAATGGGGTGTGTTTTAGAAACCTTTCAAAATCACAGGGTGTACCATCTTCTGAGTTTCTCATGCATGTTTTCGATGTAGGAAGATGCCCTTGAACCTGGAGATTTGGGACCCATGGGATGGGTATCACGCAGTATTACTTTAAAGGGTCTGCGTTTGCTCACCCAACCTCTCAGCCCCAAGAGTGTCCACCCTTATGTCTCATCCAGCTGTGGGTCTAGATATGGTCAATCCAGGTGGCATCACAGCCCCTGAACGAATTTTGTAAGAATTTCTCTCTCTTTCACTGTCTTTGTTTTACGGGTTTTTAAAAGTAATTTATTTTTATAATGGGGTTTAGCTGCTTTTCACGGCTGTGTTTATGCGGATTTACACCCACTTGACTCACTTCCAGACAGATATCAATACATAGGTTTTAAGATTGTTACTAGTCACATATATTCTTGTGCGGTGAATAGGGGGTGTTGAGTCCAGTTCACTGAGCAAGGAGTAGGTCTTTTCTATTACATATTGGGTGTATGGAACGGTATCTGAGCGAATTTGAACCCCTTGTTTTATGCATCACCCCACCTCACCTTTCCCGTTAAGCAGCCATAGTGTGTTTTCTAAACGTGTGATTCTGTTCTGTTCTGTAATTCAGTTCAAGTGTAGCGGTTTTTACATTCCCCCTATAAGTGATAGCTTATGATAAGTGTCTTTTTCTGTGTGACTTATTTCACTTAGAATCGTCGTACCTAAGTCCACTCATCTTGCTTCTACTAGCCTTATGACATTGATTTCATGTCTGAGTGATATTGCATTGTACATAAGAACCACAAGTTCTTTATCCATTTTTCTCTTTCCTGGGATATTTAAGGTGTCATGAAGTGGAGGTTCTTGTCAACAGAGCAGCCCTAAACTTTGGGGTGCCTGTGTCTTGCTGATTTTTAGTTTTCCCAATTTATACGCCCATGAGTGGACGTGCCCTATGCTCCCTAAGCTGTGTTTTTTCGATGTTTCAGGACACACCGTACACTTCTCCAGAGTGGCTGTTGGCAACTTACATCCCGCTCATCAGCGTAGCAAGGCTGCCATTTCTCCATGGCCTGTCCTGCATTTCTGGTTTTGACACTTTTTGCAGCATGGCCCTTTTGACCGATGGGAAGCGAGACTTCTTTGTAGCGCTGATTTGCCTTTCCAGGTTGCTTGGTTGGCCAAAAAGGGCGTATGCGTTTTTTCCTGAATATATTCAGGAAAAAACGCATACGCCCTTTTTGGCCAAGGGCATCATTGTCGACGATTTGCCGCTTTTCATGTGCTTTACAGGCGATTCGAATCTACCTCCTGAAATCTGTTTCCTGCAATTCTGCCTTGCTTTCAAATCCTCTTCGTTGCCTTCCCTCAATATATCTGCGGATGAGAGTTATCATTTATAACTCTGCGGGTTTGTGAATTGCAGTGTCCCTGAGCTCCATTTTTCAACTCGCTTTTTTGGGAGCTGGCCGCAAAAGCGCGGGATTGCCTCAGGCACTATTCTGCTTCTGGGCGGCAGGCTGAGCCTGTGGTTAGTTCTTCTTCCTGATGGGAAAATAGAGTGACCTGTGCCTGTCCCAACACCTAGATCTAGTCTCTCATTGGTTGCTCCTCTTCCCGTTCATCCTCAGGACAAATTGCAACCTGTAGGGAACAGGAGGTTAAAGGTGCTGATTCTCCAAGTAAGTTGATTGCTAGTAAAGTAGCTGGAAAGGCGAACCCGAGCACAAGGAGATGAGAAATGGGGTGTGTTTTAGAAACCTTTCAAAATCACACGGTGTACCATCTTCTGAGTTTCTCATGCATGTTTTCGATGTAGGAAGATGCCCTTGAACCTGGAGATTTGGGACCCATGGGATGGGTACCACGCAGTATTACTTTAAAGGGTCTGCGTTTGCTCACCCAACCTCACCCAACCTCTCAGCCCCAAGAGTGTCCACCCTTATGTCTCATCCAGCTGTGGGTCTAGATATGGTCAATCCAGGTTGCATCTCAGCCCCTGAACGAATTTTGTAAGAATTTCTCTCTTTCACTGTCTTTGTTTTACGGGTTTTTAAAAGTAATTTATTTTTATAATGGGGTTTAGCTGCTTTTCACGGCTGTGTTTATGCGGATTTACACCCACTTGACTCACTTCCAGACAGATATCAATACATAGGTTTTAAGATTGTTACTAGTCATATATATTCTTGTGCGGTGAATAGGGGGTGTTGAGTCCAGTTCACTTAGCAAGGAGTAGGTCTTGTCTATTACATATTGGGTGTATGGAACGGTATCTGAGCGAATTTGAACCCCTTGTTTTATGCATCACCCCACCTCACCTTTCCCGTTAAGTAGCCATAGTGTGTTTTCTAAACGTGTGACTCTGTTCTGTTTTGTAATTCAGTTCAAGTGTAGCGGTTTTTACATTCCCTCTATAAGTGATAGCTTATGATAAGTGTCTTTTTCTGTGTGACTTATTTCACTTAGAATCGTCGTACCTAAGTCCACTCATCTTGCTTCTACTAGCCTTATGACATTGATTTCATGTCTGAGTGATATTCCATTGTACATAAGGACCACAACTTTTTTATCCATTTTTCTCTTTCCTGGGATATTTAAGGTGTCATGAAGTGGAGGTTCTTGTCAACAGAGCAGCCCCAAACTTTGGGGTGCCTGTGTCTTGCTGATTTTTAGTTTTCCCAATTTATACGCCCATGAGTGGACGTGCCCTATGCTCACTAAGCTGTGTTTTTTCGATGTTTCAGGACACACCGTACACTTCTCCAGAGTGGCTGTTGGCAATTAACATCCCGCCCATCAGCGTAGCAAGGCTGCCATTTCTCCATGGCCTGTCCTGCATTTCTGGTTTTGACACTTTTTGCAGCATGTCCCTTTTGGCCGATGGGAAGCGAGACTTCTTTTTAGCGCTGATTTGCCTTTCCAGGTTGCTTGGTTGGCCAAAAAGGGCGTATGCGTTTTTTCCTGAATATATTCAGGAAAAAACGCATACGCCCTTTTTGGCCAAGGGCATCATTGTCGACGTTTTGCCGCTTTTCATGTGCCTTAAAGGCGATTCGAATCTACCTCCTGAAATCTGTTTCCTGCAATTCTGCCTTGCTTTCAAATCCTCTTCGTTGCCTTCCCTCAATATATTTGTGGACGAGAGTTATCATTTATAACTCAGCAGGTTTGTGAATGGCAGTGCCCCTGAGCTCCATTTTGCAACTGTCTTGTTTGGGAGCTGGCCGCAAAAGCACGGGATTTCCTCAGGCCCTATTCTGGTTCCCGGCGGCAGGCTGAGCCTGTGGTTAATTCTTCTTCCTGATGGGAAAATAGAGTGACCTGTGCCTGTCCCAACACCTAGATCTAGTCTCTCATTGGTTGCCCCTCTTCCCGTTCATCCTCAGGACAAATTGCAACCTGTACAGAACAGGAGGTTAAAGGTGCTGATTCTCCAAGTAGGGAGATTGCTAGTGAAGTAGCTGGAATGGCGAACCCGAGCACAAGGAGATGAGAAATGAGGTGCGTTTTAGAAACCTTTCAAAATCACACGGTGTACCTTCTTCTGGGTTCCTCATGCAAGTTTTCGATGTAGGAAGATGCCCTTGAACCTGGAGATTTGGGACCCATGGGATGGGTACCATGCAGTATTACTTTAAAGGGTCTGCGTTTGCTCACCCAACCTCACCCAACCTTTCAGCCCCAAGAGTGTCCACCCTTATGTCTCATCCAGCTGTGGGTCTAGATATGGTCAATCCAGGTGGCATCACAGCCCCTGAACGAATTTTGTAAGAATTTCTCTCTCTTTCACTGTCTTTGTTTTACGGGTTTTTAAAAGTAATTTATTTTTATAATGGGGTTTAGCTGCTTTTCACGGCTGTGTTTATGCGGATTTACACCCACTTGACTCACTTCCAGACAGATATCAATACATAGGTTTTAAGATTGTTACTAGTCACATATATTCTTGTGCGGTGAATAGGGCGTGTTGAGTCCAGTTCACTGAGCAAGGAGTAGGTCTTGTCTATTACATATTGGGTGTATGGAACGGTATCTGAGCGAATTTGAACCCCTTGTTTTATGCATCACCCCACCTCACCTTTCCCGTTAAGCAGCCATAGTGTGTTTTCTAAACGTGTGATTCTGTTCTGTTCTCTAATTCAGTTCAAGTGTAGCGGTTTTTACATTCCCTCTATAAGTGATAGCTTATGATAAGTGTCTTTTTCTGTGTGACTTATTTCACTTAGAATCGTCGTAACTAAGTCCACTCAACTTGCTTCTACTAGCCTTATGACATTGATTACATGTCTGAGTGATATTCCATTGTACATAAGGACCACAACTTCTTTATCCATTTTTCTCTTTCCTGGGATATTTAAGGTGTCATGAAGTGGAGGTTCTTGTCAACAGAGCAGCCCCAAACTTTGGGGTGCCTGTGTCTTGCTGATTTTTAGTTTTCCCAATTTATACGCCCATGAGTGGACGTGCCCTACGCTCCCTAAGCTGTGTTTTTTCGATGTTTCAGGACACACCGTACACTTCTCCAGAGTGGCTGTTGGCAACTTACATCCCGCCCATCAGCGTAGCAAGGCTGCCATTTCTCCATGGCCTGTCCTGCATTTCTGATTTTGACACTTTTAGCAGCATGGCCCTTTTGACCGATGGGAAGCGAGACTTCTTTGTAGCGCTGATTTGCCTTTCCAGGTTGCTTGGTTGGCCAAAAAGTGCGTATGCGTTTTTTCCTGAATATATTCAGGAAAAAACGCATACGCCCTTGTTGGCCAAGGGCATCATTGTCGACGTTTTGCCGCTTTTCATGTGCTTTACAGCCGATTCGAATCTACCTCCTGAAATCTGTTTCCTGCAATTCTGCCTTGCTTTCAAATCCTCTTCGTTGCCTTCCCTCAATATATCTGTGGATGACAGTTATCATTTATAACTCTGCGGGTTTGTGAATTGCAGTGTCCCTGAGCTCCATTTTTCAACTCGCTTTTTTGGGAGCTGGCCGCAAAAGCGCGGGATTGCCTCAGGCCCTATTGTGCTTCTGGGCAGCAGGCTGAGCCTGTGATTAATTCTTCTTCCTGATGGGAAAATAGAGTGACCTGTGCCTGTCCCAACACCTAGATCTAGTCTCTCATTGGTTGCCCCTCTTCCCGTTCATCCTCAGGACAAATTGCAACCTGTAGGGAACAGGAGGTTAAAGGTGCTGATTCTCCAAGTAAGTTGATTGCTAGTAAAGTAGCTGGAAAGGCGAACCCGAGCACAAGGAGATGAGAAATGGGGTGTGTTTTAGAAACCTTTCAAAATCACAGGGTGTACCATCTTCTGAGTTTCTCATGCATGTTTTCGATGTAGGAAGATGCCCTTGAACCTGGAGATTTGGGACCCATGGGATGGGTATCACGCAGTATTACTTTAAAGGGTCTGCGTTTGCTCACCCAACCTCTCAGCCCCAAGAGTGTCCACCCTTATGTCTCATCCAGCTGTGGGTCTAGATATGGTCAATCCAGGTGGCATCACAGCCCCTGAACGAATTTTGTAAGAATTTCTCTCTCTTTCACTGTCTTTGTTTTACGGGTTTTTAAAAGTAATTTATTTTTATAATGGGGTTTAGCTGCTTTTCACGGCTGTGTTTATGCGGATTTACACCCACTTGACTCACTTCCAGACAGATATCAATACATAGGTTTTAAGATTGTTACTAGTCACATATATTCTTGTGCGGTGAATAGGGGGTGTTGAGTCCAGTTCACTGAGCAAGGAGTAGGTCTTGTCTATTACATATTGGGTGTATGGAACGGTATCTGAGCGAATTTGAAACCCTTGTTTTATGCATCACCCCACCTCACCTTTCCCGTTAAGCAGCCATAGTGTGTTTTCTAAACGTGTGATTCTGTTCTGTTCTGTAATTCAGTTCAAGTGTAGCGGTTTTTACATTCCCTCTATAAGTGATAGCTTATGATAAGTGTCTTTTTCTGTGTGACTTATTTCACTTAGAATCGTCGTACCTAAGTCCACTCATCTTGCTTCTACTAGCCTTATGACATTGATTTCATGTCTGAGTGATATTGCATTGTACATAAGGACCACAACTTCTTTATCCATTTTTCTCTTTCCTGGGATATTTAAGGTGTCATGAAGTGGAGGTTCTTGTCAACAGAGCAGCCCCAAACTTTGGGGTGCCTGTGTCTTGCTGATTTTTAGTTTTCCCAATTTATACGCCCATGAGTGGACGTGCCCTATGCTCACTAAGCTGTGTTTTTTCGATGTTTCAGGACACACCGTACACTTCTCCAGAGTGGCTGTTGGCAATTAACATCCCGCCCATCAGCGTAGCAAGGCTGCCATTTCTCCATGGCCTGTCCTGCATTTCTGGTTTTGACACTTTTTGCAGCATGTCCCTTTTGGCCGATGGGAAGCGAGACTTCTTTTTAGCGCTGATTTGCCTTTCCAGGTTGCTTGGTTGGCCAAAAAGGGCATATGCGTTTTTTCCTGAATATATTCAGGAAAAAACGCATACGCCCTTTTTGGCCAAGGGCATCATTGTCGACGTTTTGCCGCTTTTCATGTGCCTTAAAGGCGATTCGAATCTACCTCCTGAAATCTGTTTCCTGCAATTCTGCCTTGCTTTCAAATCCTCTTCGTTGCCTTCCCTCAATATATTTGTGGACGAGAGTTATCATTTATAACTCAGCAGGTTTGTGAATGGCAGTGCCCCTGAGCTCCATTTTGCAACTGTCTTGTTTGGGAGCTGGCCGCAAAAGCATGGGATTTCCTCAGGCCCTATTCTGGTTCCCGGCGGCAGGCTGAGCCTGTGGTTAATTCTTCTTCCTGATGGGAAAATAGAGTGACCTGTGCCTGTCCCAACACCTAGATCTAGTCTCTCATTGGTTGCCCCTCTTCCCGTTCATCCTCAGGACAAATTGCAACCTGTACAGAACAGGAGGTTAAAGGTGCTGATTCTCCAAGTAGGGAGATTGCTAGTGAAGTAGCTGGAATGGCGAACCCGAGCACAAAGAGATGAGAAATGAGGTGCGTTTTAGAAACCTTTCAAAATCACACGGTGTACCTTCTTCTGGGTTCCTCATGCAAGTTTTCGATGTAGGAAGATGCCCTTGAACCTGGAGATTTGGGACCCATGGGATGGGTACCATGCAGTATTACTTTAAAGGGTCTGTGTTTGCTCACCCAACCTCACCCAACCTCTCAGCCCCAAGAGTGTCCACCCTTATGTCTCATCCAGCTGTGGGTCTAGATATGGTCAATCCAGGTTGCATCACAGCCCCTGAACGAATTTTGTAAGAATTTCTCTCTCTTTCACTGTCTTTGTTTTACGGGTTTTTAAAAGTAATTTATTTTTATAATGGGGTTTAGCTGCTTTTCACGGCTGTGTTTATGCGGATTTACACCCACTTGACTCACTTCCAGACAGATATCAATACATAGGTTTTAAGATTGTTACTAGTCACATATATTCTTGTGCGGTGAATAGGGCGTGTTGAGTCCAGTTCACTGAGCAAGGAGTAGGTCTTGTCTATTACATATTGGGTGTATGGAACGGTATCTGAGCGAATTTGAACCCCTTGTTTTATGCATCACCCCACCTCACCTTTCCCGTTAAGCAGCCATAGTGTGTTTTCTAAACGTGTGATTCTGTTCTGTTCTGTAATTCAGTTCAAGTGTAGCGGTTTTTACATTCCCTCTATAAGTGATAGCTTATGATAAGTGTCTTTTTCTGTGTGACTTATTTCACTTAGAATCGTCGTAACTAAGTCCACTCAACTTGCTTCTACTAGCCTTATGACATTGATTTCATGTCTGAGTGATATTCCATTGTACATAAGGACCACAACTTCTTTATCCATTTTTCTCTTTCCTGGGATATTTAAGGTGTCATGAAGTGGAGGTTCTTGTCAACAGAGCAGCCCCAAACTTTGGGGTGCCTGTGTCTTGCTGATTTTTAGTTTTCCCAATTTATACGCCCATGAGTGGACGTGCCCTACGCTCCCTAAGCTGTGTTTTTTCGATGTTTCAGGACACACCGTACACTTCTCCAGAGTGGCTGTTGGCAACTTACATCCCGCCCATCAGCGTAGCAAGGCTGCCATTTCTCCATGGCCTGTACTGCATTTCTGATTTTGACACTTTTAGCAGCATGGCCCTTTTGACCGATGGGAAGCGAGACTTCTTTGTAGCGCTGATTTGCCTTTCCAGGTTGCTTGGTTGGCCAAAAAGTGCGTATGCGTTTTTTCCTGAATATATTCAGGAAAAAACGCATACGCCCTTGTTGGCCAAGGGCATCATTGTCGACGTTTTGCCGCTTTTCATGTGCTTTACAGCCGATTCGAATCTACCTCCTGAAATCTGTTTCCTGCAATTCTGCCTTGCTTTCAAATCCTCTTCGTTGCCTTCCCTCAATATATCTGTGGATGACAGTTATCATTTATAACTCTGCGGGTTTGTGAATTGCAGTGTCCCTGAGCTCCATTTTTCAACTCGCTTTTTTGGGAGCTGGCCGCAAAAGCGCGGGATTGCCTCAGGCCCTATTGTGCTTCTGGGCGGCAGGCTGAGCCTGTGATTAATTCTTCTTCCTGATGGGAAAATAGAGTGACCTGTGCCTGTCCCAACACCTAGATCTAGTCTCTCATTGGTTGCCCCTCTTCCCGTTCATCCTCAGGACAAATTGCAACCTGTAGGGAACAGGAGGTTAAAGGTGCTGATTCTCCAAGTAAGTTGATTGCTAGTAAAGTAGCTGGAAAGGCGAACCCGAGCACAAGGAGATGAGAAATGGGGTGTGTTTTAGAAACCTTTCAAAATCACAGGGTGTACCATCTTCTGAGTTTCTCATGCATGTTTTCGATGTAGGAAGATGCCCTTGAACCTGGAGATTTGGGACCCATGGGATGGGTATCACGCAGTATTACTTTAAAGGGTCTGCGTTTGCTCACCCAACCTCTCAGCCCCAAGAGTGTCCACCCTTATGTCTCATCCAGCTGTGGGTCTAGATATGGTCAATCCAGGTGGCATCACAGCCCCTGAACGAATTTTGTAAGAATTTCTCTCTCTTTCACTGTCTTTGTTTTACGGGTTTTTAAAAGTAATTTATTTTTATAATGGGGTTTAGCTGCTTTTCACGGCTGTGTTTATGCGGATTTACACCCACTTGACTCACTTCCAGACAGATATCAATACATAGGTTTTAAGATTGTTACTAGTCACATATATTCTTGTGCGGTGAATAGGGGGTGTTGAGTCCAGTTCACTGAGCAAGGAGTAGGTCTTGTCTATTACATATTGGGTGTATGGAACGGTATCTGAGCGAATTTGAAACCCTTGTTTTATGCATCACCCCACCTCACCTTTCCCGTTAAGCAGCCATAGTGTGTTTTCTAAACGTGTGATTCTGTTCTGTTCTGTAATTCAGTTCAAGTGTAGCGGTTTTTACATTCCCTCTATAAGTGATAGCTTATGATAAGTGTCTTTTTCTGTGTGACTTATTTCACTTAGAATCGTCGTACCTAAGTCCACTCATCTTGCTTCTACTAGCCTTATGACATTGATTTCATGTCTGAGTGATATTGCATTGTACATAAGGACCACAACTTCTTTATCCATTTTTCTCTTTCCTGGGATATTTAAGGTGTCATGAAGTGGAGGTTCTTGTCAACAGAGCAGCCCCAAACTTTGGGGTGCCTGTGTCTTGCTGATTTTTAGTTTTCCCAATTTATACGCCCATGAGTGGACGTGCCCTATGCTCACTAAGCTGTGTTTTTTCGATGTTTCAGGACACACCGTACACTTCTCCAGAGTGGCTGTTGGCAATTTACATCCCGCCCATCAGCGTAGCAAGGCTGCCATTTCTCCATGGCCTGTCCTGCATTTCTGGATTTGACACTTTTTGCAGCATGGCCCTTTTGACCGATGGGAAGCGAGAGTTCTTTGTAGCGCTGATTTGCCTTTCCAGGTTGCTTGGTTGGCCAAAAAGGGCGTATGCGTTTTTTCCTGAATATATTCAGGAAAAAACGCATACGCCCTTTTTGGCCAAGGGCATCATTGTCGACGTTTTGCCGCTTTTCATGTGCCTTAAAGGCGATTCGAATCTACCTCCTGAAATCTGTTTCCTGCAATTCTGCCTTGCTTTCAAATCCTCTTCGTTGCCTTCCCTCAATATATCTGTGGATGAGAGTTATCACTTATAACTCTGCGGGTTTGTGAATTGCAGTGTCCCTGAGCTCCATTTTTCAACTGTCTTTTTTGAGAGCTGGCCGCAAAAGCACGGGATTGCCTCAGGCCCTATTCTGGTTCCTGGCAGCAGGCTGAGCCTGTGGTTAATTCTTCTTCCTGATGGGAAAATAGAGTGACCTGTGCCTGTCCCAACAGCTAGATCTAGTCTCTCATTGGTTCCCCCTCTTCCCGTTCATCCTCAGGACAAATTGCAACCTGTAGGGAACAGGAGGTTAAAGGTGCTGATTCTCCAATTAAGTTGATTGCTAGTAAAGTAGCTGGAAAGGCGAACCCGAGCACAAGGAGATGAGAAATGGGGTGTGTTTTAGAAACCTTTCAAAATCACACGGTGTACCATCTTCTGAGTTTCTCATGCATGTTTTCGATGTAGGAAGATGCCCTTGAACCTGGAGATTTGGGACCCATGGGATGGGTATCACGCAGTATTACTTTAAAGGGTCTGTGTTTGCTCACCCAACCTCTCAGCCCCAAGAGTGTCCACCCTTATGTCTCATCCAGCTGTGGGTCTAGATATGGTCAATCCAGGTGGCATCACAGCCCCTGAACGAATTTTGTAAGAATTTCTCTCTCTTTCACTGTCTTTGTTTTACGGGTTTTTAAAAGTAATTTATTTTTATAATGGGGTTTAGCTGCTTTTCACGGCTGTGTTTATGCGGATTTACACCCACTTGACTCTCTTCCAGACAGATATCAATACATAGGTTTTAAGATTGTTACTAGTCACATATATTCTTGTGCGGTGAATAGGGGGTGTTGAGTCCAGTTCACGGAGCAAGGAGTAGGTCTTGTCTATTACATATTGGGTGTATGGAACGGTATCTGAGCAAATTTGAACCCCTTGTTTTATGCATCACCCCACCTCACCTTTCCCGTTAAGCAGCCATAGTGTGTTTTCTAAACGTGTGACTCTGTTCTGTTTTGTAATTCAGTTCAAGTGTAGCGGTTTTTACATTCCCTCTATAAGTGATAGCTTATGATAAGTGTCTTTTTCTGTGTGACTTATTTCACTTAGAATCGTCGTACCTAAGTCCACTCATCTTGCTTCTACTAGCCTTATGACATTGATTTCATGTCTGAGTGATATTCCATTGTACATAAGGACCACAACTTTTTTATCCATTTTTCTCTTTCCTGGGATATTTAAGGTGTCATGAAGTGGAGGTTCTTGTCAACAGAGCAGCCCCAAACTTTGGGGTGCCTGTGTCTTGCTGATTTTTAGTTTTCCCAATTTATACGCCCATGAGTGGACGTGCCCTATGCTCACTAAGCTGTGTTTTTTCGATGTTTCAGGACACACCGTACACTTCTCCAGAGTGGCTGTTGGCAATTTACATCCCGCCCATCAGCGTAGCAAGGCTGCCATTTCTCCATGGCCTGTCCTGCATTTCTGGTTTTGACACTTTTTGCAGCATGGCCCTTTTGACCCATGGGAAGCGAGAGTTCTTTGTAGCGCTGATTTGCCTTTCCAGGTTGCTTGGTTGGCCAAAAAGGGCGTATGCGTTTTTTCCTGAATATATTCAGGAACAAACGCATACGCCCTTTTTGGCCAAGGGCATAATTGTCGACGTTTTGCCGCTTTTCATGTGCTTTAAAGGCGATTCGAATCTACCTCCTGAAACCTGTTTCCTGCAATTCTGCCTTGCTTTCAAATCCTCTTCGTTGCCTTCCCTCAATATATTTGTGGACGAGAGTTATCATTTATAACTCAGCAGGTTTGTGAATGGCAGTCCCCCTGAGCTCCATTTTTCAACTGTCTTTTTTGGGAGCTGGCCGCAAAAGCACGGGATTGCCTCAGGCCCTATTCTGGTTCCCGGCGGCAGGCTGAGCCTGTGGTTAATTGTTCTTCCTGATGGGAAAATAGAGTGACCTGTGCCTGTCCCAACACCTAGATCTATTCTCTCATTGGTTTCCCCTCTTCCCGTTCATCCTCAGGACAAATTGCAACCTGTACAGAACAGGAGGTTAAAGGTGCTGATTCTCCAAGTAGGGAGATTGCTAGTGAAGTAGCTGGAATGGCGAACCCGAGCACAAGGAGATGAGAAATGAGGTGCGTTTTAGAAACCTTTCAAAATCACACGGTGTACCTTCTTCTGGGTTCCTCATGCAAGTTTTCGATGAAGGAAGATGCCCTTGAACCTGGAGATTTGGGACCCATGGGATGGGTACCATGCAGTATTACTTTAAAGGGTCTGTGTTTGCTCACCCAACCTCACCCAACCTCTCAGCCCCAAGAGTGTCCACCCTTATGTCTCATCCAGCTGTGGGTCTAGATATGGTCAATCCAGGTTGCATCACAGCCCCTGAACGAATTTTGTAAGAATTTCTCTCTCTTTCACTGTCTTTGTTTTACGGGTTTTTAAAAGTAATTTATTTTTATAATGGGGTTTAGCTGCTTTTCACGGCTGTGTTTATGCGGCTTTACACCCACTAGACTCACTTCCAGACAGATATCAATACATAGGTTTTAAGATTGTTACTAGTCACATATATTCTTGTGCGGTGAATAGGGGGTGTTGAGTCCAGTTCACTGAGCAAGGAGTAGGTCTTGTCTATTACATATTGGGTGTATGGAACGGTATCTGAGCGAATTTGAACCCCTTGTTTTATGCATCACCCCACCTCACCTTTCCCGTTAAGCAGCCATAGTGTGTTTTCTAAACGTGTGACTCTGTTCTGTTCTGTAATTCAGTTCAAGTGTAGCGGTTTTTACATTCCCTCTATAAGTGATAGCTTATGATAAGTGTCTTTTTCTGTGTGACTTATTTCACTTAGAATTGTCGTACCTAAGTCCACTCATCTTGCTTCTACTAGCCTTATGACATTGATTTCATGTCTGAGTGATATTCCATTGTACATAAGGACCACAACTTCTTTATCCATTTTTCTCTTTCCTGGGATATTTAAGGTGTCATGAAGTGGAGGTTCTTGTCAACAGAGCAGCCCTAAACTTTGGGGTGCCTGTGTCTTGCTGATTTTTAGTTTTCACAATTTATACGCCCATGAGTGGACGTGCCCTATGCTCCCTAAGCTGTGTTTTTTCGATGTTTCAGGACACACCGTACACTTCTCCAGAGTGGCTGTTGGCAACTTACATCCCGCTCATCAGCGTAGCAAGGCTGCCATTTCTCCATGGCCTGTCCTGCATTTCTGGTTTTGACACTTTTTGCAGCATGGCCCTTTTGACCGATGGGAAGCGAGACTTCTTTGTAGCGCTGATTTGCCTTTCCAGGTTGCTTGGTTGGCCAAAAAGGGCTTATGCGTTTTTTCCTGAATATATTCAGGAAAAAACGCATACGCCCTTCTTGGCCAAGGGCATCATTGTCGACGTTTTGCCGCTTTTCATGTGCTTTACAGGCGATTCGAATCTACCTCCTGAAATCTGTTTCCTGCAATTCTGCCTTGCTTTCAAATCCTCTTCGTTGCCTTCCCTCAATATATCTGTGGATGAGAGTTATCATTTATAACTCTGCGGGTTTGTGAATTGCAGTGTCCCTGAGCTCCATTTTTCAACTCGCTTTTTTGGGAGCTGGCCGCAAAAGCGCGGGATTGCCTCAGGCCCTATTGTGCTTCTGGGCGGCAGGCTGAGCCTGTGATTAATTCTTCTTCCTGATGGGAAAATAGAGTGACCTGTGCCTGTCCCAACACCTAGATCTAGTCTCTCATTGGTTGCCCCTCTTCCCGTTCATCCTCAGGACAAATTGCAACCTGTAGGGAACAGGAGGTTAAAGGTGCTGATTCTCCAAGTAAGTTGATTGCTAGTAAAGTAGCTGGAAAGGCGAACCCGAGCACAAGGAGATGAGAAATGGGGTGTGTTTTAGAAACCTTTCAAAATCACACGGTGTACCATCTTCTGAGTTTCTCATGCATGTTTTCGATGTAGGAAGATGCCCTTGAACCTGGAGATTTGGGACCCATGGGATGGGTATCACGCAGTATTACTTTAAAGGGTCTGCGTTTGCTCACCCAACCTCTCAGCCCCAAGAGTGTCCACCCTTATGTCTCATCCAGCTGTGGGTCTAGATATGGTCAATCCAGGTGGCATCACAGCCCCTGAACGAATTTTGTAAGAATTTCTCTCTCTTTCACTGTCTTTGTTTTACGGGTTTTTAAAAGTAATTTATTTTTATAATGGGGTTTAGCTGCTTTTCACGGCTGTGTTTATGCGGCTTTACACCCACTTGACTCACTTCCAGACAGATATCAATACATAGGTTTTAAGATTGTTACTAGTCACATATATTCTTGTGCGGTGAATAGGGGGTGTTGAGTCCAGTTCACGGAGAAAGGAGTAGGTTTTGTCTATTACATATTGGGTGTATGGAACGGTATCTGAGCAAATTTGAACCCCTTGTTTTATGCATCACCCCACCTCACCTTTCCCGTTAAGCTGCCATAGTGTGTTTTCTAAACGTGTGACTCTGTTCTGTTTTGTAATTCAGTTCAAGTGTAGCGGTTTTTACATTCCCTCTATAAGTGATAGCTTATGATAAGTGTCTTTTTCTGTGTGACTTATTTCACTTAGAATCGTCGTACCTAAGTCCACTCATCTTGCTTCTACTAGCCTTATGACATTGATTTCATGTCTGAGTGATATTCCATTGTACATAAGGACCACAACTTTTTTATCCATTTTTCTCTTTCCTGGGATATTTAAGGTGTCATGAAGTGGAGGTTCTTGTCAACAGAGCAGCCCCAAACTTTGGGGTGCCTGTGTCTTGCTGATTTTTAGTTTTCCCAATTTATACGCCCATGAGTGGACGTGCCCTATGCTCACTAAGCTGTGTTTTTTCGATGTTTCAGGACACACCGTACACTTCTCCAGAGTGGCTGTTGGCAATTTACATCCCGCCCATCAGTGTAGCAAGGCTGCCATTTCTCCATGGCCTGTCCTGCATTTCTGGTTTTGACACTTTTTGCAGCATGGCCCTTTTGACCCATGGGAAGCGAGAGTTCTTTGTAGCGCTGATTTGCCTTTCCAGGTTGCTTGGTTGGCCAAAAAGGGCGTATGCGTTTTTTCCTGAATATATTCAGGAAAAAACGCATACGCCCTTTTTGGCCAAGGGCATCACTGTCGACGTTTTGCCGCTTTTCATGTGCCTTAAAGGCGATTCGAATCTACCTCCTGAAATCTGTTTCCTGCAATTCTGCCTTGCTTTCAAATCCTCTTCGTTGACTTCCCTCAATATATCTGTCGATGAGAGTTATCACTTATAACTCTGTGGGTTTGTGAATTGCAGTGTCCCTGAGCTCCATTTTTCAACTGTCTTTTTTGAGAGCTGGCCGCAAAAGCACGGGATTGCCTCAGGCCCTATTCTGGTTCCTGGCAGCAGGCTGAGCCTGTGGTTAATTCTTCTTCCTGATGGGAAAATAGAGTGACCTGTGCCTGTCCCAAAAGCTAGATCTAGTCTCTAATTGGTTGCCCCTCTTCCCGTTCATCCTCAGGACAAATTGCAACCTGTAGGGAACAGGAGCTTAAAGGTGCTGATTCTCCAAGTAGGGAGATTGCTAGTAAAGTAGCTGGAATGGCGAACCCGAGCACAAGGAGATGAGAAATGAGGTGCGTTTTAGAAACCTTTCAAAATCACACGGTGTACCATCTTCTGAGTTTCTCATGCATGTTTTCGATGTAGGAAGATGCCCTTGAACCTGGAGACTTGGGACCCATGGGATGGGTACCACGCAGTATTACTTTAAAGGGTCTGCGTTTGCTCACCCAACCTAACCCAACCTTTCAGCCCCAAGACATTCCACCCTTATGTCCCATCCAGCTGTGCGTGTAGATATGGTCAATCCAGGTTGCATCACAGCCTCTGAACGAATTTTGTAAGAATTTCTCTCTCTTACACTGTCTTTGTTTTACGGGTTTTTAAAAGTAATTTATTTTTGTAATGGGGTTTAGCTGCTTTTCACGGCTGTGTTTATGCGGATTTACACCCACTTGACTCACTTCCAGACAGATATCAATACATAGGTTTTAAGATTGTTACTAGTCACATATATTCTTGTGCGGTGAATACGGGGTGTTGAGTCCAGTTCACTGAGCAAGGAGTAGGTCTTGTGTATTACATATTGGGTGTATGGAACGGTATCTGAGCGAATTTGAAACCCTTGTTTTATGCATCACCCCACCTCACCTTTCCCGTTAAGCAGCCATAGTGTGTTTTCTAAACGTGTGATTCTGTTCTGTTCTGTAATTCAGTTCAAGTGTAGCTGTTTTTACATTCCCTCTATAAGTGATAGCTTATGATAAGTGTCTTTTTCTGTGTGACTTATTTCACTTAGAATCGTCGTACCTAAGTCCACTCATCTTGCTTCTACTAGCCTTATGACATTGATTTCATGTCTGAGTGATATTGCATTGTACATAAGGACCACAACTTCTTTATCCATTTTTCTCTTTCCGGGGATATTTAAGGTGTCATGAAGTGGAGGTTCTTGTCAACAGAGCAGCACTAAACATTGGGGTGCCTGTGTCTTGCTGATTTTTAGTTTTCCCAATTTATACGCCCATGAGTGGACGTGCCCTATGCTCCCTAAGCTGTGTTTTTTCGATGTTTCAGGACACCGTACACTTCTCCAGAGTGGCTGTTGGCAATTAACATCCCGCCCATCAGCGTAGCAAGGCTGCCATTTCTCCATGGCCTGTCCTGCATTTCTGGTTTTGACACTTTTTGCAGCATGACCCTTTTGACCGATGGGAAGCGAGACTTCTTTGTAGCACTGATTTGCCTTTCCAGGTTGCTTTGTTGGCCAAAAAGGGCGTGTGCGTTTTTTCCTGAATATATTCAGGAAAAAACGCATATGCCCTTTTTGGCCAAGGGCATCATTGTCGACGTTTTGCCGCTTTTCATGTGCTTTAAAGGCGATTCGAATCTACCTCCTGAAACCTGTTTCCTGCAATTCTGCCTTGCTTTCAAATCCTCTTCGTTGCCTTCCCTCAATATATTTGTGGACGAGAGTTATCATTTATAACTCAGCAGGTTTGTGAATGGCAGTCCCCCTGAGCTCCATTTTTCAACTGTCTTTTTTGGGAGCTGGCCGCAAAAGCACGGGATTGCCTCAGGCCCTATTCTGGTTCCCGGCGGCAGGCTGAGCCTGTGGTTAATTGTTCTTCCTGATGGGAAAATAGAGTGACCTGTGCCTGTCCCAACACCTAGATCTATTCTCTCATTGGTTTCCCCTCTTCCCGTTCATCCTCAGGACAAATTGCAACCTGTACAGAACAGGAGGTTAAAGGTGCTGATTCTCCAAGTAGGGAGATTGCTAGTGAAGTAGCTGGAATGGCGAACCCGAGCACAAGGAGATGAGAAATGAGGTGCGTTTTAGAAACCTTTCAAAATCACACGGTGTACCTTCTTCTGGGTTCCTCATGCAAGTTTTCGATGTAGGAAGATGCCCTTGAACCTGGAGATTTGGGACCCATGGGATGGGTACCATGCAGTATTACTTTAAAGGGTCTGCGTTTGCTCACCCAACCTCACCCAACCTCTCAGCCCCAAGAGTGTCCACCCTTATGTCTCATCCAGCTGTGGGACTAGATATGGTCAATCCAGGTTGCATCACAGCCCCTGAACGAATTTTGTAAGAATTTCTCTCTCTTTCACTGTCTTTGTTTTACGGGTTTTTAAAAGTAATTTATTTTTATAATGGGGTTTAGCTGCTTTTCACGGCTGTGTTTATGCGGATTTACACCCACTTGACTCACTTCCAGACAGATATCAATACATAGGTTTTAAGATTGTTACTAGTCACATATATTCTTGTGCGGTGAATAGGGGGTGTTGAGTCCAGTTCACTGAGCAAGGAGTAGGTCTTGTCTATTACATATTGGGTGTATGGAACGGTATCTGAGCGAATTTGAACCCCTTGTTTTATGCATCACCCCACCTCACCTTTCCCGTTAAGCAGCCATAGTGTGTTTTCTAAACGTGTGACTCTGTTCTGTTTTGTAATTCAGTTCAAGTGTAGCGGTTTTTACATTCCCTCTATAAGTGATAGCTTATGATAAGTGTCTTTTTCTGTGTGACTTATTTCACTTAGAATCGTCGTACCTAAGTCCACTCATCTTGCTTCTACTAGCCTTATGACATTGACTTCATGTCTGAGTGATATTCCATTGTACATAAGGACCACAACTTTTTTATCCATTTTTCTCTTTCCTGGGATATTTAAGGTGTCATGAAGTGGAGGTTCTTGTCAACAGAGCAGCCCTAAACTTTGGGGTGCCTGTGTCTTGCTCATTTTTAGTTTTCCCAATTTATACGCCCATGAGTGGACGTGCCCTATGCTCACTAAGCTGTGTTTTTTCGATGTTTCAGGACACACCGTACACTTCTCCAGAGTGGCTGTTGGCAATTTACATCCCGCCCATCAGCGTAGCAAGGCTGCCATTTCTCCATGGCCTGTCCTGCATTTCTGGTTTTGACACTTTTTGCAGCATGTCCCTTTTGGCCGATGGGAAGCGAGACTTCTTTTTAGCGCTGATTTGCCTTTCCAGGTTGCTTGGTTGGCCAAAAAGGGCGTATGCTTTTTTTCCTGAATATATTCAGGAAAAAACGCATACGCCCTTTTTGGCCAAGGGCATCATTGTCGACGTTTTGCCGCTTTTCATGTGCCTTAAAGGCGATTCGAATCTACCTCCTGAAATCTGTTTCCTGCAATTCTGCCTTGCTTTCAAATCCTCTTCGTTGTCTTCCCTCAATATATTTGTGGACGAGAGTTATCATTTATAACTCAGCAGGTTTGTGAATGGCAGTGCCCCTGAGCTCCATTTTGCAACTGTCTTGTTTGGGAGCTGGCCGCAAAAGCACGGGATTGCCTCAGGCCCTATTCTGGTTCCCGGCGGCAGGCTGAGCCTGTGGTTAATTGTTCTTCCTGATGGGAAAATAGAGTGACCTGTGCCTGTCCCAACACCTAGATCTATTCTCTCATTGGTTTCCCCTCTTCCCGTTCATCCTCAGGACAAATTGCAACCTGTACAGAACAGGAGGTTAAAGGTGCTGATTCTCCAAGTAGGGAGATTGCTAGTGAAGTAGCTGGAATGGCGAACCCGAGCACAAGGAGATGAGAAATGAGGTGCGTTTTAGAAACCTTTCAAAATCACACGGTGTACCTTCTTCTGGGTTCCTCATGCAAGTTTTCGATGTAGGAAGATGCCCTTGAACCTGGAGATTTGGGACCCATGGGATGGGTACCATGCAGTATTACTTTAAAGGGTCTGCGTTTGCTCACCCAACCTCACCCAACCTCTCAGCCCCAAGAGTGTCCACCCTTATGTCTCATCCAGCTGTGGGACTAGATATGGTCAATCCAGGTTGCATCACAGCCCCTGAACGAATTTTGTAAGAATTTCTCTCTCTTTCACTGTCTTTGTTTTACGGGTTTTTAAAAGTAATTTATTTTTATAATGGGGTTTAGCTGCTTTTCACGGCTGTGTTTATGCGGATTTACACCCACTTGACTCACTTCCAGACAGATATCAATACATAGGTTTTAAGATTGTTACTAGTCACATATATTCTTGTGCGGTGAATAGGGGGTGTTGAGTCCAGTTCACTGAGCAAGGAGTAGGTCTTGTCTATTACATATTGGGTGTATGGAACGGTATCTGAGCGAATTTGAACCCCTTGTTTTATGCATCACCCCACCTCACCTTTCCCGTTAAGCAGCCATAGTGTGTTTTCTAAACGTGTGACTCTGTTCTGTTTTGTAATTCAGTTCAAGTGTAGCGGTTTTTACATTCCCTCTATAAGTGATAGCTTATGATAAGTGTCTTTTTCTGTGTGACTTATTTCACTTAGAATCGTCGTACCTAAGTCCACTCATCTTGCTTCTACTAGCCTTATGACATTGACTTCATGTCTGAGTGATATTCCATTGTACATAAGGACCACAACTTTTTTATCCATTTTTCTCTTTCCTGGGATATTTAAGGTGTCATGAAGTGGAGGTTCTTGTCAACAGAGCAGCCCTAAACTTTGGGGTGCCTGTGTCTTGCTCATTTTTAGTTTTCCCAATTTATACGCCCATGAGTGGACGTGCCCTATGCTCACTAAGCTGTGTTTTTTCGATGTTTCAGGACACACCGTACACTTCTCCAGAGTGGCTGTTGGCAATTTACATCCCGCCCATCAGCGTAGCAAGGCTGCCATTTCTCCATGGCCTGTCCTGCATTTCTGGTTTTGACACTTTTTGCAGCATGTCCCTTTTGGCCGATGGGAAGCGAGACTTCTTTTTAGCGCTGATTTGCCTTTCCAGGTTGCTTGGTTGGCCAAAAAGGGCGTATGCTTTTTTTCCTGAATATATTCAGGAAAAAACGCATACGCCCTTTTTGGCCAAGGGCATCATTGTCGACGTTTTGCCGCTTTTCATGTGCCTTAAAGGCGATTCGAATCTACCTCCTGAAATCTGTTTCCTGCAATTCTGCCTTGCTTTCAAATCCTCTTCGTTGTCTTCCCTCAATATATTTGTGGACGAGAGTTATCATTTATAACTCAGCAGGTTTGTGAATGGCAGTGCCCCTGAGCTCCATTTTGCAACTGTCTTGTTTGGGAGCTGGCCGCAAAAGCACGGGATTTCCTCAGGCCCTATTCTGGTTCCCGGCGGCAGGCTGAGCCTGTGGTTAATTGTTCTTCCTGATGGGAAAATAGAGTGACCTGTGCCTGTCCCAACACCTAGATCTAGTCTCTCATTGGTTTCCCCTCTTCCCGTTCATCCTCAGGACAAATTGCAACCTGTACAAAACAGGAGGTTAAAGGTGCTGATTCTCCAAGTAGGGAGATTGCTAGTGAAGTAGCTGGAATGGCGAACCCGAGCACAAGGAGATGAGAAATGAGGTGCGTTTTAGAAACCTTTCAAAATCACACGGTGTACCTTCTTCTGGGTTCCTCATGCAAGTTTTCGATGAAGGAAGATGCCCTTGAACCTGGAGATTTGGGACCCATGGGATGGGTACCATGCAGTATTACTTTAAAGGGTCTGTGTTTGCTCACCCAACCTCACCCAACCTCTCAGCCCCAAGAGTGTCCACCCTTATGTCTCATCCAGCTGTGGGTCTAGATATGGTCAATCCAGGTTGCATCACAGCCCCTGAACGAATTTTGTAAGAATTTCTCTCTCTTTCACTGTCTTTGTTTTACGGGTTTTTAAAAGTAATTTATTTTTATAATGGGGTTTAGCTGCTTTTCACGGCTGTGTTTATGCGGCTTTACACCCACTAGACTCACTTCCAGACAGATATCAATACATAGGTTTTAAGATTGTTACTAGTCACATATATTCTTGTGCGGTGAATAGGGGGTGTTGAGTCCAGTTCACTGAGCAAGGAGTAGGTCTTGTCTATTACATATTGGGTGTATGGAACGGTATCTGAGCGAATTTGAACCCCTTGTTTTATGCATCACCCCACCTCACCTTTCCCGTTAAGCAGCCATAGTGTGTTTTCTAAACGTGTGACTCTGTTCTGTTCTGTAATTCAGTTCAAGTGTAGCGGTTTTTACATTCCCTCTATAAGTGATAGCTTATGATAAGTGTCTTTTTCTGTGTGACTTATTTCACTTAGAATCGTCGTACCTAAGTCCACTCATCTTGCTTCTACTAGCCTTATGACATTGATTTCATGTCTGAGTGATATTCCATTGTACATAAGGACCACAACTTCTTTATCCATTTTTCTCTTTCCTGGGATATTTAAGGTGTCATGAAGTGGAGGTTCTTGTCAACAGAGCAGCCCTAAACTTTGGGGTGCCTGTGTCTTGCTGATTTTTAGTTTTCACAATTTATACGCCCATGAGTGGACGTGCCCTATGCTCCCTAAGCTGTGTTTTTTCGATGTTTCAGGACACACCGTACACTTCTCCAGAGTGGCTGTTGGCAACTTACATCCCGCTCATCAGCGTAGCAAGGCTGCCATTTCTCCATGGCCTGTCCTGCATTTCTGGTTTTGACACTTTTTGCAGCATGGCCCTTTTGACCGATGGGAAGCGAGACTTCTTTGTAGCGCTGATTTGCCTTTCCAGGTTGCTTGGTTGGCCAAAAAGGGCTTATGCGTTTTTTCCTGAATATATTCAGGAAAAAACGCATACGCCCTTCTTGGCCAAGGGCATCATTGTCGACGTTTTGCCGCTTTTCATGTGCTTTACAGGCGATTCGAATCTACCTCCTGAAATCTGTTTCCTGCAATTCTGCCTTGCTTTCAAATCCTCTTCGTTGCCTTCCCTCAATATATCTGTGGATGAGAGTTATCATTTATAACTCTGCGGGTTTGTGAATTGCAGTGTCCCTGAGCTCCATTTTTCAACTCGCTTTTTTGGGAGCTGGCCGCAAAAGCGCGGGATTGCCTCAGGCCCTATTGTGCTTCTGGGCGGCAGGCTGAGCCTGTGATTAATTCTTCTTCCTGATGGGAAAATAGAGTGACCTGTGCCTGTCCCAACACCTAGATCTAGTCTCTCATTGGTTGCCCCTCTTCCCGTTCATCCTCAGGACAAATTGCAACCTGTAGGGAACAGGAGGTTAAAGGTGCTGATTCTCCAAGTAAGTTGATTGCTAGTAAAGTAGCTGGAAAGGCGAACCCGAGCACAAGGAGATGAGAAATGGGGTGTGTTTTAGAAACCTTTCAAAATCACACGGTGTACCATCTTCTGAGTTTCTCATGCATGTTTTCGATGTAGGAAGATGCCCTTGAACCTGGAGATTTGGGACCCATGGGATGGGTATCACGCAGTATTACTTTAAAGGGTCTGCGTTTGCTCACCCAACCTCTCAGCCCCAAGAGTGTCCACCCTTATGTCTCATCCAGCTGTGGGTCTAGATATGGTCAATCCAGGTGGCATCACAGCCCCTGAACGAATTTTGTAAGAATTTCTCTCTCTTTCACTGTCTTTGTTTTACGGGTTTTTAAAAGTAATTTATTTTTATAATGGGGTTTAGCTGCTTTTCACGGCTGTGTTTATGCGGCTTTACACCCACTTGACTCACTTCCAGACAGATATCAATACATAGGTTTTAAGATTGTTACTAGTCACATATATTCTTGTGCGGTGAATAGGGGGTGTTGAGTCCAGTTCACGGAGAAAGGAGTAGGTTTTGTCTATTACATATTGGGTGTATGGAACGGTATCTGAGCAAATTTGAACCCCTTGTTTTATGCATCACCCCACCTCACCTTTCCCGTTAAGCTGCCATAGTGTGTTTTCTAAACGTGTGACTCTGTTCTGTTTTGTAATTCAGTTCAAGTGTAGCGGTTTTTACATTCCCTCTATAAGTGATAGCTTATGATAAGTGTCTTTTTCTGTGTGACTTATTTCACTTAGAATCGTCGTACCTAAGTCCACTCATCTTGCTTCTACTAGCCTTATGACATTGATTTCATGTCTGAGTGATATTCCATTGTACATAAGGACCACAACTTTTTTATCCATTTTTCTCTTTCCTGGGATATTTAAGGTGTCATGAAGTGGAGGTTCTTGTCAACAGAGCAGCCCCAAACTTTGGGGTGCCTGTGTCTTGCTGATTTTTAGTTTTCCCAATTTATACGCCCATGAGTGGACGTGCCCTATGCTCACTAAGCTGTGTTTTTTCGATGTTTCAGGACACACCGTACACTTCTCCAGAGTGGCTGTTGGCAATTTACATCCCGCCCATCAGTGTAGCAAGGCTGCCATTTCTCCATGGCCTGTCCTGCATTTCTGGTTTTGACACTTTTTGCAGCATGGCCCTTTTGACCCATGGGAAGCGAGAGTTCTTTGTAGCGCTGATTTGCCTTTCCAGGTTGCTTGGTTGGCCAAAAAGGGCGTATGCGTTTTTTCCTGAATATATTCAGGAAAAAACGCATACGCCCTTTTTGGCCAAGGGCATCACTGTCGACGTTTTGCCGCTTTTCATGTGCCTTAAAGGCGATTCGAATCTACCTCCTGAAATCTGTTTCCTGCAATTCTGCCTTGCTTTCAAATCCTCTTCGTTGACTTCCCTCAATATATCTGTCGATGAGAGTTATCACTTATAACTCTGTGGGTTTGTGAATTGCAGTGTCCCTGAGCTCCATTTTTCAACTGTCTTTTTTGAGAGCTGGCCGCAAAAGCACGGGATTGCCTCAGGCCCTATTCTGGTTCCTGGCAGCAGGCTGAGCCTGTGGTTAATTCTTCTTCCTGATGGGAAAATAGAGTGACCTGTGCCTGTCCCAAAAGCTAGATCTAGTCTCTAATTGGTTGCCCCTCTTCCCGTTCATCCTCAGGACAAATTGCAACCTGTAGGGAACAGGAGCTTAAAGGTGCTGATTCTCCAAGTAGGGAGATTGCTAGTAAAGTAGCTGGAATGGCGAACCCGAGCACAAGGAGATGAGAAATGAGGTGCGTTTTAGAAACCTTTCAAAATCACACGGTGTACCATGTTCTGAGTTTCTCATGCATGTTTTCGATGTAGGAAGATGCCCTTGAACCTGGAGACTTGGGACCCATGGGATGGGTACCACGCAGTATTACTTTAAAGGGTCTGCGTTTGCTCACCCAACCTAACCCAACCTTTCAGCCCCAAGACATTCCACCCTTATGTCCCATCCAGCTGTGCGTGTAGATATGGTCAATCCAGGTTGCATCACAGCCTCTGAACGAATTTTGTAAGAATTTCTCTCTCTTACACTGTCTTTGTTTTACGGGTTTTTAAAAGTAATTTATTTTTGTAATGGGGTTTAGCTGCTTTTCACGGCTGTGTTTATGCGGATTTACACCCACTTGACTCACTTCCAGACAGATATCAATACATAGGTTTTAAGATTGTTACTAGTCACATATATTCTTGTGCGGTGAATACGGGGTGTTGAGTCCAGTTCACTGAGCAAGGAGTAGGTCTTGTGTATTACATATTGGGTGTATGGAACGGTATCTGAGCGAATTTGAAACCCTTGTTTTATGCATCACCCCACCTCACCTTTCCCGTTAAGCAGCCATAGTGTGTTTTCTAAACGTGTGATTCTGTTCTGTTCTGTAATTCAGTTCAAGTGTAGCTGTTTTTACATTCCCTCTATAAGTGATAGCTTATGATAAGTGTCTTTTTCTGTGTGACTTATTTCACTTAGAATCGTCGTACCTAAGTCCACTCATCTTGCTTCTACTAGCCTTATGACATTGATTTCATGTCTGAGTGATATTGCATTGTACATAAGGACCACAACTTCTTTATCCATTTTTCTCTTTCCGGGGATATTTAAGGTGTCATGAAGTGGAGGTTCTTGTCAACAGAGCAGCACTAAACATTGGGGTGCCTGTGTCTTGCTGATTTTTAGTTTTCCCAATTTATACGCCCATGAGTGGACGTGCCCTATGCTCCCTAAGCTGTGTTTTTTCGATGTTTCAGGACACCGTACACTTCTCCAGAGTGGCTGTTGGCAATTAACATCCCGCCCATCAGCGTAGCAAGGCTGCCATTTCTCCATGGCCTGTCCTGCATTTCTGGTTTTGACACTTTTTGCAGCATGACCCTTTTGACCGATGGGAAGCGAGACTTCTTTGTAGCACTGATTTGCCTTTCCAGGTTGCTTTGTTGGCCAAAAAGGGCGTGTGCGTTTTTTCCTGAATATATTCAGGAAAAAACGCATATGCCCTTTTTGGCCAAGGGCATCATTGTCGACGTTTTGCCGCTTTTCATGTGCTTTAAAGGCGATTCGAATCTACCTCCTGAAACCTGTTTCCTGCAATTCTGCCTTGCTTTCAAATCCTCTTCGTTGCCTTCCCTCAATATATTTGTGGACGAGAGTTATCATTTATAACTCAGCAGGTTTGTGAATGGCAGTCCCCCTGAGCTCCATTTTTCAACTGTCTTTTTTGGGAGCTGGCCGCAAAAGCACGGGATTGCCTCAGGCCCTATTCTGGTTCCCGGCGGCAGGCTGAGCCTGTGGTTAATTGTTCTTCCTGATGGGAAAATAGAGTGACCTGTGCCTGTCCCAACACCTAGATCTATTCTCTCATTGGTTTCCCCTCTTCCCGTTCATCCTCAGGACAAATTGCAACCTGTACAGAACAGGAGGTTAAAGGTGCTGATTCTCCAAGTAGGGAGATTGCTAGTGAAGTAGCTGGAATGGCGAACCCGAGCACAAGGAGATGAGAAATGAGGTGCGTTTTAGAAACCTTTCAAAATCACACGGTGTACCTTCTTCTGGGTTCCTCATGCAAGTTTTCGATGTAGGAAGATGCCCTTGAACCTGGAGATTTGGGACCCATGGGATGGGTACCATGCAGTATTACTTTAAAGGGTCTGCGTTTGCTCACCCAACCTCACCCAACCTCTCAGCCCCAAGAGTGTCCACCCTTATGTCTCATCCAGCTGTGGGACTAGATATGGTCAATCCAGGTTGCATCACAGCCCCTGAACGAATTTTGTAAGAATTTCTCTCTCTTTCACTGTCTTTGTTTTACGGGTTTTTAAAAGTAATTTATTTTTATAATGGGGTTTAGCTGCTTTTCACGGCTGTGTTTATGCGGATTTACACCCACTTGACTCACTTCCAGACAGATATCAATACATAGGTTTTAAGATTGTTACTAGTCACATATATTCTTGTGCGGTGAATAGGGGGTGTTGAGTCCAGTTCACTGAGCAAGGAGTAGGTCTTGTCTATTACATATTGGGTGTATGGAACGGTATCTGAGCGAATTTGAACCCCTTGTTTTATGCATCACCCCACCTCACCTTTCCCGTTAAGCAGCCATAGTGTGTTTTCTAAACGTGTGACTCTGTTCTGTTTTGTAATTCAGTTCAAGTGTAGCGGTTTTTACATTCCCTCTATAAGTGATAGCTTATGATAAGTGTCTTTTTCTGTGTGACTTATTTCACTTAGAATCGTCGTACCTAAGTCCACTCATCTTGCTTCTACTAGCCTTATGACATTGACTTCATGTCTGAGTGATATTCCATTGTACATAAGGACCACAACTTTTTTATCCATTTTTCTCTTTCCTGGGATATTTAAGGTGTCATGAAGTGGAGGTTCTTGTCAACAGAGCAGCCCTAAACTTTGGGGTGCCTGTGTCTTGCTCATTTTTAGTTTTCCCAATTTATACGCCCATGAGTGGACGTGCCCTATGCTCACTAAGCTGTGTTTTTTCGATGTTTCAGGACACACCGTACACTTCTCCAGAGTGGCTGTTGGCAATTTACATCCCGCCCATCAGCGTAGCAAGGCTGCCATTTCTCCATGGCCTGTCCTGCATTTCTGGTTTTGACACTTTTTGCAGCATGTCCCTTTTGGCCGATGGGAAGCGAGACTTCTTTTTAGCGCTGATTTGCCTTTCCAGGTTGCTTGGTTGGCCAAAAAGGGCGTATGCTTTTTTTCCTGAATATATTCAGGAAAAAACGCATACGCCCTTTTTGGCCAAGGGCATCATTGTCGACGTTTTGCCGCTTTTCATGTGCCTTAAAGGCGATTCGAATCTACCTCCTGAAATCTGTTTCCTGCAATTCTGCCTTGCTTTCAAATCCTCTTCGTTGTCTTCCCTCAATATATTTGTGGACGAGAGTTATCATTTATAACTCAGCAGGTTTGTGAATGGCAGTGCCCCTGAGCTCCATTTTGCAACTGTCTTGTTTGGGAGCTGGCCGCAAAAGCACGGGATTTCCTCAGGCCCTATTCTGGTTCCCGGCGGCAGGCTGAGCCTGTGGTTAATTCTTCTTCCTGATGGGAAAATAGAGTGACCTGTGCCTGTCCCAACACCTAGATCTAGTCTCTCATTGGTTGCCCCTCTTCCCGTTCATCCTCAGGACAAATTGCAACCTGTACAGAACAGGAGGTTAAAGGTGCTGATTCTCCAAGTAGGGAGATTGCTAGTGAAGTAGCTGGAATGGCGAACCCGAGCACAAGGAGATGAGAAATGAGGTGCGTTTTAGAAACCTTTCAAAATCACACGGTGTACCTTCTTCTGGGTTCCGCATGCAAGTTTTCGATGTAGGAAGATGCCCTTGAACCTGGAGATTTGGGACCCATGGGATGGGTACCATGCAGTATTACTTTAAAGGGTCTGCGTTTGCTCACCCAACCTCACCCAACCTCTCAGCCCCAAGAGTGTCCACCCTTATGTCTCATCCAGCTGTGGGACTAGATATGGTCAATCCAGGTTGCATCACAGCCCCTGAACGAATTTTGTAAGAATTTCTCTCTCTTTCACTGTCTTTGTTTAACGGGTTTTTAAAAGTAATTTATTTTTATAATGGGGTTTAGCTGCTTTTCACGGCCGTGTTTATGTGGCTTTACACCCACTTGACTCACTTCCAGACAGATATCAATACATAGGTTTTAAGATTGTTACTAGTCACATATATTCTTGTGCGGTGAATAGGGGGTGTTGAGTCCAGTTCACTGAGCAAGGAGTAGGTCTTGTCTATTACATATTGGGTGTATGGAACGGTATCTGAGCGAATTTGAACCCCTTGTTTTATGCATCACCCCACCTCACCTTTCCCGTTAAGCAGCCATAGTGTGTTTTCTAAACGTGTGATTCTGTTCTGTTCTGTAATTCAGTTCAAGTGTAGCGGTTTTTACATTCCCTCTATAAGTGATAGCTTATGATAAGTGTCTTTTTCTGTGTGACTTATTTCACTTAGAATCGTCGTACCTAAGTCCACTCATCTTGCTTCTACTAGCCTTATGACATTGATTTCATGTCTGAGTGATATTCCATTGTACATAAGGACCACAACTTCTTTATCCATTTTTCTCTTTCCTGGGATATTTAAGGTGTCATGAAGTGGAGATTCTTGTCAACAGAGCAGCCCTAAACTTTGGGGTGCCTGTGTCTTGCTGATTTTTAGTTTTCCCAATTTATACGCCCATGAGTGGACGTGCCCTATGCTCCCTAAGCTGTGTTTTTTCGATGTTTCAGGACACACCGTACACTTCTCCAGAGTGGCTGTTGGCAACTTACATCCCGCCCATCAGCGTAGCAAGGCTGCCATTTCTCCATGGCCTGTCCTGCATTTCTGGTTTTGACACTTTTTGCAGCATGGCCCTTTTGACCGATGGGAAGCGAGACTTCTTTGTAGCGCTGATTTGCCTTTCCAGGTTGCTTGGTTGGCCAAAAAGTGCGTATGCGTTTTTTCCTGAATATATTCAGGAAAAAACGCATACGCCCTTCTTGGCCAAGGGCATCATTGTCGAAGTTTTGCCGCTTTTCATGTGCTTTACAGGCGATTCGAATCTACCTCCTGAAATCTGTTTCCTGCAATTCTGCCTTGCTTTCAAATCCTCTTCGTTGCCTTCCCTCAATATATCTGTGGATGAGAGTTATCATTTATAACTCTGCGGGTTTGTGAATTGCAGTGTCCCTGAGCTCCATTTTTCAACTCGCTTTTTTGGGAGCTGGCCACAAAAGCGCGGGATTGCCTCAGGCCCTATTGTGCTTCTGGGCGGCAGGCTGAGCCTGTGATTAATTCTTCTTCCTGATGGGAAAATAGAGTGACCTGTGCCTGTCCCAACACCTAGATCTAGACTCTCATTGGTTGCCCCTCTTCCCGTTCATCCTCAGGACAAATTGCAACCTGTAGGGAACAGGAGGTTAAAGGTGCTGATTCTCCAAGTAAGTTGATTGCTAGTAAAGTAGCTGGAAAGGCGAACCCGAGCACAAGGAGATGAGAAATGGGGTGTGTTTTAGAAACCTTTCAAAATCACACGGTGTACCATCTTCTGAGTTTCTCATGCATGTTTTCGATGTAGGAAGATGCCCTTGAACCTGGAGATTTGGGACCCATGGGATGGGTATCACGCAGTATTACTTTAAAGGGTCTGCGTTTGCTCACCCAAACTCTCAGCCCCAAGAGTGTCCACCCTTATGTCTCATCCAGCTGTGGGTCTAGATATGGTCAATCCAGGTGGCATCACAGCCCCTGAACAAATTTTGTAAGAATTTCTCTCTCTTTCACTGTCTTTGTTTTACGGGTTTTTAAAAGTAATTTATTTTTATAATGGGGTTTAGCTGCTTTTCACGGCTGTGTTTATGCGGATTTACACCCACTTGACTCACTTCCAGACAGATATCAATACATAGGTTTTAAGATTGTTACTAGTCACATATATTCTTGTGCGGTGAATAGGGGGAGTTGAGTCCAGTTCACGGAGCAAGGAGTAGGTCTTGTCTATTACATATTGGGTGTATGGAACGGTATCTGAGCAAATTTGAACCTCTTGTTTTATGCATCACCCCACCTCACCTTTCCCGTTAAGCAGCCATAGTGTGTTTTCTAAACGTGTGACTCTGTTCTGTTTTGTAATTCAGTTCAAGTGTAGCGGTTTTTACATTCCCTCTATAAGTGATAGCTTATGATAAGTGTCTTTTTCTGTGTGACTTATTTCACTTAGAATTGTCGTACCTAAGTCCACTCATCTTGCTTCTACTAGCCTTATGACATTGATTTCATGTCTGAGTGATATTCCATTGTACATAAGGACCACAACTTTTTTATCCATTTTTCTCTTTCCTGGGATATTTATGGTGTCATGAAGTGGAGGTTCTTGTCAACAGAGCAGCCCCAAACTTTGGGGTGCCTGTGTCTTGCTGATTTTTAGTTTTCCCAATTTATACGCCCATGAGTGGACGTGCCCTATGCTCACTAAGCTGTGTTTTTTCGATGTTTCAGGACACACCGTACACTTCTCCAGAGTGGCTGTTGGCAATTTACATCCCGCCCATCAGCGTAGCAAGGCTGCCATTTCTCCATGGCCTGTCCTGCATTTCTGGTTTTGACACTTTTTGCAGCATGGCCCTTTTGACCCATGGGAAGCGAGACTTCTTTGTAGCGCTGATTTGCCTTTCCAGGTTGCTTGGTTGGCCAAAAAGGGCGTATGCGTTTTTTCCTGAATATATTCAGGAAAAAACGCATACGCCCTTCTTGCCCAAGGGCATCATTGTCGACGTTTTGCCGCTTTTCATGTGCTTTACAGGCGATTCGAATCTACCTCCTGAAATCTGTTTCCTGCAATTCTGCCTTGCTTTCAAATCCTCTTCGTTGCCTTCCCTCAATATATCTGTGGATGAGAGTTATCATTTATAACTCTGCGGGTTTGTGAATTGCAGTGTCCCTGAGCTCCATTTTTCAAGTGTCTTTTTTGAGACCTGGCCGCAAAAGCGCGGTATTGCCTCAGGCCCTATTGTGCTTCTGGGCGGCAGGCTGAGCCTGTGATTAATTCTTCTTCCTGATGGGAAAATAGAGTGACCTGTGCCTGTCCCAACACCTATATCTAGTCTCTCATTGGTTGCCCCTCTTCCCGTTCATCCTCAGGACAAATTGCAACCTGTAGGGAACAGGAGGTTAAAGGTGCTGACTCACCAAGTAAGTTGATTGCTAGTAAAGTAGCTGGAAAGGCGAACCCAAGCACAAGGAGATGAGAAATGGGGTGTGTTTTAGAAACCTTTCAAAATCACACGGTGTACCATCTTCTGAGTTTCTCATGCATGTTTTCGATGTAGGAAGATGCCCTTGAACCTGGAGATTTGGGACCCATGGGATGGGTATCACGCAGTATTACTTTAAAGGGTCTGCGTTTGCTCACCCAACCTCTCAGCCCCAAGAGTGTCCACCCTTATGTCTCATCCAGCTGTGGGTCTAGATATGGTCAATCCAGGTGGCATCACAGCCCCTGAACGAATTTTGTAAGAATTTCTCTCTCTTTCACTGTCTTTGTTTTACGGGTTTTTAAAAGTATTTTATTTTTATAATGGGGTTTAGCTGTTTTAACGGCTGTGTTTATGCGGATTTACACCCACTTGACTCACTTCCAGACAGATATCAATACATAGGTTTTAAGATTGTTACTAGTCACATATATTCTTGTGCGGTGAATAGGGGGTGTTGAGTCCAGTTCACGGAGCAAGGAGTAGGTCTTGTCTATTACATATTGGGTGTATGGAACGGTATCTGAGCAAATTTGAACCCCTTGTTTTATGCATCACCCCACCTCACCTTTCCCGTTAAGCAGCCATAGTGTGTTTTCTAAACGTGTGACTCTGTTCTGTTTTGTAATTCAGTTCAAGTGTAGCGGTTTTTACATTCCCTCTATAAGTGATAGCTTATGATAAGTGTCTTTTTCTGTGTGACTTATTTCACTTAGAATCGTCGTACCTAAGTCCACTCATCTTGCTTCTACTAGCCTTATGACATTGATTTCATGTCTGAGTGATATTCCATTGTCCATAAGGACCACAATTTTTTATCCATTTTTCTCTCCTGGGATATTTAAGGTGTCATGAAGTGGAGGTTCTTGTCAACAGAGCAGCCCCAAACT
The DNA here is from genome assembly GCF_028021215.1 of Eschrichtius robustus. Lineage (NCBI taxonomy): Eukaryota > Metazoa > Chordata > Mammalia > Artiodactyla > Eschrichtiidae > Eschrichtius > Eschrichtius robustus. The sequence goes on from NW_027175223.1 coordinate 714,658, forward strand.
TTGGGGTGCCTGTGTCTTGCTGATTTTTAGTTTTCCCAATTTATACGCCCATGAGTGGACGTGCCCTATGCTCCCTAAGCTGTGTTTTTTCGATGTTTCAGGACACACCGTACAGTTCTCCAGAGTGGCTGTTGGCAATTTACATCCCGCCCATCAACGTAGCAAGGCTGCCATTTCTCCATGGCCTGTCCTGCATTTCTGGTTTTGACACTTTTTGCAGCATGGCCCTTTTGACCCATAGGAAGCGAGACTTCTTTGTAGCGCTGATTTGCCTTTCCAGGTTGCTTGGTTGGCCAAAAAGGGCGTATGCGTTTTTTCCTGAATATATTCAGGAAAAAACGCATACGCCCTTTTTGGCCAAGGGCATCATTGTCGACGTTTTGCCGCTTTTCATGTGCCTTAAAGGCGATTAGAATCTACCTCCTGAAATCTGTTTCCTGCAATTCTGCCTTGCTTTCAAATCCTCTTCGTTGACTTCCCTCAATATATCTGTGGATGAGAGTTATCACTTATAACTCTGCGGGTTTGTGAATTGCAGTGTCCCTGAACTCCATTTTTCAACTGTCTTTTTTGAGAGCTGGCCGCAAAAGCACGGGATTGCCTCAGGCCCTATTCTGGTTCCTGGCAGCAGGCTGAGCCTGTGGTTAATTCTTCTTCCTGATGGGAAAATAGAGTGACCTGTGCCTGTCCCAACAGCTAGATCTAGTCTCTCATTGGTTGCCCCTCTTCCCGTTCATCCTCAGGACAAATTGCAACCTGTAGGGAACAGGAGGTTAAAGGTGCTGATTCTCCAAGTAGGGAGATTGCTAGTAAAGTAGCTGGAATGGCGAACCCGAGCACAAGGAGATGAGAAATGAGGTGCGTTTTAGAAACCTTTCAAAATCACACGGTGTACCATCTTCTGAGTTTCTCATGCATGTTTTCGATGTAGGAAGATGCCCTTGAACCTGGAGACTTGGGACCCATTCGATGGGTACCACGCAGTATTACTTTAAAGGGTCTGCGTTTGCTCACCCAACCTAACCCAACCTTTCAGCCCCAAGACTGTCCACCCTTATGTCTCATCCAGCTGTGGGTCTAGATATGGTCAATCCAGGTTGCATCTCAGCCCCTGAACGAATTTTGTAAGAATTTCTCTCTCTTTCACTGTCTTTGTTTTACGGGTTTTTAAAAGTAATTTTTTTTTATAATGGGGTTTAGCTGCTTTTCACGGCTGTGTTTATGCGGATTTACACCCACTTGACTCTCTTCCAGACAGATATCAATACATAGGTTTTAAGATTGTTACTAGTCATATATATTCTTGTGCGGTGAATAGGGGGTGTTGAGTCCAGTTCACTGAGCAAGGAGTAGGTCTTGTGTATTACATATTGGGTGTATGGAACGGTATCTGAGCGAATTTGAACCCCTTGTTTTATGCATCCCCCCACCTCACCTTTCCCGTTAAGCAGCCATAGTGTGTTTTCTAAACGTGTGACTCTGTTCTGTTTTGTAATTCAGTTCAAGTGTAGCGGTTTTTACATTCCCTCTATAAGTGATAGCTTATGATAAGTGTCTTTTTCTGTGTGACTTATTTCACTTAGAATCGTCGTACCTAAGTCCACTCATCTTGCTTCTACTAGCCTTATGACATTGATTTCATGTCTGAGTGATATTCCATTGTACATAAGGACCACAACTTTTTTATCCATTTTTCTCTTTCCTGGGATATTTAAGGTGTCATGAAGTGTAGGTTCTTGTCAACAGAGCAGCCCCAAACTTTGGGGTGCCTGTGTCTTGCTCATTTTTAGTTTTCCCAATTTATACGCCCATGAGTGGACGTGCCCTATGCTCCCTAAGCTGTGTTTTTTCGATGTTTCAGGACACACCGTACACTTCTCCAGAGTGGCTGTTGGCAATTTACATCCCGCCCATCAGCGTAGCAAGGCTGCCATTTCTCCATGGCCTGTCCTGCATTTCTGGTTTTGACACTTTTTGCAGCATGTCCCTTTTGGCCGATGGGAAGCGAGACTTCTTTGTAGCGCTGATTTGCCTTTCCAGGTTGCTTGGTTGGCCAAAAAGGGCGTATGCGTTTTTTCCTGAATATATTCAGGAAAAAACGCATACGCCCTTTTTGGCCAAGGGCATCATTGTCGACGTTTTGCCGCTTTTCATGTGCCTTAAAGGCGATTCGAATCTACCTCCTGAAATCTGTTTCCTGCGATTCTGCCTTGCTTTCAAATCCTCTTCGTTGCCTTCCCTCAATATATCTGTGGACGAGAGTTATCATTTATAACTCAGCATGTTTGTGAATGGCAGTGCCCCTGAGCTCCATTTTTCAACTGTCTTTTTTGAGAGCTGGCCGCAAAAGCACGGGATTGCCTCAGGCCCTATTCTGGTTCCCGGCGGCAGGCTGAGCCTGTGGTTAATTCTTCTTCCTGATGGGAAAATAGAGTGACCTGTGCCTTTCCCAACACCTAGATCTAGTCTCTCATTGGTTGCCCCTCTTCCCGTTCATCCTCAGGACAAATTGCAACCTGTACAGAACAGGAGGTTAAAGGTGCTGATTCTCCAAGTAGGGAGATTGCTAGTGAAGTAGCTGGAATGGCGAACCGGAGCACAAGGGGATGAGAAATGAGGTGCGTTTTAGAAACCTTTCAAAATCACACGGTGTACCTTCTTCTGGGTTCCTCATGCAAGTTTTCGATGTAGGAAGATGCCCTAGAACCTGGAGATTTGGGACCCATGGGATGGGTAAAATGCAGTATTACTTTAAAGGGTCTGCGTTTGCTCACCCAACCTCACCCAACCTCTCAGCCCCAAGAGTGTCCACCCTTATGTCTCATCCAGCTGTGGGTCTAATTATGGTCAATCCAGGTTGCATCACAGCCCCTGAACGAATTTTGTAAGAATTTCTCTCTCTTTCACTGTCTTTGTTTTACGGGTTTTTAAAAGTAATTTATTTTTATAATGGGGTTTAGCTGCTTTTCACGGCTGAGTTTATGCGGATTTACACCCACTTGACTCACTTCCAGACAGATATCAATACATAGGTTTTAAGATTGTTACTAGTCACATATATTCTTGTGCGGTGAATAGGGCGTGTTGAGTCCAGTTCACTGAGAAAGGAGTAGGTCTTGTCTATTACATATTGGGTGTATGGAACGGTATCTGAGCGAATTTGAACCCCTTGTTTTATGCATCACCCCACCTCACCTTTCCCGTTAAGCAGCCATAGTGTGTTTTCTAAACGTGTGACTCTGTTCTGTTTTGTAATTCAGTTCAAGTGTAGCGGTTTTTACATTCCCTCTATAAGTGATAGCTTATGATAAGTGTCTTTTTCTGTGTGACTTATTTCACTTAGAATCGTCGTACCTAAGTCCACTCATCTTGCTTCTACTTGCCTTATGACATTGATTTCATGTCTGAGTGATATTGCATTGTACATAAGGACCACAACTTCTTTATCCATTTTTCTCTTTCCTGGGATATTTAAGGTGTCATGAAGTGGAGGTTCTTGTCAACAGAGTAGCCCTAAACTTTGGGGTGCCTGTGTCTTGCTGATTTTTAGTTTTCCCAATTTATACGCCCATGAGTGGACGTGCCCTATGCTCCCTAAGCTGTGTTTTTTCGATGTTTCAGGACACACCGTACACTTCTCCAGAGTGGCTGTTGGCAACTTACATCCCGCTCATCAGCGTAGCAAGGCTGCCATTTCTCCATGGCCTGTCCTGCATTTCTGGTTTTGACACTTTTTGCAGCATGGCCCTTTTGACCGATGGGAAGCGAGACTTCTTTGTAGCGCTGATTTGCCTTTCCAGGTTGCTTGGTTGGCCAAAAAGGGCGTATGCGTTTTTTCCTGAATATATTCAGGAAAAAACGCATACGCCCTTTTTGGCCAAGGGCATCATTGTCGACGTTTTGCCGCTTTTCATGTGCTTTACAGGCGATTCGAATCTACCTCCTGAAATCTGTTTCCTGCAATTCTGCCTTGCTTTCAAATCCTCTTCGTTGCCTTCCCTCAGTATATCTGTGGATGAGAGTTATCATTTATAACTCTGCGGGTTTGTGAATTGCAGTGTCCCTGAGCTCCATTTTTCAACTCGCTTTTTTGGGAGCTGGCCGCAAAAGCGCGGGATTGCCTCAGGCCCTATTCTGCTTCTGGGCGGCAGGCTGAGCCTGTGGTTAATTCTTCTTCCTGATGGGAAAATAGAGTGACCTGTGCCTGTCCCAACACCTAGAACTAGTCTCTCATTGGTTGCTCCTCTTCCCGTTCATCCTCAGGACAAATTGCAACCTGTAGGGAACAGGAGGTTAAAGGTGCTGATTCTCCAAGTAGGGAGATTGCTAGTAAAGTAGCTGGAATGGCGAACCCGAGCACAAGGAGATGAGAAATGAGGTGCGTTTTAGAAACCTTTCAAAATCACACGGTGTACCATCTTCTGAGTTTCTCATGCATGTTTTCGATGTAGGAAGATGCCCTTGAACCTGGAGATTTGGGACCCATTCGATGGGTATCACGCAGTATTACTTTAAAGGGTCTGCGTTTGCTCACCCAACCTCTCAGCCCCAAGAGTGTCCACCCTTATGTCTCATCCAGCTGTGGGTCTAGATATGGTCAATCCAGGTTGCATCTCAGCCCCTGAACGAATTTTGTAAGCATTTCTCTCCCTTTCACTGTCTTTGTTTTACGGGTTTTTAAAAGTAATTTATTTTTATAATGGGGTTTAGCTGCTTTTCACGGCTGTGTTTATGCGGTTTACACCCACTTGACTCACTTCCAGACAGATATCAATACATAGGTTTTAAGATTGTTACTAGTCACATATATTCTTGTGTGGTGAATAGGGGGTGTTGAGTCCAGTTCACTGAGCAAGGAGTAGGTCTTGTCTATTACATATTGGGTGTATGGAACGGTATCTGAGCGAATTTGAACCCCTTGTTTTATGCATCACCCCACCTCACCTTTCCCGTTAAGCAGCCATAGTGTGTTTTCTAAACGTGTGATTCTGTTCTGTTCTGTAATTCAGTTCAAGTGTAGCGGTTTTTACATTCCCTCTATAAGTGATAGCTTATGATAAGTGTCTTTTTCTGTGTGACTTATTTCACTTAGAATCGTCGTACCTAAGTCCACTCATCTTGCTTCTACTAGCCTTATGACATTGATTTCATGTCTGAGTGATATTGCATTGTACATAAGAACCACAACTTCTTTATCCATTTTTCTCTTTCCTGGGATATTTAAGGTGTCATGAAGTGTAGGTTCTTGTCAACAGAGCAGCCCTAAACTTTGGGGTGCCTGTGTCTTGCTGATTTTTAGTTTTCCCAATTTATACGCCCATGAGTGGACGTGCCCTATGCTCCCTAAGCTGTGTTTTTTCGATGTTTCAGGACACACCGTACACTTCTCCAGAGTGGCTGTTGGCAACTTACATCCCGCTCATCAGCGTAGCAAGGCTGCCATTTCTCCATGGCCTGTCCTGCATTTTTGGTTTTGACACTTTTTGCAGCATGGCCCTTTTTACCGATGGGAAGCGAGACTTCTTTGCAGCGCTGATTTGCCTTTCCAGGTTGCTTGGTTGGCCAAAAAGGGCGTATGCGTTTTTTCCTGAATATATTCAGGAAAAAACGCATACGCCCTTTTTGGCCAAGGGCATCATTGTCGACGTTTTGCCGCTTTTCATGTGCTTTACAGGCGATTCGAATCTACCTCCTGAAATCTGTTTCCTGCAATTCTGCCTTGCTTTCAAATCCTCTTAGTTGCCTTCCCTCAATATATCTGCGGATGAGATTTATCATTTATAACTCTGCGGGTTTGTGAATTGCAGTGTCCCTGAGCTCCATTTTTCAACTCGCTTTTTTGGGAGCTGGCCGCAAAAGCGCGGGATTGCCTCAGGCACTATTCTGCTTCTGGGCGGCAGGCTGAGCCTGTGGTTAATTCTTCTTCCTGATGGGAAAATAGAGTGACCTGTGCCTGTCCCAACACCTAGATCTAGTCTCTCATTGGTTGCTCCTCTTCCCGTTCATCCTCAGGACAAATTGCAACCTGTAGGGAACAGGAGGTTAAAGGTGCTGATTCTCCAAGTAAGTTGATTGCTAGTAAAGTAGCTGGAAAGGCGAACCCGAGCACAAGGAGATGAGAAATGGGGTGTGTTTTAGAAACCTTTCAAAATCACACGGTGTACCATCTTCTGAGTTTCTCATGCATGTTTTCGATGTAGGAAGATGCCCTTGAACCTGGAGATTTGGGACCCATGGGATGGGTACCACGCAGTATTACTTTAAAGGGTCTGCGTTTGCTCACCCAACCTCTCAGCCCCAAGAGTGTCCACCCTTATGTCTCATCCAGCTGTGGGTCTAGATATGGTCAATCCAGGTTGCATCTCAGCCCCTGAACGAATTTTGTAAGAATTTCTCTCTCTTTCACTGTCTTTGTTTTACGGGTTTTTAAAAGTAATTTATTTTTATAATGGGGTTTAGCTGCTTTTCACGGCTGTGTTTATGCGGATTTACACCCACTTGACTCACTTCCAGAAGATATCAATACATAGGTTTTAAGATTGTTACTAGTCATATATATTCTTGTGCGGTGAATAGGGGGTGTTGAGTCCAGTTCACTTAGCAAGGAGTAGGTCTTGTCTATTACATATTGGGTGTATGGAACGGTATCTGAGCGAATTTGAACCCCTTGTTTTATGCATCACCCCACCTCACCTTTCCCGTTAAGCAGCCATAGTGTGTTTTCTAAACGTGTGACTCTGTTCTGTTTTGTAATTCAGTTCAAGTGTAGCGGTTTTTACATTCCCTCTATAAGTGATAGCTTATGATAAGTGTCTTTTTCTGTGTGACTTATTTCACTTAGAATCGTCGTACCTAAGTCCACTCATCTTGCTTCTACTAGCCTTATGACATTGATTTCATGTCTGAGTGATATTCCATTGTACATAAGGACCACAACTTTTTTATCCATTTTTCTCTTTCCTGGGATATTTAAGGTGTCATGAAGTGGAGGTTCTTGTCAACAGAGCAGCCCTAAACTTTGGGGTGCCTGTGTCTTGCTCATTTTTAGTTTTCCCAATTTATACGCCCATGAGTGGACGTGCCCTATGCTCACTAAGCTGTGTTTTTTCGATGTTTCAGGACACACCGTACACTTCTCCAGAGTGGCTGTTGGCAATTTACATCCCGCCCATCAGCGTAGCAAGGCTGCCATTTCTCCATGGCCTGTCCTGCATTTCTGGTTTTGACACTTTTTGCAGCATGTCCCTTTTGGCCGATGGGAAGCGAGACTTCTTTTTAGCGCTGATTTGCCTTTCCAGGTTGCTTGGTTGGCCAAAAAGGGCGTATGCTTTTTTTCCTGAATATATTCAGGAAAAAACGCATACGCCCTTTTTGGCCAAGGGCATCATTGTCGACGTTTTGCCGCTTTTCATGTGCCTTAAAGGCGATTCGAATCTACCTCCTGAAATCTGTTTCCTGCAATTCTGCCTTGCTTTCAAATCCTCTTCGTTGTCTTCCCTCAATATATTTGTGGACGAGAGTTATCATTTATAACTCAGCAGGTTTGTGAATGGCAGTGCCCCTGAGCTCCATTTTGCAACTCTCTTGTTTGGGAGCTGGCCGCAAAAGCACGGGATTTCCTCAGGCCCTATTCTGGTTCCCGGCGGCAGGCTGAGCCTGTGGTTAATTCTTCTTCCTGATGGGAAAATAGAGTGACCTGTGCCTGTCCCAACACCTAGATCTAGTCTCTCATTGGTTGCCCCTCTTCCCGTTCATCCTCAGGACAAATTGCAACCTGTACAGAACAGGAGGTTAAAGGTGCTGATTCTCCAAGTAGGGAGATTGCTAGTGAAGTAGCTGGAATGGCGAACCCGAGCACAAGGAGATGAGAAATGAGGTGCGTTTTAGAAACCTTTCAAAATCACACGGTGTACCTTCTTCTGGGTTCCTCATGCAAGTTTTCGATGTAGGAAGATGCCCTTGAACCTGGAGATTTGGGACCCATGGGATGGGTACCATGCAGTATTACTTTAAAGGGTCTGCGTTTGCTCACCCAACCTCACCCAACCTTTCAGCCCCAAGAGTGTCCACCCTTATGTCTCATCCAGCTGTGGGTCTAGATATGGTCAATCCAGGTGGCATCACAGCCCCTGAACGAATTTTGTAAGAATTTCTCTCTCTTTCACTGTCTTTGTTTTACGGGTTTTTAAAAGTAATTTATTTTTATAATGGGGTTTAGCTGCTTTTCACGGCTGTGTTTATGCGGATTTACACCCACTTGACTCACTTCCAGACAGATATCAATACATAGGTTTTAAGATTGTTACTAGTCACATATATTCTTGTGCGGTGAATAGGGCGTGTTGAGTCCAGTTCACTGAGCAAGGAGTAGGTCTTGTCTATTACATATTGGGTGTATGGAACGGTATCTGAGCGAATTTGAACCCCTTGTTTTATGCATCACCCCACCTCACCTTTCCCGTTAAGCAGCCATAGTGTGTTTTCTAAACGTGTGATTCTGTTCTGTTCTGTAATTCAGTTCAAGTGTAGCGGTTTTTACATTCCCTCTATAAGTGATAGCTTATGATAAGTGTCTTTTTCTGTGTGACTTATTTCACTTAGAATCGTCGTAACTAAGTCCACTCAACTTGCTTCTACTAGCCTTATGACATTGATTTCATGTCTGAGTGATATTCCATTGTACATAAGGACCACAACTTCTTTATCCATTTTTCTCTTTCCTGGGATATTTAAGGTGTCATGAAGTGGAGGTTCTTGTCAACAGAGCAGCCCCAAACTTTGGGGTGCCTGTGTCTTGCTGATTTTTAGTTTTCCCAATTTATACGCCCATGAGTGGACGTGCCCTACGCTCCCTAAGCTGTGTTTTTTCGATGTTTCAGGACACACCGTACACTTCTCCAGAGTGGCTGTTGGCAACTTACATCCCGCCCATCAGCGTAGCAAGGCTGCCATTTCTCCATGGCCTGTCCTGCATTTCTGATTTTGACACTTTTAGCAGCATGGCCCTTTTGACCGATGGGAAGCGAGACTTCTTTGTAGCGCTGATTTGCCTTTCCAGGTTGCTTGGTTGGCCAAAAAGTGCGTATGCGTTTTTTCCTGAATATATTCAGGAAAAAACGCATACGCCCTTGTTGGCCAAGGGCATCATTGTCGACGTTTTGCCGCTTTTCATGTGCTTTACAGCCGATTCGAATCTACCTCCTGAAATCTGTTTCCTGCAATTCTGCCTTGCTTTCAAATCCTCTTCGTTGCCTTCCCTCAATATATCTGTGGATGACAGTTATCATTTATAACTCTGCGGGTTTGTGAATTGCAGTGTCCCTGAGCTCCATTTTTCAACTCGCTTTTTTGGGAGCTGGCCGCAAAAGCGCGGGATTGCCTCAGGCCCTATTGTGCTTCTGGGCGGCAGGCTGAGCCTGTGATTAATTCTTCTTCCTGATGGGAAAATAGAGTGACCTGTGCCTGTCCCAACACCTAGATCTAGTCTCTCATTGGTTGCCCCTCTTCCCGTTCATCCTCAGGACAAATTGCAACCTGTAGGGAACAGGAGGTTAAAGGTGCTGATTCTCCAAGTAAGTTGATTGCTAGTAAAGTAGCTGGAAAGGCGAACCCGAGCACAAGGAGATGAGAAATGGGGTGTGTTTTAGAAACCTTTCAAAATCACAGGGTGTACCATCTTCTGAGTTTCTCATGCATGTTTTCGATGTAGGAAGATGCCCTTGAACCTGGAGATTTGGGACCCATGGGATGGGTATCACGCAGTATTACTTTAAAGGGTCTGCGTTTGCTCACCCAACCTCTCAGCCCCAAGAGTGTCCACCCTTATGTCTCATCCAGCTGTGGGTCTAGATATGGTCAATCCAGGTGGCATCACAGCCCCTGAACGAATTTTGTAAGAATTTCTCTCTCTTTCACTGTCTTTGTTTTACGGGTTTTTAAAAGTAATTTATTTTTATAATGGGGTTTAGCTGCTTTTCACGGCTGTGTTTATGCGGATTTACACCCACTTGACTCACTTCCAGACAGATATCAATACATAGGTTTTAAGATTGTTACTAGTCACATATATTCTTGTGCGGTGAATAGGGGGTGTTGAGTCCAGTTCACTGAGCAAGGAGTAGGTCTTTTCTATTACATATTGGGTGTATGGAACGGTATCTGAGCGAATTTGAACCCCTTGTTTTATGCATCACCCCACCTCACCTTTCCCGTTAAGCAGCCATAGTGTGTTTTCTAAACGTGTGATTCTGTTCTGTTCTGTAATTCAGTTCAAGTGTAGCGGTTTTTACATTCCCCCTATAAGTGATAGCTTATGATAAGTGTCTTTTTCTGTGTGACTTATTTCACTTAGAATCGTCGTACCTAAGTCCACTCATCTTGCTTCTACTAGCCTTATGACATTGATTTCATGTCTGAGTGATATTGCATTGTACATAAGAACCACAAGTTCTTTATCCATTTTTCTCTTTCCTGGGATATTTAAGGTGTCATGAAGTGGAGGTTCTTGTCAACAGAGCAGCCCTAAACTTTGGGGTGCCTGTGTCTTGCTGATTTTTAGTTTTCCCAATTTATACGCCCATGAGTGGACGTGCCCTATGCTCCCTAAGCTGTGTTTTTTCGATGTTTCAGGACACACCGTACACTTCTCCAGAGTGGCTGTTGGCAACTTACATCCCGCTCATCAGCGTAGCAAGGCTGCCATTTCTCCATGGCCTGTCCTGCATTTCTGGTTTTGACACTTTTTGCAGCATTGCCCTTTTGACCGATGGGAAGCGAGACTTCTTTGTAGCGCTGATTTGCCTTTCCAGGTTGCTTGGTTGGCCAAAAAGGGCGTATGCGTTTTTTCCTGAATATATTCAGGAAAAAACGCATACGCCCTTTTTGGCCAAGGGCATCATTGTCGACGATTTGCCGCTTTTCATGTGCTTTACAGGCGATTCGAATCTACCTCCTGAAATCTGTTTCCTGCAATTCTGCCTTGCTTTCAAATCCTCTTCGTTGCCTTCCCTCAATATATCTGCGGATGAGAGTTATCATTTATAACTCTGCGGGTTTGTGAATTGCAGTGTCCCTGAGCTCCATTTTTCAACTCGCTTTTTTGGGAGCTGGCCGCAAAAGCGCGGGATTGCCTCAGGCACTATTCTGCTTCTGGGCGGCAGGCTGAGCCTGTGGTTAGTTCTTCTTCCTGATGGGAAAATAGAGTGACCTGTGCCTGTCCCAACACCTAGATCTAGTCTCTCATTGGTTGCTCCTCTTCCCGTTCATCCTCAGGACAAATTGCAACCTGTAGGGAACAGGAGGTTAAAGGTGCTGATTCTCCAAGTAAGTTGATTGCTAGTAAAGTAGCTGGAAAGGCGAACCCGAGCACAAGGAGATGAGAAATGGGGTGTGTTTTAGAAACCTTTCAAAATCACACGGTGTACCATCTTCTGAGTTTCTCATGCATGTTTTCGATGTAGGAAGATGCCCTTGAACCTGGAGATTTGGGACCCATGGGATGGGTACCACGCAGTATTACTTTAAAGGGTCTGCGTTTGCTCACCCAACCTCACCCAACCTCTCAGCCCCAAGAGTGTCCACCCTTATGTCTCATCCAGCTGTGGGTCTAGATATGGTCAATCCAGGTTGCATCTCAGCCCCTGAACGAATTTTGTAAGAATTTCTCTCTTTCACTGTCTTTGTTTTACGGGTTTTTAAAAGTAATTTATTTTTATAATGGGGTTTAGCTGCTTTTCACGGCTGTGTTTATGCGGATTTACACCCACTTGACTCACTTCCAGACAGATATCAATACATAGGTTTTAAGATTGTTACTAGTCATATATATTCTTGTGCGGTGAATAGGGGGTGTTGAGTCCAGTTCACTTAGCAAGGAGTAGGTCTTGTCTATTACATATTGGGTGTATGGAACGGTATCTGAGCGAATTTGAACCCCTTGTTTTATGCATCACCCCACCTCACCTTTCCCGTTAAGTAGCCATAGTGTGTTTTCTAAACGTGTGACTCTGTTCTGTTTTGTAATTCAGTTCAAGTGTAGCGGTTTTTACATTCCCTCTATAAGTGATAGCTTATGATAAGTGTCTTTTTCTGTGTGACTTATTTCACTTAGAATCGTCGTACCTAAGTCCACTCATCTTGCTTCTACTAGCCTTATGACATTGATTTCATGTCTGAGTGATATTCCATTGTACATAAGGACCACAACTTTTTTATCCATTTTTCTCTTTCCTGGGATATTTAAGGTGTCATGAAGTGGAGGTTCTTGTCAACAGAGCAGCCCCAAACTTTGGGGTGCCTGTGTCTTGCTGATTTTTAGTTTTCCCAATTTATACGCCCATGAGTGGACGTGCCCTATGCTCACTAAGCTGTGTTTTTTCGGTGTTTCAGGACACACCGTACACTTCTCCAGAGTGGCTGTTGGCAATTAACATCCCGCCCATCAGCGTAGCAAGGCTGCCATTTCTCCATGGCCTGTCCTGCATTTCTGGTTTTGACACTTTTTGCAGCATGTCCCTTTTGGCCGATGGGAAGCGAGACTTCTTTTTAGCGCTGATTTGCCTTTCCAGGTTGCTTGGTTGGCCAAAAAGGGCGTATGCGTTTTTTCCTGAATATATTCAGGAGAAAACGCATACGCCCTTTTTGGCCAAGGGCATCATTGTCGACGTTTTGCCGCTTTTCATGTGCCTTAAAGGCGATTCGAATCTACCTCCTGAAATCTGTTTCCTGCAATTCTGCCTTGCTTTCAAATCCTCTTCGTTGCCTTCCCTCAATATATTTGTGGACGAGAGTTATCATTTATAACTCAGCAGGTTTGTGAATGGCAGTGCCCCTGAGCTCCATTTTGCAACTGTCTTGTTTGGGAGCTGGCCGCAAAAGCACGGGATTTCCTCAGGCCCTATTCTGGTTCCCGGCGGCAGGCTGAGCCTGTGGTTAATTCTTCTTCCTGATGGGAAAATAGAGTGACCTGTGCCTGTCCCAACACCTAGATCTAGTCTCTCATTGGTTGCCCCTCTTCCCGTTCATCCTCAGGACAAATTGCAACCTGTACAGAACAGGAGGTTAAAGGTGCTGATTCTCCAAGTAGGGAGATTGCTAGTGAAGTAGCTGGAATGGCGAACCCGAGCACAAGGAGATGAGAAATGAGGTGCGTTTTAGAAACCTTTCAAAATCACACGGTGTACCTTCTTCTGGGTTCCTCATGCAAGTTTTCGATGTAGGAAGATGCCCTTGAACCTGGAGATTTGGGACCCATGGGATGGGTACCATGCAGTATTACTTTAAAGGGTCTGCGTTTGCTCACCCAACCTCACCCAACCTTTCAGCCCCAAGAGTGTCCACCCTTATGTCTCATCCAGCTGTGGGTCTAGATATGGTCAATCCAGGTGGCATCACAGCCCCTGAACGAATTTTGTAAGAATTTCTCTCTCTTTCACTGTCTTTGTTTTACGGGTTTTTAAAAGTAATTTATTTTTATAATGGGGTTTAGCTGCTTTTCACGGCTGTGTTTATGCGGATTTACACCCACTTGACTCACTTCCAGACAGATATCAATACATAGGTTTTAAGATTGTTACTAGTCACATATATTCTTGTGCGGTGAATAGGGCGTGTTGAGTCCAGTTCACTGAGCAAGGAGTAGGTCTTGTCTATTACATATTGGGTGTATGGAACGGTATCTGAGCGAATTTGAACCCCTTGTTTTATGCATCACCCCACCTCACCTTTCCCGTTAAGCAGCCATAGTGTGTTTTCTAAACGTGTGATTCTGTTCTGTTCTGTAATTCAGTTCAAGTGTAGCGGTTTTTACATTCCCTCTATAAGTGATAGCTTATGATAAGTGTCTTTTTCTGTGTGACTTATTTCACTTAGAATCGTCGTAACTAAGTCCACTCAACTTGCTTCTACTAGCCTTATGACATTGATTACATGTCTGAGTGATATTCCATTGTACATAAGGACCACAACTTCTTTATCCATTTTTCTCTTTCCTGGGATATTTAAGGTGTCATGAAGTGGAGGTTCTTGTCAACAGAGCAGCCCCAAACTTTGGGGTGCCTGTGTCTTGCTGATTTTTAGTTTTCCCAATTTATACGCCCATGAGTGGACGTGCCCTACGCTCCCTAAGCTGTGTTTTTTCGATGTTTCAGGACACACCGTACACTTCTCCAGAGTGGCTGTTGGCAACTTACATCCCGCCCATCAGCGTAGCAAGGCTGCCATTTCTCCATGGCCTGTCCTGCATTTCTGATTTTGACACTTTTAGCAGCATGGCCCTTTTGACCGATGGGAAGCGAGACTTCTTTGTAGCGCTGATTTGCCTTTCCAGGTTGCTTGGTTGGCCAAAAAGTGCGTATGCGTTTTTTCCTGAATATATTCAGGAAAAAACGCATACGCCCTTGTTGGCCAAGGGCATCATTGTCGACGTTTTGCCGCTTTTCATGTGCTTTACAGCCGATTCGAATCAACCTCCTGAAATCTGTTTCCTGCAATTCTGCCTTGCTTTCAAATCCTCTTCGTTGCCTTCCCTCAATATATCTGTGGATGACAGTTATCATTTATAACTCTGCGGGTTTGTGAATTGCAGTGTCCCTGAGCTCCATTTTTCAACTCGCTTTTTTGGGAGCTGGCCGCAAAAGCGCGGGATTGCCTCAGGCCCTATTGTGCTTCTGGGCGGCAGGCTGAGCCTGTGATTAATTCTTCTTCCTGATGGGAAAATAGAGTGACCTGTGCCTGTCCCAACACCTAGATCTAGTCTCTCATTGGTTGCCCCTCTTCCCGTTCATCCTCAGGACAAATTGCAACCTGTAGGGAACAGGAGGTTAAAGGTGCTGATTCTCCAAGTAAGTTGATTGCTAGTAAAGTAGCTGGAAAGGCGAACCCGAGCACAAGGAGATGAGAAATGGGGTGTGTTTTAGAAACCTTTCAAAATCACAGGGTGTACCATCTTCTGAGTTTCTCATGCATGTTTTCGATGTAGGAAGATGCCCTTGAACCTGGAGATTTGGGACCCATGGGATGGGTATCACGCAGTATTACTTTAAAGGGTCTGCGTTTGCTCACCCAACCTCTCAGCCCCAAGAGTGTCCACCCTTATGTCTCATCCAGCTGTGGGTCTAGATATGGTCAATCCAGGTGGCATCACAGCCCCTGAACGAATTTTGTAAGAATTTCTCTCTCTTTCACTGTCTTTGTTTTACGGGTTTTTAAAAGTAATTTATTTTTATAATGGGGTTTAGCTGCTTTTCACGGCTGTGTTTATGCGGATTTACACCCACTTGACTCACTTCCAGACAGATATCAATACATAGGTTTTAAGATTGTTACTAGTCACATATATTCTTGTGCGGTGAATAGGGGGTGTTGAGTCCAGTTCACTGAGCAAGGAGTAGGTCTTGTCTATTACATATTGGGTGTATGGAACGGTATCTGAGCGAATTTGAAACCCTTGTTTTATGCATCACCCCACCTCACCTTTCCCGTTAAGCAGCCATAGTGTGTTTTCTAAACGTGTGATTCTGTTCTGTTCTGTAATTCAGTTCAAGTGTAGCGGTTTTTACATTCCCTCTATAAGTGATAGCTTATGATAAGTGTCTTTTTCTGTGTGACTTATTTCACTTAGAATCGTCGTACCTAAGTCCACTCATCTTGCTTCTACTAGCCTTATGACATTGATTTCATGTCTGAGTGATATTGCATTGTACATAAGGACCACAACTTCTTTATCCATTTTTCTCTTTCCTGGGATATTTAAGGTGTCATGAAGTGGAGGTTCTTGTCAACAGTGCAGCCCCAAACTTTGGGGTGCCTGTGTCTTGCTGATTTTTAGTTTTCCCAATTTATACGCCCATGAGTGGACGTGCCCTATGCTCACTAAGCTGTGTTTTTTCGATGTTTCAGGACACACCGTACACTTCTCCAGAGTGGCTGTTGGCAATTAACATCCCGCCCATCAGCGTAGCAAGGCTGCCATTTCTCCATGGCCTGTCCTGCATTTCTGGTTTTGACACTTTTTGCAGCATGTCCCTTTTGGCCGATGGGAAGCGAGACTTCTTTTTAGCGCTGATTTGCCTTTCCAGGTTGCTTGGTTGGCCAAAAAGGGCGTATGCGTTTTTTCCTGAATATATTCAGGAAAAAACGCATACGCCCTTTTTGGCCAAGGGCATCATTGTCGACGTTTTGCCGCTTTTCATGTGCCTTAAAGGCGATTCGAATCTACCTCCTGAAATCTGTTTCCTGCAATTCTGCCTTGCTTTCAAATCCTCTTCGTTGCCTTCCCTCAATATATTTGTGGACGAGAGTTATCATTTATAACTCAGCAGGTTTGTGAATGGCAGTGCCCCTGAGCTCCATTTTGCAACTGTTTTGTTTGGGAGCTGGCCGCAAAAGCATGGGATTTCCTCAGGCCCTATTCTGGTTCCCGGCGGCAGGCTGAGCCTGTGGTTAATTCTTCTTCCTGATGGGAAAATAGAGTGACCTGTGCCTGTCCCAACACCTAGATCTAGTCTCTCATTGGTTGCCCCTCTTCCCGTTCATCCTCAGGACAAATTGCAACCTGTACAGAACAGGAGGTTAAAGGTGCTGATTCTCCAAGTAGGGAGATTGCTAGTGAAGTAGCTGGAATGGCGAACCCGAGCACAAGGAGATGAGAAATGAGGTGCGTTTTAGAAACCTTTCAAAATCACACGGTGTACCTTCTTCTGGGTTCCTCATGCAAGTTTTCGATGTAGGAAGATGCCCTTGAACCTGGAGATTTGGGACCCATGGGATGGGTACCATGCAGTATTACTTTAAAGGGTCTGTGTTTGCTCACCCAACCTCACCCAACCTCTCAGCCCCAAGAGTGTCCACCCTTATGTCTCATCCAGCTGTGGGTCTAGATATGGTCAATCCAGGTTGCATCACAGCCCCTGAACGAATTTTGTAAGAATTTCTCTCTCTTTCACTGTCTTTGTTTTACGGGTTTTTAAAAGTAATTTATTTTTATAATGGGGTTTAGCTGCTTTTCACGGCTGTGTTTATGCGGATTTACACCCACTTGACTCACTTCCAGACAGATATCAATACATAGGTTTTAAGATTGTTACTAGTCACATATATTCTTGTGCGGTGAATAGGGCGTGTTGAGTCCAGTTCACTGAGCAAGGAGTAGGTCTTGTCTATTACATATTGGGTGTATGGAACGGTATCTGAGCGAATTTGAACCCCTTGTTTTATGCATCACCCCACCTCACCTTTCCCGTTAAGCAGCCATAGTGTGTTTTCTAAACGTGTGATTCTGTTCTGTTCTGTAATTCAGTTCAAGTGTAGCGGTTTTTACATTCCCTCTATAAGTGATAGCTTATGATAAGTGTCTTTTTCTGTGTGACTTATTTCACTTAGAATCGTCGTAACTAAGTCCACTCAACTTGCTTCTACTAGCCTTATGACATTGATTTCATGTCTGAGTGATATTCCATTGTACATAAGGACCACAACTTCTTTATCCATTTTTCTCTTTCCTGGGATATTTAAGGTGTCATGAAGTGGAGGTTCTTGTCAACAGAGCAGCCCCAAACTTTGGGGTGCCTGTGTCTTGCTGATTTTTAGTTTTCCCAATTTATACGCCCATGAGTGGACGTGCCCTACGCTCCCTAAGCTGTGTTTTTTCGATGTTTCAGGACACACCGTACACTTCTCCAGAGTGGCTGTTGGCAACTTACATCCCGCCCATCAGCGTAGCAAGGCTGCCATTTCTCCATGGCCTGTACTGCATTTCTGATTTTGACACTTTTAGCAGCATGGCCCTTTTGACCGATGGGAAGCGAGACTTCTTTGTAGCGCTGATTTGCCTTTCCAGGTTGCTTGGTTGGCCAAAAAGTGCGTATGCGTTTTTTCCTGAATATATTCAGGAAAAAACGCATACGCCCTTGTTGGCCAAGGGCATCATTGTCGACGTTTTGCCGCTTTTCATGTGCTTTACAGCCGATTCGAATCTACCTCCTGAAATCTGTTTCCTGCAATTCTGCCTTGCTTTCAAATCCTCTTCGTTGCCTTCCCTCAATATATCTGTGGATGACAGTTATCATTTATAACTCTGCGGGTTTGTGAATTGCAGTGTCCCTGAGCTCCATTTTTCAACTCGCTTTTTTGGGAGCTGGCCGCAAAAGCGCGGGATTGCCTCAGGCCCTATTGTGCTTCTGGGCGGCAGGCTGAGCCTGTGATTAATTCTTCTTCCTGATGGGAAAATAGAGTGACCTGTGCCTGTCCCAACACCTAGATCTAGTCTCTCATTGGTTGCCCCTCTTCCCGTTCATCCTCAGGACAAATTGCAACCTGTAGGGAACAGGAGGTTAAAGGTGCTGATTCTCCAAGTAAGTTGATTGCTAGTAAAGTAGCTGGAAAGGCGAACCCGAGCACAAGGAGATGAGAAATGGGGTGTGTTTTAGAAACCTTTCAAAATCACAGGGTGTACCATCTTCTGAGTTTCTCATGCATGTTTTCGATGTAGGAAGATGCCCTTGAACCTGGAGATTTGGGACCCATGGGATGGGTATCACGCAGTATTACTTTAAAGGGTCTGCGTTTGCTCACCCAACCTCTCAGCCCCAAGAGTGTCCACCCTTATGTCTCATCCAGCTGTGGGTCTAGATATGGTCAATCCAGGTGGCATCACAGCCCCTGAACGAATTTTGTAAGAATTTCTCTCTCTTTCACTGTCTTTGTTTTACGGGTTTTTAAAAGTAATTTATTTTTATAATGGGGTTTAGCTGCTTTTCACGGCTGTGTTTATGCGGATTTACACCCACTTGACTCACTTCCAGACAGATATCAATACATAGGTTTTAAGATTGTTACTAGTCACATATATTCTTGTGCGGTGAATAGGGGGTGTTGAGTCCAGTTCACTGAGCAAGGAGTAGGTCTTGTCTATTACATATTGGGTGTATGGAACGGTATCTGAGCGAATTTGAAACCCTTGTTTTATGCATCACCCCACCTCACCTTTCCCGTTAAGCAGCCATAGTGTGTTTTCTAAACGTGTGATTCTGTTCTGTTCTGTAATTCAGTTCAAGTGTAGCGGTTTTTACATTCCCTCTATAAGTGATAGCTTATGATAAGTGTCTTTTTCTGTGTGACTTATTTCACTTAGAATCGTCGTACCTAAGTCCACTCATCTTGCTTCTACTAGCCTTATGACATTGATTTCATGTCTGAGTGATATTGCATTGTACATAAGGACCACAACTTCTTTATCCATTTTTCTCTTTCCTGGGATATTTAAGGTGTCATGAAGTGGAGGTTCTTGTCAACAGAGCAGCCCCAAACTTTGGGGTGCCTGTGTCTTGCTGATTTTTAGTTTTCCCAATTTATACGCCCATGAGTGGACGTGCCCTATGCTCACTAAGCTGTGTTTTTTCGATGTTTCAGGACACACCGTACACTTCTCCAGAGTGGCTGTTGGCAATTTACATCCCGCCCATCAGCGTAGCAAGGCTGCCATTTCTCCATGGCCTGTCCTGCATTTCTGGATTTGACACTTTTTGCAGCATGGCCCTTTTGACCGATGGGAAGCGAGAGTTCTTTGTAGCGCTGATTTGCCTTTCCAGGTTGCTTGGTTGGCCAAAAAGGGCGTATGCGTTTTTTCCTGAATATATTCAGGAAAAAACGCATACGCCCTTTTTGGCCAAGGGCATAATTGTCGACGTTTTGCCGCTTTTCATGTGCTTTAAAGGCGATTCGAATCTACCTCCTGAAACCTGTTTCCTGCAATTCTGCCTTGCTTTCAAATCCTCTTCGTTGCCTTCCCTCAATATATTTGTGGACGAGAGTTATCATTTATAACTCAGCAGGTTTGTGAATGGCAGTCCCCCTGAGCTCCATTTTTCAACTGTCTTTTTTGGGAGCTGGCCGCAAAAGCACGGGATTGCCTCAGGCCCTATTCTGGTTCCCGGCGGCAGGCTGAGCCTGTGGTTAATTGTTCTTCCTGATGGGAAAATAGAGTGACCTGTGCCTGTCCCAACACCTAGATCTATTCTCTCATTGGTTTCCCCTCTTCCCGTTCATCCTCAGGACAAATTGCAACCTGTACAGAACAGGAGGTTAAAGGTGCTGATTCTCCAAGTAGGGAGATTGCTAGTGAAGTAGCTGGAATGGCGAACCCGAGCACAAGGAGATGAGAAATGAGGTGCGTTTTAGAAACCTTTCAAAATCACACGGTGTACCTTCTTCTGGGTTCCTCATGCAAGTTTTCGATGAAGGAAGATGCCCTTGAACCTGGAGATTTGGGACCCATGGGATGGGTACCATGCAGTATTACTTTAAAGGGTCTGTGTTTGCTCACCCAACCTCACCCAACCTCTCAGCCCCAAGAGTGTCCACCCTTATGTCTCATCCAGCTGTGGGTCTAGATATGGTCAATCCAGGTTGCATCACAGCCCCTGAACGAATTTTGTAAGAATTTCTCTCTCTTTCACTGTCTTTGTTTTACGGGTTTTTAAAAGTAATTTATTTTTATAATGGGGTTTAGCTGCTTTTCACGGCTGTGTTTATGCGGCTTTACACCCACTTGACTCACTTCCAGACAGATATCAATACATAGGTTTTAAGATTGTTACTAGTCACATATATTCTTGTGCGGTGAATAGGGGGTGTTGAGTCCAGTTCACTGAGCAAGGAGTAGGTCTTGTCTATTACATATTGGGTGTATGGAACGGTATCTGAGCGAATTTGAACCTCTTGTTTTATGCATCACCCCACCTCACCTTTCCCGTTAAGCAGCCATAGTGTGTTTTCTAAACGTGTGATTCTGTTCTGTTCTGTAATTCAGTTCAAGTGTAGCGGTTTTTACATTCCCTCTATAAGTGATAGCTTATGATAAGTGTCTTTTTCTGTGTGACTTATTTCACTTAGAATCGTCGTACCTAAGTCCACTCATCTTGCTTCTACTAGCCTTATGACATTGATTTCATGTCTGAGTGATATTCCATTGTACATAAGGACCACAACTTTTTTATCCATTTTTCTCTTTCCTGGGATATTTAAGGTGTCATGAAGTGGAGGTTCTTGTCAACAGAGCAGCCCTAAACTTTGGGGTGCCTGTGTCTTGCTGATTTTTAGTTTTCCCAATTTATACGCCCATGAGTGGACGTGCCCTATGCTCCCTAAGCTGTGTTTTTTCGATGTTTCAGGACACACCGTACACTTCTCCAGAGTGGCTGTTGGCAACTTACATCCCGCTCATCAGCGTAGCAAGGCTGCCATTTCTCCATGGCCTGTCCTGCATTTCTGGTTTTGACACTTTTTGCAGCATGGCCCTTTTGACCGATGGGAAGCGAGACTTCTTTGTAGCGCTGATTTGCCTTTCCAGGTTGCTTGGTTGGCCAAAAAGGGCATATGCGTTTTTTCCTGAATATATTCAGGAAAAAAAGCATACGCCCTTCTTGGCCAAGGGCATCATTGTCGACATTTTGCCGCTTTTCATGTGCTTTACAGGCGATTCGAATCTACCTCCTGAAATCTGTTTCCTGCAATTCTGCCTTGCTTTCAAATCCTCTTCGTTGCCTTCCCTCAATATATCTGTGGATGACAGTTATCATTTATAACTCTGCGGGTTTGTGAATTGCAGTGTCCCTGAGCTCCATTTTTCAACTCGCTTTTTTGGGAGCTGGCCGCAAAAGCGCGGGATTGCCTCAGGCCCTATTGTGCTTCTGGGCGGCAGGCTGAGCCTGTGATTAATTCTTCTTCCTGATGGGAAAATAGAGTGACCTGTGCCTGTCCCAACACCTAGATCTAGTCTCTCATTGGTTGCCCCTCTTCCCGTTCATCCTCAGGACAAATTGCAACCTGTAGGGAACAGGAGGTTAAAGGTGCTGATTCTCCAAGTAAGTTGATTGCTAGTAAAGTAGCTGGAAAGGCGAACCCGAGCACAAGGAGATGAGAAATGGGGTGTGTTTTAGAAACCTTTCAAAATCACAGGGTGTACCATCTTCTGAGTTTCTCATGCATGTTTTCGATGTAGGAAGATGCCCTTGAACCTGGAGATTTGGGACCCATGGGATGGGTATCACGCAGTATTACTTTAAAGGGTCTGCGTTTGCTCACCCAACCTCTCAGCCCCAAGAGTGTCCACCCTTATGTCTCATCCAGCTGTGGGTCTAGATATGGTCAATCCAGGTGGCATCACAGCCCCTGAACGAATTTTGTAAGAATTTCTCTCTCTTTCACTGTCTTTGTTTTACGGGTTTTTAAAAGTAATTTATTTTTATAATGGGGTTTAGCTGCTTTTCACGGCTGTGTTTATGCGGATTTACACCCACTTGACTCACTTCCAGACAGATATCAATACATAGGTTTTAAGATTGTTACTAGTCACATATATTCTTGTGCGGTGAATAGGGGGTGTTGAGTCCAGTTCACTGAGCAAGGAGTAGGTCTTTTCTATTACATATTGGGTGTATGGAACGGTATCTGAGCGAATTTGAACCCCTTGTTTTATGCATCACCCCACCTCACCTTTCCCGTTAAGCAGCCATAGTGTGTTTTCTAAACGTGTGATTCTGTTCTGTTCTGTAATTCAGTTCAAGTGTAGCGGTTTTTACATTCCCCCTATAAGTGATAGCTTATGATAAGTGTCTTTTTCTGTGTGACTTATTTCACTTAGAATCGTCGTACCTAAGTCCACTCATCTTGCTTCTACTAGCCTTATGACATTGATTTCATGTCTGAGTGATATTGCATTGTACATAAGAACCACAAGTTCTTTATCCATTTTTCTCTTTCCTGGGATATTTAAGGTGTCATGAAGTGGAGGTTCTTGTCAACAGAGCAGCCCTAAACTTTGGGGTGCCTGTGTCTTGCTGATTTTTAGTTTTCCCAATTTATACGCCCATGAGTGGACGTGCCCTATGCTCCCTAAGCTGTGTTTTTTCGATGTTTCAGGACACACCGTACACTTCTCCAGAGTGGCTGTTGGCAACTTACATCCCGCTCATCAGCGTAGCAAGGCTGCCATTTCTCCATGGCCTGTCCTGCATTTCTGGTTTTGACACTTTTTGCAGCATGGCCCTTTTGACCGATGGGAAGCGAGACTTCTTTGTAGCGCTGATTTGCCTTTCCAGGTTGCTTGGTTGGCCAAAAAGGGCGTATGCGTTTTTTCCTGAATATATTCAGGAAAAAACGCATACGCCCTTTTTGGCCAAGGGCATCATTGTCGACGATTTGCCGCTTTTCATGTGCTTTACAGGCGATTCGAATCTACCTCCTGAAATCTGTTTCCTGCAATTCTGCCTTGCTTTCAAATCCTCTTCGTTGCCTTCCCTCAATATATCTGCGGATGAGAGTTATCATTTATAACTCTGCGGGTTTGTGAATTGCAGTGTCCCTGAGCTCCATTTTTCAACTCGCTTTTTTGGGAGCTGGCCGCAAAAGCGCGGGATTGCCTCAGGCACTATTCTGCTTCTGGGCGGCAGGCTGAGCCTGTGGTTAGTTCTTCTTCCTGATGGGAAAATAGAGTGACCTGTGCCTGTCCCAACACCTAGATCTAGTCTCTCATTGGTTGCTCCTCTTCCCGTTCATCCTCAGGACAAATTGCAACCTGTAGGGAACAGGAGGTTAAAGGTGCTGATTCTCCAAGTAAGTTGATTGCTAGTAAAGTAGCTGGAAAGGCGAACCCGAGCACAAGGAGATGAGAAATGGGGTGTGTTTTAGAAACCTTTCAAAATCACACGGTGTACCATCTTCTGAGTTTCTCATGCATGTTTTCGATGTAGGAAGATGCCCTTGAACCTGGAGATTTGGGACCCATGGGATGGGTACCACGCAGTATTACTTTAAAGGGTCTGCGTTTGCTCACCCAACCTCACCCAACCTCTCAGCCCCAAGAGTGTCCACCCTTATGTCTCATCCAGCTGTGGGTCTAGATATGGTCAATCCAGGTTGCATCTCAGCCCCTGAACGAATTTTGTAAGAATTTCTCTCTTTCACTGTCTTTGTTTTACGGGTTTTTAAAAGTAATTTATTTTTATAATGGGGTTTAGCTGCTTTTCACGGCTGTGTTTATGCGGATTTACACCCACTTGACTCACTTCCAGACAGATATCAATACATAGGTTTTAAGATTGTTACTAGTCATATATATTCTTGTGCGGTGAATAGGGGGTGTTGAGTCCAGTTCACTTAGCAAGGAGTAGGTCTTGTCTATTACATATTGGGTGTATGGAACGGTATCTGAGCGAATTTGAACCCCTTGTTTTATGCATCACCCCACCTCACCTTTCCCGTTAAGTAGCCATAGTGTGTTTTCTAAACGTGTGACTCTGTTCTGTTTTGTAATTCAGTTCAAGTGTAGCGGTTTTTACATTCCCTCTATAAGTGATAGCTTATGATAAGTGTCTTTTTCTGTGTGACTTATTTCACTTAGAATCGTCGTACCTAAGTCCACTCATCTTGCTTCTACTAGCCTTATGACATTGATTTCATGTCTGAGTGATATTCCATTGTACATAAGGACCACAACTTTTTTATCCATTTTTCTCTTTCCTGGGATATTTAAGGTGTCATGAAGTGGAGGTTCTTGTCAACAGAGCAGCCCCAAACTTTGGGGTGCCTGTGTCTTGCTGATTTTTAGTTTTCCCAATTTATACGCCCATGAGTGGACGTGCCCTATGCTCACTAAGCTGTGTTTTTTCGATGTTTCAGGACACACCGTACACTTCTCCAGAGTGGCTGTTGGCAATTAACATCCCGCCCATCAGCGTAGCAAGGCTGCCATTTCTCCATGGCCTGTCCTGCATTTCTGGTTTTGACACTTTTTGCAGCATGTCCCTTTTGGCCGATGGGAAGCGAGACTTCTTTTTAGCGCTGATTTGCCTTTCCAGGTTGCTTGGTTGGCCAAAAAGGGCGTATGCTTTTTTTCCTGAATATATTCAGGAAAAAACGCATACGCCCTTTTTGGCCAAGGGCATCATTGTCCACGTTTTGCCGCTTTTCATGTGCCTTAAAGGCGATTCGAATCTACCTCCTGAAATCTGTTTCCTGCAATTCTGCCTTGCTTTCAAATCTTCTTCGTTGCCTTCCCTCAATATATCTGTGGATGAGAGTTATCATTTATAACTCTGTGGGTTTGTGAATTGCAGTGTCCCTGAGCTCCATTTTTCAACTGTCTTTTTTGGGAGCTGGCCGCAAAAGCACGGGATTGCCTCAGGCCCTATTCTGGTTCCCGGCGGCAGGCTGAGCCTGTGGTTAATTGTTCTTCCTGATGGGAAAATAGAGTGACCTGTGCCTGTCCCAACACCTAGATCTATTCTCTCATTGGTTTCCCCTCTTCCCGTTCATCCTCAGGACAAATTGCAACCTGTACAGAACAGGAGGTTAAAGGTGCTGATTCTCCAAGTAGGGAGATTGCTAGTGAAGTAGCTGGAATGGCGAACCCGAGCACAAGGAGATGAGAAATGAGGTGCGTTTTAGAAACCTTTCAAAATCACACGGTGTACCTTCTTCTGGGTTCCTCATGCAAGTTTTCGATGTAGGAAGATGCCCTTGAACCTGGAGATTTGGGACCCATGGGATGGGTACCATGCAGTATTACTTTAAAGGGTCTGCGTTTGCTCACCCAACCTCACCCAACCTCTCAGCCCCAAGAGTGTCCACCCTTATGTCTCATCCAGCTGTGGGACTAGATATGGTCAATCCAGGTTGCATCACAGCCCCTGAACGAATTTTGTAAGAATTTCTCTCTCTTTCACTGTCTTTGTTTTACGGGTTTTTAAAAGTAATTTATTTTTATAATGGGGTTTAGCTGCTTTTCACGGCTGTGTTTATGCGGCTTTACACCCACTTGACTCACTTCCAGACAGATATCAATACATAGGTTTTAAGATTGTTACTAGTCACATATATTCTTGTGCGGTGAATAGGGGGTGTTGAGTCCAGTTCACTGAGCAAGGAGTAGGTCTTGTCTATTACATATTGGGTGTATGGAACGGTATCTGAGCGAATTTGAACCCCTTGTTTTATGCATCACCCCACCTCACCTTTCCCGTTAAGCAGCCATAGTGTGTTTTCTAAACGTGTGATTCTGTTCTGTTCTGTAATTCAGTTCAAGTGTAGCGGTTTTTACATTCCCTCTATAAGTGATAGCTTATGATAAGTGTCTTTTTCTGTGTGACTTATTTCACTTAGAATCGTCGTACCTAAGTCCACTCATCTTGCTTCTACTAGCCTTATGACATTGATTTCATGTCTGAGTGATATTCCATTGTACATAAGGACCACAACTTTTTTATCCATTTTTCTCTTTCCTGGGATATTTAAGGTGTCATGAAGTGGAGGTTCTTGTCAACAGAGCAGCCCTAAACTTTGGGGTGCCTGTGTCTTGCTGATTTTTAGTTTTCCCAATTTATACGCCCATGAGTGGACGTGCCCTATGCTCCCTAAGCTGTGTTTTTTCGATGTTTCAGGACACACCGTACACTTCTCCAGAGTGGCTGTTGGCAACTTACATCCCGCTCATCAGCGTAGCAAGGCTGCCATTTCTCCATGGCCTGTCCTGCATTTCTGGTTTTGACACTTTTTGCAGCATGGCCCTTTTGACCGATGGGAAGCGAGACTTCTTTGTAGCGCTGATTTGCCTTTCCAGGTTGCTTGGTTGGCCAAAAAGGGCGTATGCGTTTTTTCCTGAATATATTCAGGAAAAAAAGCATACGCCCTTCTTGGCCAAGGGCATCATTGTCGACATTTTGCCGCTTTTCATGTGCTTTACAGGCGATTCGAATCTACCTCCTGAAATCTGTTTCCTGCAATTCTGCCTTGCTTTCAAATCCTCTTCGTTGCCTTCCCTCAATATATCTGTGGATGAGAGTTATCATTTATAACTCTGCGGGTTTGTGAATTGCAGTGTCCCTGGGCTCCATTTTTCAACTCGCTTTTTTGGGAGCTGGCCGCAAAAGCGCGGGATTGCCTCAGGCCCTATTGTGCTTCTGGGCGGCAGGCTGAGCCTGTGATTAATTCTTCTTCCTGATGGGAAAATAGAGTGACCTGTGCCTGTCCCAACACCTAGATCTAGTCTCTCATTGGTTGCCCCTCTTCCCGTTCATCCTCAGGACAAATTGCAACCTGTAGGGAACAGGAGGTTAAAGGTGCTGATTCTCCAAGTAAGTTGATTGCTAGTAAAGTAGCTGGAAAGGCGAACCCGAGCACAAGGAGATGAGAAATGGGGTGTGTTTTAGAAACCTTTCAAAATCACACGGTGTACCATCTTCTGAGTTTCTCATGCATGTTTTCGATGTAGGAAGATGCCCTTGAACCTGGAGATTTGGGACCCATGGGATGGGTATCACGCAGTATTACTTTAAAGGGTCTGTGTTTGCTCACCCAACCTCTCAGCCCCAAGAGTGTCCACCCTTATGTCTCATCCAGCTGTGGGTCTAGATATGGTCAATCCAGGTGGCATCACAGCCCCTGAACGAATTTTGTAAGAATTTCTCTCTCTTTCACTGTCTTTGTTTTACGGGTTTTTAAAAGTAATTTATTTTTATAATGGGGTTTAGCTGCTTTTCACGGCTGTGTTTATGCGGATTTACACCCACTTGACTCTCTTCCAGACAGATATCAATACATAGGTTTTAAGATTGTTACTAGTCACATATATTCTTGTGCGGTGAATAGGGGGTGTTGAGTCCAGTTCACGGAGCAAGGAGTAGGTCTTGTCTATTACATATTGGGTGTATGGAACGGTATCTGAGCAAATTTGAACCCCTGGTTTTATGCATCACCCCACCTCACCTTTCCCGTTAAGCAGCCATAGTGTGTTTTCTAAACGTGTGACTCTGTTCTGTTTTGTAATTCAGTTCAAGTGTAGCGGTTTTTACATTCCCTCTATAAGTGATAGCTTATGATAAGTGTCTTTTTCTGTGTGACTTATTTCACTTAGAATCGTCGTACCTAAGTCCACTCATCTTGCTTCTACTAGCCTTATGACATTGATTTCATTTCTGAGTGATATTCCATTGTACAAAAGGACCACAACTTTTTTATCCATTTTTCTCTTTCCTGGGATATTTAAGGTGTCATGAAGTGGAGGTTCTTGTCAACAGAGCAGCCCCAAACTTTGGGGTGCCTGTGTCTTGCTGATTTTTAGTTTTCCCAATTTATACGCCCATGAGTGGACGTGCCCTATGCTCACTAAGCTGTGTTTTTTCGATGTTTCAGGACACACCGTACACTTCTCCAGAGTGGCTGTTGGCAATTTACATCCCGCCCATCAGCGTAGCAAGGCTGCCATTTCTCCATGGCCTGTCCTGCATTTCTGGTTTTGACACTTTTTGCAGCATGGCCCTTTTGACCCATGGGAAGCGAGAGTTCTTTGTAGCGCTGATTTGCCTTTCCAGGTTGCTTGGTTGGCCAAAAAGGGCGTATGCGTTTTTTCCTGAATATATTCAGGAAAAAACGCATACGCCCTTTTTGGCCAAGGGCATAATTGTCGACGTTTTGCCGCTTTTCATGTGCTTTAAAGGCGATTCGAATCTACCTCCTGAAACCTGTTTCCTGCAATTCTGCCTTGCTTTCAAATCCTCTTCGTTGCCTTCCCTCAATATATTTGTGGACGAGAGTTATCATTTATAACTCAGCAGGTTTGTGAATGGCAGTCCCCCTGAGCTCCATTTTTCAACTGTCTTTTTTGGGAGCTGGCCGCAAAAGCACGGGATTGCCTCAGGCCCTATTCTGGTTCCCGGCGGCAGGCTGAGCCTGTGGTTAATTGTTCTTCCTGATGGGAAAATAGAGTGACCTGTGCCTGTCCCAACACCTAGATCTATTCTCTCATTGGTTTCCCCTCTTCCCGTTCATCCTCAGGACAAATTGCAACCTGTACAGAACAGGAGGTTAAAGGTGCTGATTCTCCAAGTAGGGAGATTGCTAGTGAAGTAGCTGGAATGGCGAACCCGAGCACAAGGAGATGAGAAATGAGGTGCGTTTTAGAAACCTTTCAAAATCACACGGTGTACCTTCTTCTGGGTTCCTCATGCAAGTTTTCGATGTAGGAAGATGCCCTTGAACCTGGAGATTTGGGACCCATGGGATGGGTACCATGCAGTATTACTTTAAAGGGTCTGCGTTTGCTCACCCAACCTCACCCAACCTCTCAGCCCCAAGAGTGTCCACCCTTATGTCTCATCCAGCTGTGGGACTAGATATGGTCAATCCAGGTTGCATCACAGCCCCTGAACGAATTTTGTAAGAATTTCTCTCTCTTTCACTGTCTTTGTTTTACGGGTTTTTAAAAGTAATTTATTTTTATAATGGGGTTTAGCTGCTTTTCACGGCTGTGTTTATGCGGCTTTACACCCACTTGACTCACTTCCAGACAGATATCAATACATAGGTTTTAAGATTGTTACTAGTCACATATATTCTTGTGCGGTGAATAGGGGGTGTTGAGTCCAGTTCACTGAGCAAGGAGTAGGTCTTGTCTATTACATATTGGGTGTATGGAACGGTATCTGAGCGAATTTGAACCCCTTGTATTATGCATCACCCCACCTCACCTTTCCCGTTAAGCAGCCATAGTGTGTTTTCTAAACGTGTGATTCTGTTCTGTTCTGTAATTCAGTTCAAGTGTAGCGGTTTTTACATTCCCTCTATAAGTGATAGCTTATGATAAGTGTCTTTTTCTGTGTGACTTATTTCACTTAGAATCGTCGTACCTAAGTCCACTCATCTTGCTTCTACTAGCCTTATGACATTGATTTCATGTCTGAGTGATATTCCATTGTACATAAGGACCACAACTTCTTTATCCATTTTTCTCTTTCCTGGGATATTTAAGGTGTCATGAAGTGGAGGTTCTTGTCAACAGAGCAGCCCTAAACTTTGGGGTGCCTGTGTCTTGCTGATTTTTAGTTTTCCCAATTTATACGCCCATGAGTGGACGTGCCCTATGCTCCCTAAGCTGTGTTTTTTCGATGTTTCAGGACACACCGTACACTTCTCCAGAGTGGCTGTTGGCAACTTACATCCCGCTCATCAGCGTAGCAAGGCTGCCATTTCTCCATGGCCTGTCCTGCATTTCTGGTTTTGACACTTTTTGCAGCATGGCCCTTTTGACCGATGGGAAGCGAGACTTCTTTGTAGCGCTGATTTGCCTTTCCAGGTTGCTTGGTTGGCCAAAAAGGGCGTATGCGTTTTTTCCTGAATATATTCAGGAAAAAACGCATACGCCCTTCTTGGCCAAGGGCATCATTGTCGACGTTTTGCCGCTTTTCATGTGCTTTACAGGCGATTCGAATCTACCTCCTGAAATCTGTTTCCTGCAATTCTGCCTTGCTTTCAAATCCTCTTCGTTGCCTTCCCTCAATATATCTGTGGATGAGAGTTATCATTTATAACTCTGCGGGTTTGTGAATTGCAGTGTCCCTGAGCTCCATTTTTCAACTCGCTTTTTTGGGAGCTGGCCGCAAAAGCGCGGGATTGCCTCAGGCCCTATTGTGCTTCTGGGCGGCAGGCTGAGCCTGTGATTAATTCTTCTTCCTGATGGGAAAATAGAGTGACCTGTGCCTGTCCCAACACCTAGATCTAGTCTCTCATTGGTTGCCCCTCTTCCCGTTCATCCTCAGGACAAATTGCAACCTGTAGGGAACAGGAGGTTAAAGGTGCTGATTCTCCAAGTAAGTTGATTGCTAGTAAAGTAGCTGGAAAGGCGAACCCGAGCACAAGGAGATGAGAAATGGGGTGTGTTTTAGAAACCTTTCAAAATCACACGGTGTACCATCTTCTGAGTTTCTCATGCATGTTTTCGATGTAGGAAGATGCCCTTGAACCTGGAGATTTGGGACCCATGGGATGGGTATCACGCAGTATTACTTTAAAGGGTCTGTGTTTGCTCACCCAACCTCTCAGCCCCAAGAGTGTCCACCCTTATGTCTCATCCAGCTGTGGGTCTAGATATGGTCAATCCAGGTGGCATCACAGCCCCTGAACGAATTTTGTAAGAATTTCTCTCTCTTTCACTGTCTTTGTTTTACGGGTTTTTAAAAGTAATTTATTTTTATAATGGGGTTTAGCTGCTTTTCACGGCTGTGTTTATGCGGATTTACACCCACTTGACTCTCTTCCAGACAGATATCAATACATAGGTTTTAAGATTGTTACTAGTCACATATATTCTTGTGCGGTGAATAGGGGGTGTTGAGTCCAGTTCACGGAGCAAGGAGTAGGTCTTGTCTATTACATATTGGGTGTATGGAACGGTATCTGAGCAAATTTGAACCCCTTGTTTTATGCATCACCCCACCTCACCTTTCCCGTTAAGCAGCCATAGTGTGTTTTCTAAACGTGTGACTCTGTTCTGTTTTGTAATTCAGTTCAAGTGTAGCGGTTTTTACATTCCCTCTATAAGTGATAGCTTATGATAAGTGTCTTTTTCTGTGTGACTTATTTCACTTAGAATCGTCGTACCTAAGTCCACTCATCTTGCTTCTACTAGCCTTATGACATTGATTTCATGTCTGAGTGATATTCCATTGTACATAAGGACCACAACTTTTTTATCCATTTTTCTCTTTCCTGGGATATTTAAGGTGTCATGAAGTGGAGGTTCTTGTCAACAGAGCAGCCCCAAACTTTGGGGTGCCTGTGTCTTGCTGATTTTTAGTTTTCCCAATTTATACGCCCATGAGTGGACGTGCCCTATGCTCACTAAGCTGTGTTTTTTCGATGTTTCAGGACACACCGTACACTTCTCCAGAGTGGCTGTTGGCAATTTACATCCCGCCCATCAGCGTAGCAAGGCTGCCATTTCTCCATGGCCTGTCCTGCATTTCTGGTTTTGACACTTTTTGCAGCATGGCCCTTTTGACCCATGGGAAGCGAGAGTTCTTTGTAGCGCTGATTTGCCTTTCCAGGTTGCTTGGTTGGCCAAAAAGGGCGTATGCGTTTTTTCCTGAATATATTCAGGAAAAAACGCATACGCCCTTTTTGGCCAAGGGCATAATTGTCGACGTTTTGCCGCTTTTCATGTGCTTTAAAGGCGATTCGAATCTACCTCCTGAAACCTGTTTCCTGCAATTCTGCCTTGCTTTCAAATCCTCTTCGTTGCCTTCCCTCAATATATTTGTGGACGAGAGTTATCATTTATAACTCAGCAGGTTTGTGAATGGCAGTCCCCCTGAGCTCCATTTTTCAACTGTCTTTTTTGGGAGCTGGCCGCAAAAGCACGGGATTGCCTCAGGCCCTATTCTGGTTCCCGGCGGCAGGCTGAGCCTGTGGTTAATTGTTCTTCCTGATGGGAAAATAGAGTGACCTGTGCCTGTCCCAACACCTAGATCTATTCTCTCATTGGTTTCCCCTCTTCCCGTTCATCCTCAGGACAAATTGCAACCTGTACAGAACAGGAGGTTAAAGGTGCTGATTCTCCAAGTAGGGAGATTGCTAGTGAAGTAGCTGGAATGGCGAACCCGAGCACAAGGAGATGAGAAATGAGGTGCGTTTTAGAAACCTTTCAAAATCACACGGTGTACCTTCTTCTGGGTTCCTCATGCAAGTTTTCGATGTAGGAAGATGCCCTTGAACCTGGAGATTTGGGACCCATGGGATGGGTACCATGCAGTATTACTTTAAAGGGTCTGTGTTTGCTCACCCAACCTCACCCAACCTCTCAGCCCCAAGAGTGTCCACCCTTATGTCTCATCCAGCTGTGGGTCTAGATATGGTCAATCCAGGTTGCATCACAGCACCTGAACGAATTTTGTAAGAATTTCTCTCTCTTTCACTGTCTTTGTTTTACGGGTTTTTAAAAGTAATTTATTTTTATAATGGGGTTTAGCTGCTTTTCACGGCTGTGTTTATGCGGCTTTACACCCACTTGACTCACTTCCAGACAGATATCAATACATAGGTTTTAAGATTGTTACTAGTCATATATATTCTTGTGCGGTGAATAGGGGGTGTTGAGTCCAGTTCACTTAGCAAGGAGTAGGTCTTGTCTATTACATATTGGGTGTATGGAACGGTATCTGAGCGAATTTGAACCCCTTGTTTTATGCATCACCCCACCTCACCTTTCCCGTTAAGTAGCCATAGTGTGTTTTCTAAACGTGTGACTCTGTTCTGTTTTGTAATTCAGTTCAAGTGTAGCGGTTTTTACATTCCCTCTATAAGTGATAGCTTATGATAAGTGTCTTTTTCTGTGTGACTTATTTCACTTAGAATCGTCGTACCTAAGTCCACTCATCTTGCTTCTACTAGCCTTATGACATTGATTTCATGTCTGAGTGATATTGCATTGTACATAAGGACCACAACTTCTTTATCCATTTTTCTCTTTCCTGGGATATTTAAGGTGTCATGAAGTGGAGGTTCTTGTCAACAGAGCAGCCCTAAACTTTGGGGTGCCTGTGTCTTGCTGATTTTTAGTTTTCCCAATTTATACGCCCATGAGTGGACGTGCCCTATGCTCCCTAAGCTGTGTTTTTTCGATGTTTCAGGACACACCGTACACTTCTCCAGAGTGGCTGTTGGCAACTTACATCCCGCTCATCAGCGTAGCAAGGCTGCCATTTCTCCATGGCCTGTCCTGCATTTCTGGTTTTGACACTTTTTGCAGCATGGCCCTTTTGACCGATGGGAAGCGAGACTTCTTTGTAGCGCTGATTTGCCTTTCCAGGTTGCTTGGTTGGCCAAAAAGGGCGTATGCGTTTTTTCCTGAATATATTCAGGAAAAAACGCATACGCCCTTCTTGGCCAAGGGCATCATTGTCGACGTTTTGCCGCTTTTCATGTGCTTTACAGGCGATTCGAATCTACCTCCTGAAATCTGTTTCCTGCAATTCTGCCTTGCTTTCAAATCCTCTTCGTTGCCTTCCCTCAATATATCTGTGGATGAGAGTTATCATTTATAACTCTGCGGGTTTGTGAATTGCAGTGTAACTGAGCTCCATTTTTCAACTCGCTTTTTTGGGAGCTGGCCGCAAAAGCGCGGGATTGCCTCAGGCCCTATTGTGCTTCTGGGCGGCAGGCTGAGCCTGTGATTAATTCTTCTTCCTGATGGGAAAATAGAGTGACCTGTGCCTGTCCCAACACCTAGATCTAGTCTCTCATTGGTTGCCCCTCTTCCCGTTCATCCTCAGGACAAATTGCAACCTGTAGGGAACAGGAGGTTAAAGGTGCTGATTCTCCAAGTAAGTTGATTGCTAGTAAAGTAGCTGGAAAGGCGAACCCGAGCACAAGGAGATGAGAAATGGGGTGTGTTTTAGAAACCTTTCAAAATCACACGGTGTACCATCTTCTGAGTTTCTCATGCATGTTTTCGATGTAGGAAGATGCCCTTGAACCTGGAGATTTGGGACCCATGGGATGGGTATCACGCAGTATTACTTTAAAGGGTCTGTGTTTGCTCACCCAACCTCTCAGCCCCAAGAGTGTCCACCCTTATGTCTCATCCAGCTGTGGGTCTAGATATGGTCAATCCAGGTGGCATCACAGCCCCTGAACGAATTTTGTAAGAATTTCTCTCTCTTTCACTGTCTTTGTTTTACGGGTTTTTAAAAGTAATTTATTTTTATAATGGGGTTTAGCTGCTTTTCACGGCTGTGTTTATGCGGATTTACACCCACTTGACTCTCTTCCAGACAGATATCAATACATAGGTTTTAAGATTGTTACTAGTCACATATATTCTTGTGCGGTGAATAGGGGGTGTTGAGTCCAGTTCACGGAGCAAGGAGTAGGTCTTGTCTATTACATATTGGGTGTATGGAACGGTATCTGAGCAAATTTGAACCCCTTGTTTTATGCATCACCCCACCTCACCTTTCCCGTTAAGCAGCCATAGTGTGTTTTCTAAACGTGTGACTCTGTTCTGTTTTGTAATTCAGTTCAAGTGTAGCGGTTTTTACATTCCCTCTATAAGTGATAGCTTATGATAAGTGTCTTTTTCTGTGTGACTTATTTCACTTAGAATCGTCGTACCTAAGTCCACTCATCTTGCTTCTACTAGCCTTATGACATTGATTTCATGTCTGAGTGATATTCCATTGTACATAAGGACCACAACTTTTTTATCCATTTTTCTCTTTCCTGGGATATTTAAGGTGTCATGAAGTGGAGGTTCTTGTCAACAGAGCAGCCCCAAACTTTGGGGTGCCTGTGTCTTGCTGATTTTTAGTTTTCCCAATTTATACGCCCATGAGTGGACGTGCCCTATGCTCACTAAGCTGTGTTTTTTCGATGTTTCAGGACACACCGTACACTTCTCCAGAGTGGCTGTTGGCAATTTACATCCCGCCCATCAGCGTAGCAAGGCTGCCATTTCTCCATGGCCTGTCCTGCATTTCTGGTTTTGACACTTTTTGCAGCATGGCCCTTTTGACCCATGGGAAGCGAGAGTTCTTTGTAGCGCTGATTTGCCTTTCCAGGTTGCTTGGTTGGCCAAAAAGGGCGTATGCGTCTTTTCCTGAATATATTCAGGAAAAAACGCATACGCCCTTTTTGGCCAAGGGCATAATTGTCGACGTTTTGCCGCTTTTCATGTGCTTTAAAGGCGATTCGAATCTACCTCCTGAAACCTGTTTCCTGCAATTCTGCCTTGCTTTCAAATCCTCTTCGTTGCCTTCCCTCAATATATTTGTGGACGAGAGTTATCATTTATAACTCAGCAGGTTTGTGAATGGCAGTCCCCCTGAGCTCCATTTTTCAACTGTCTTTTTTGGGAGCTGGCCGCAAAAGCACGGGATTGCCTCAGGCCCTATTCTGGTTCCCGGCGGCAGGCTGAGCCTGTGGTTAATTGTTCTTCCTGATGGGAAAATAGAGTGACCTGTGCCTGTCCCAACACCTAGATCTATTCTCTCATTGGTTTCCCCTCTTCCCGTTCATCCTCAGGACAAATTGCAACCTGTACAGAACAGGAGGTTAAAGGTGCTGATTCTCCAAGTAGGGAGATTGCTAGTGAAGTAGCTGGAATGGCGAACCCGAGCACAAGGAGATGAGAAATGAGGTGCGTTTTAGAAACCTTTCAAAATCACACGGTGTACCTTCTTCTGGGTTCCTCATGCAAGTTTTCGATGTAGGAAGATGCCCTTGAACCTGGAGATTTGGGACCCATGGGATGGGTACCATGCAGTATTACTTTAAAGGGTCTGTGTTT
Organism: Eschrichtius robustus; assembly: GCF_028021215.1. Classification (NCBI taxonomy): domain Eukaryota; kingdom Metazoa; phylum Chordata; class Mammalia; order Artiodactyla; family Eschrichtiidae; genus Eschrichtius; species Eschrichtius robustus. The sequence goes on from NW_027175223.1 coordinate 750,770, forward strand.
GCTCACCCAACCTCACCCAACCTCTCAGCCCCAAGAGTGTCCACCCTTATGTCTCATCCAGCTGTGGGTCTAGATATGGTCAATCCAGGTTGCATCACAGCACCTGAACGAATTTTGTAAGAATTTCTCTCTCTTTCACTGTCTTTGTTTTACGGGTTTTTAAAAGTAATTTATTTTTATAATGGGGTTTAGCTGCTTTTCACGGCTGTGTTTATGCGGCTTTACACCCACTTGACTCACTTCCAGACAGATATCAATACATAGGTTTTAAGATTGTTACTAGTCATATATATTCTTGTGCGGTGAATAGGGGGTGTTGAGTCCAGTTCACTTAGCAAGGAGTAGGTCTTGTCTATTACATATTGGGTGTATGGAACGGTATCTGAGCGAATTTGAACCCCTTGTTTTATGCATCACCCCACCTCACCTTTCCCGTTAAGTAGCCATAGTGTGTTTTCTAAACGTGTGACTCTGTTCTGTTTTGTAATTCAGTTCAAGTGTAGCGGTTTTTACATTCCCTCTATAAGTGATAGCTTATGATAAGTGTCTTTTTCTGTGTGACTTATTTCACTTAGAATCGTCGTACCTAAGTCCACTCATCTTGCTTCTACTAGCCTTATGACATTGATTTCATGTCTGAGTGATATTGCATTGTACATAAGGACCACAACTTCTTTATCCATTTTTCTCTTTCCTGGGATATTTAAGGTGTCATGAAGTGGAGGTTCTTGTCAACAGAGCAGCCCTAAACTTTGGGGTGCCTGTGTCTTGCTGATTTTTAGTTTTCCCAATTTATACGCCCATGAGTGGACGTGCCCTATGCTCCCTAAGCTTTTTTTTTTCGATGTTTCAGGACACACCGTACACTTCTCCAGAGTGGCTGTTGGCAATTTACATCCCGCCCATCAGCGTAGCAAGGCTCCTATTTCTCCATGGCCTGTCCTGCATTTGTGGTTTTGACACTTTTTTCAGCATGGCCCTTTGGACCGATAGGAAGCGAGACTTCTTTGTAGCGCTGATTTGCCTTTCCAGGTTGCTTGGTTGGCCAAAAAGGGCGTATGCGTTTTTTCCTGAATATATTCAGGAAAAAACGCATACGCCCTTTTTGGCCAAGGGCATCATTGTCGACGTTTTGCCGCTTTTCATGTGCCTTAAAGGCGATTCGAATCTACCTCCTGAAATCTGTTTCCTGCAATTCTGCCTTGCTTTCAAATCCTCTTCGTTGCCTTCCCTCAATATATTTGTGGACGAGAGTTATCATTTATAACTCAGCAGGTTTGTGAATGGCAGTGCCCCTGAGCTCCATTTTGCAACTGTCTTGTTTGGGAGCTGGCCGCAAAAGCACGGGATTTCCTCAGGCCCTATTCTGGTTCCCGGCGGCAGGCTGAGCCTGTGGTTAATTCTTCTTCCTGATGGGAAAATAGAGTGACCTGTGCCTGTCCCAACACCTAGATCTAGTCTCTCATTGGTTGCCCCTCTTCCCGTTCATCCTCAGGACAAATTGCAACCTGTACAGAACAGGAGGTTAAAGGTGCTGATTCTCCAAGTAGGGAGATTGCTAGTGAAGTAGCTGGAATGGCGAACCCGAGCACAAGGAGATGAGAAATGAGGTGCGTTTTAGAAACCTTTCAAAATCACACGGTGTACCTTCTTCTGGGTTCCTCATGCAAGTTTTCGATGTAGGAAGATGCCCTTGAACCTGGAGATTTGGGACCCATGGGATGGGTACCACGCAGTATTACTTTAACGGGTCTGCGTTTGCTCACCCAACCTCTCAGCCCCAAGAGTGTCCACCCTTATGTCTCATCCAGCTGTGGGTCTAGATATGGTCAATCCAGGTTGCATCTCAGCCCCTGAACGAATTTTGTAAGAATTTCTCTCTCTTTCACTGTCTTTGTTTTACGGGTTTTTAAAAGTAATTTATTTTTATAATGGGGTTTAGCTGCTTTTCACGGCTGTGTTTATGCGGATTTACACCCACTTGACTCACTTCCAGACAGATATCAATACATAGGTTTTAAGATTGTTACTAGTCATATATATTCTTGTGCGGTGAATAGGGGGTGTTGAGTCCAGTTCACTTAGCAAGGAGTAGGTCTTGTCTATTACATATTGGGTGTATGGAACGGTATCTGAGCGAATTTGAACCCCTTGTTTTATGCATCACCCCACCTCACCTTTCCCGTTAAGTAGCCATAGTGTGTTTTCTAAACGTGTGACTCTGTTCTGTTTTGTAATTCAGTTCAAGTGTAGCGGTTTTTACATTCCCTCTATAAGTGATAGCTTATGATAAGTGTCTTTTTCTGTGTGACTTATTTCACTTAGAATCGTCGTACCTAAGTCCACTCATCTTGCTTCTACTAGCCTTATGACATTGATTTCATGTCTGAGTGATATTCCATTGTACATAAGGACCACAACTTTTTTATCCATTTTTCTCTTTCCTGGGATATTTAAGGTGTCATGAAGTGGAGGTTCTTGTCAACAGAGCAGCCCCAAACTTTGGGGTGCCTGTGTCTTGCTGATTTTTAGTTTTCCCAATTTATACGCCCATGAGTGGACGTGCCCTATGCTCACTAAGCTGTGTTTTTTCGATGTTTCAGGACACACCGTACACTTCTCCAGAGTGGCTGTTGGCAATTAACATCCCGCCCATAAGCGTAGCAAGGCTGCCATTTCTCCATGGCCTGTCCTGCATTTCTGGTTTTGACACTTTTTGAAGCATGTCCCTTTTGGCCGATGGGAAGCGAGACTTCTTTTTAGCGCTGATTTGCCTTTCCAGGTTGCTTGGCTGGCCAAAAAGGGCGTATGCGTTTTTTCCTGAATATATTCAGGAAAAAACGCATACGCCCTTTTTGGCCAAGGGCATCATTGTCGACGTTTTGCCGCTTTTCATGTGCCTTAAAGGCGATTCGAATCTACCTCCTGAAATCTGTTTCCTGCAATTCTGCCTTGCTTTCAAATCCTCTTCGTTGCCTTCCCTCAATATATTTGTGGACGAGAGTTATCATTTATAACTCAGCAGGTTTGTGAATGGCAGTGCCCCTGAGCTCCATTTTGCAACTGTCTTGTTTGGGAGCTGGCCGCAAAAGCACGGGATTTCCTCAGGCCCTATTCTGGTTCCCGGCGGCAGGCTGAGCCTGTGGTTAATTCTTCTTCCTGATGGGAAAATAGAGTGACCTGTGCCTGTCCCAACACCTAGATCTAGTCTCTCATTGGTTGCCCCTCTTCCCGTTCATCCTCAGGACAAATTGCAACCTGTACAGAACAGGAGGTTAAAGGTGCTGATTCTCCAAGTAGGGAGATTGCTAGTGAAGTAGCTGGAATGGCGAACCCGAGCACAAGGAGATGAGAAATGAGGTGCGTTTTAGAAACCTTTCAAAATCACACGGTGTACCTTCTTCTGGGTTCCTCATGCAAGTTTTCGATGTAGGAAGATGCCCTTGAACCTGGAGATTTGGGACCCATGGGATGGGTACCATGCAGTATTACTTTAAAGGGTCTGCGTTTGCTCACCCAACCTCACCCAACCTTTCAGCCCCAAGAGTGTCCACCCTTATGTCTCATCCAGCTGTGGGTCTAGATATGGTCAATCCAGGTGGCATCACAGCCCCTGAACGAATTTTGTAAGAATTTCTCTCTCTTTCACTGTCTTTGTTTTACGGGTTTTTAAAAGTAATTTATTTTTATAATGGGGTTTAGCTGCTTTTCACGGCTGTGTTTATGCGGATTTACACCCACTTGACTCACTTCCAGACAGATATCAATACATAGGTTTTAAGATTGTTACTAGTCACATATATTCTTGTGCGGTGAATAGGGCGTGTTGAGTCCAGTTCACTGAGCAAGGAGTAGGTCTTGTCTATTACATATTGGGTGTATGGAACGGTATCTGAGCGAATTTGAACCCCTTGTTTTATGCATCACCCCACCTCACCTTTCCCGTTAAGCAGCCATAGTGTGTTTTCTAAACGTGTGATTCTGTTCTGTTCTCTAATTCAGTTCAAGTGTAGCGGTTTTTACATTCCCTCTATAAGTGATAGCTTATGATAAGTGTCTTTTTCTGTGTGACTTATTTCACTTAGAATCGTCGTAACTAAGTCCACTCAACTTGCTTCTACTAGCCTTATGACATTGATTTCATGTCTGAGTGATATTCCATTGTACATAAGGACCACAACTTCTTTATCCATTTTTCTCTTTCCTGGGATATTTAAGGTGTCATGAAGTGGAGGTTCTTGTCAACAGAGCAGCCCCAAACTTTGGGGTGCCTGTGTCTTGCTGATTTTTAGTTTTCCCAATTTATACGCCCATGAGTGGACGTGCCCTACGCTCCCTAAGCTGTGTTTTTTCGATGTTTCAGGACACACCGTACACTTCTCCAGAGTGGCTGTTGGCAACTTACATCCCGCCCATCAGCGTAGCAAGGCTGCCATTTCTCCATGGCCTGTCCTGCATTTCTGATTTTGACACTTTTAGCAGCATGGCCCTTTTGACCGATGGGAAGCGAGACTTCTTTGTAGCGCTGATTTGCCTTTCCAGGTTGCTTGGTTGGCCAAAAAGTGCGTATGCGTTTTTTCCTGAATATATTCAGGAAAAAACGCATACGCCCTTGTTGGCCAAGGGCATCATTGTCGACGTTTTGCCGCTTTTCATGTGCTTTACAGCCGATTCGAATCTACCTCCTGAAATCTGTTTCCTGCAATTCTGCCTTGCTTTCAAATCCTCTTCGTTGCCTTCCCTCAATATATCTGTGGATGAGAGTTATCATTTATATCTCTGCGGGTTTTTGAATTGCAGTGTCCCTGAGCTCCATTTTTCAACTCGCTTTTTTGGGAGCTGGCCGCAAAAGCGCGGGATTGCCTCAGGCCCTATTGTGCTTCTGGGCGGCAGGCTGAGCCTGTGATTAATTCTTCTTCCTGATGGGAAAATAGAGTGACCTGTGCCTGTCCCAACACCTAGATCTAGTCTCTCATTGGTTGCCCCTCTTCCCTTTCATCCTCAGGACAAATTGCAACCTGTAGGGAACAGGAGGTTAAAGGTGCTGATTCTCCAAGTAAGTTGATTGCTAGTAAAGTAGCTGGAAAGGCGAACCCGAGCACAAGGAGATGAGAAATGGGGTGTGTTTTAGAAACCTTTCAAAATCACAGGGTGTACCATCTTCTGAGTTTCTCATGCATGTTTTCGATGTAGGAAGATGCCCTTGAACCTGGAGATTTGGGACCCATGTGATGGGTATCACGCAGTATTACTTTAAAGGGTCTGCGTTTGCTCACCCAACCTCTCAGCCCCAAGAGTGTCCACCCTTATGTCTCATCCAGCTGTGGGTCTAGATATGGTCAATCCAGGTGGCATCACAGCCCCTGAACGAATTTTGTAAGAATTTCTCTCTCTTTCACTGTCTTTGTTTTACGGGTTTTTAAAAGTAATTTATTTTTATAATGGGGTTTAGCTGCTTTTCACGGCTGTGTTTATGCGGATTTACACCCACTTGACTCACTTCCAGACAGATATCAATACATAGGTTTTAAGATTGTTACTAGTCACATATATTCTTGTGCGGTGAATAGGGGGTGTTGAGTCCAGTTCACTGAGCAAGGAGTAGGTCTTGTCTATTACATATTGGGTGTATGGAACGGTATCTGAGCGAATTTGAACCCCTTGTTTTATGCATCACCCCACCTCACCTTTCCCGTTAAGCAGCCATAGTGTGTTTTCTAAACGTGTGATTCTGTTCTGTTCTGTAATTCAGTTCAAGTGTAGCGGTTTTTACATTCCCTCTATAAGTGATAGCTTATGATAAGTGTCTTTTTCTGTGTGACTTATTTCACTTAGAATCGTCGTACCTAAGTCCACTCATCTTGCTTCTACTAGCCTTATGACATTGATTTCATGTCTGAGTGATATTGCATTGTACATAAGGACCACAACTTCTTTATCCATTTTTCTCTTTCCTGGGATATTTAAGGTGTCATGAAGTGGAGGTTCTTGTCAACAGAGCAGCCCTAAACTTTGGGGTGCCTGTGTCTTGCTCATTTTTAGTTTTCCCAATTTATACGCCCATGAGTGGACGTGCCCTATGCTCACTAAGCTGTGTTTTTTCGATGTTTCAGCACACACCGTACACTTCTCCAGAGTGGCTGTTGGCAATTTACATCCCGCCCATCAGCGTAGCAAGGCTGCCATTTCTCCATGGCCTGTCCTGCATTTCTGGTTTTGACACTTTTTGCAGCATGTCCCTTTTGGCCGATGGGAAGCGAGACTTCTTTTTAGCGCTGATTTGCCTTTCCAGGTTGCTTGGTTGGCCAAAAAGGGCGTATGCGTTTTTTCCTGAATATATTCAGGAAAAAACGCATACGCCCTTTTTGGCCAAGGGCATCATTGTCGACGTTTTGCCGCTTTTCATGTGCCTTAAAGGCGATTCGAATCTACCTCCTGAAATCTGTTTCCTGCAATTCTGCCTTGCTTTCAAATCCTCTTCGTTGTCTTCCCTCAATATATTTGTGGACGAGAGTTATCATTTATAACTCAGCAGGTTTGTGAATGGCAGTGCCCCTGAGCTCCATTTTGCAACTGTCTTGTTTGGGAGCTAGCCGCAAAAGCACGGGATTTCCTCAGGCCCTATTCTGGTTCCCGGCGGCAGGCTGAGCCTGTGGTTAATTCTTCTTCCTGATGGGAAAATAGAGTGACCTGTGCCTGTCCCAACACCTAGATCTAGTCTCTCATTGGTTGCCCCTCTTCCCGTTCATCCTCAGGACAAATTGCAACCTGTACAGAACAGGAGGTTAAAGGTGCTGATTCTCCAAGTAGGGAGATTGCTAGTGAAGTAGCTGGAATGGCGAACCCGAGCACAAGGAGATGAGAAATGAGGTGCGTTTTAGAAACCTTTCAAAATCACACGGTGTACCTTCTTCTGGGTTCCTCATGCAAGTTTTCGATGTAGGAAGATGCCCTTGAACCTGGAGATTTGGGACCCATGGGATGGGTACAACGCAGTATTACTTTAAAGGGTCTGCGTTTGCTCACCCAACCTCTCAGCCCCAAGAGTGTCCACCCTTATGTCTCATCCAGCTGTGGGTCTAGATATGGTCAATCCAGGTTGCATCTCAGCCCCTGAACGAATTTTGTAAGAATTTCTCTCTCTTTCACTGTCTTTGTTTTACGGGTTTTTAAAAGTAATTTATTTTTATAATGGGGTTTAGCTGCTTTTCACGGCTGTGTTTATGCGGATTTACACCCACTTGACTCACTTCCAGACAGATATCAATACATAGGTTTTAAGATTGTTACTAGTCATATATATTCTTGTGCGGTGAATAGGGGGTGTTGAGTCCAGTTCACTTAGCAAGGAGTAGGTCTTGTCTATTACATATTGGGTGTATGGAACGGTATCTGAGCGAATTTGAACCCCTTGTTTTATGCATCACCCCACCTCACCTTTCCCGTTAAGTAGCCATAGTGTGTTTTCTAAACGTGTGACTCTGTTCTGTTTTGTAATTCAGTTCAAGTGTAGCGGTTTTTACATTCCCTCTATAAGTGATAGCTTATGATAAGTGTCTTTTTCTGTGTGACTTATTTCACTTAGAATCGTCGTACCTAAGTCCACTCATCTTGCTTCTACTAGCCTTATGACATTGATTTCATGTCTGAGTGATATTCCATTGTACATAAGGACCACGACTTTTTTATCCATTTTTCTCTTTCCTGGGATATTTAAGGTGTCATGAAGTGGAGGTTCTTGTCAACAGAGCAGCCCCAAACTTTGGGGTGCCTGTGTCTTGCTGATTTTTAGTTTTCCCAATTTATACGCCCATGAGTGGACGTGCCCTATGCTCACTAAGCTGTGTTTTTTCGATGTTTCAGGACACACCGTACACTTCTCCAGAGTGGCTGTTGGCAATTAACATCCCGCCCATCAGCGTAGCAAGGCTGCCATTTCTCCATGGCCTGTCCTGCATTTCTGGTTTTGACACTTTTTGCAGCATGTCCCTTTTGGCCGATGGGAAGCGAGACTTCTTTTTAGCGCTGATTTGCCTTTCCAGGTTGCTTGGTTGGCCAAAAAGGGCGTATGCGTTTTTTCCTGAATATATTCAGCAAAAAACGCATACGCCCTTTTTGGCCAAGGGCATCATTGTCGACGTTTTGCCGCTTTTCATGTGCCTTAAAGGCGATTCGAATCTACCTCCTGAAATCTGTTTCCTGCAATTCTGCCTTGCTTTCAAATCCTCTTCGTTGCCTTCCCTCAATATATCTGTGGATGAGAGTTATCATTTATAACTCAGCAGGTTTGTGAATGGCAGTCCCCCTGAGCTCCATTTTTCAACTGTCTTTTTTGGGAGCTGGCCGCAAAAGCACGGGATTGCCTCAGGCCCTATTTTGGTTCCCGGCGGCAGGCTGAGCCTGTGGTTAATTCTTCTTCCTGATGGGAAAATAGAGTGACCTGTGCCTGTCCCAACAGCTAGATCTATTCTCTCATTGGTTTCCCCTCTTCCCGTTCATCCTCAGGACAAATTGCAACCTGTACAGAACAGGAGGTTAAAGGTGCTGATTCTCCAAGTAGGGAGATTGCTAGTGAAGTAGCTGGAATGGCGAACCCGAGCACAAGGAGATGAGAAATGAGGTGCGTTTTAGAAACCTTTCAAAATCACACGGTGTACCTTCTTCTGGGTTCCTCATGCAAGTTTTCGATGTAGGAAGATGCCCTTGAACCTGGAGATTTGGGACCCATGGGATGGGTACCATGCAGTATTACTTTAAAGGGTCTGCGTTTGCTCACCCAACCTCACCCAACCTTTCAGCCCCAAGAGTGTCCACCCTTATGTCTCATCCAGCTGTGGGTCTAGATATGGTCAATCCAGGTGGCATCACAGCCCCTGAACGAATTTTGTAAGAATTTCTCTCTCTTTCACTGTCTTTGTTTTACGGGTTTTTAAAAGTAATTTATTTTTATAATGGGGTTTAGCTGCTTTTCACGGCTGTGTTTATGCGGATTTACACCCACTTGACTCACTTCCAGACAGATATCAATACATAGGTTTTAAGATTGTTACTAGTCACATATATTCTTGTGCGGTGAATAGGGCGTGTTGAGTCCAGTTCACTGAGCAAGGAGTAGGTCTTGTCTATTACATATTGGGTGTATGGAACGGTATCTGAGCGAATTTGAACCCCTTGTTTTATGCATCACCCCACCTCACCTTTCCCGTTAAGCAGCCATAGTGTGTTTTCTAAACGTGTGATTCTGTTCTGTTCTCTAATTCAGTTCAAGTGTAGCGGTTTTTACATTCCCTCTATAAGTGATAGCTTATGATAAGTGTCTTTTTCTGTGTGACTTATTTCACTTAGAATCGTCGTAACTAAGTCCACTCAACTTGCTTCTACTAGCCTTATGACATTGATTTCATGTCTGAGTGATATTCCATTGTACATAAGGACCACAACTTCTTTATCCATTTTTCTCTTTCCTGGGATATTTAAGGTGTCATGAAGTGGAGGTTCTTGTCAACAGAGCAGCCCCAAACTTTGGGGTGCCTGTGTCTTGCTGATTTTTAGTTTTCCCAATTTATACGCCCATGAGTGGACGTGCCCTACGCTCCCTAAGCTGTGTTTTTTCGATGTTTCAGGACACACCGTACACTTCTCCAGAGTGGCTGTTGGCAACTTACATCCCGCCCATCAGCGTAGCAAGGCTGCCATTTCTCCATGGCCTGTCCTGCATTTCTGATTTTGACACTTTTAGCAGCATGGCCCTTTTGACCGATGGGAAGCGAGACTTCTTTGTAGCGCTGATTTGCCTTTCCAGGTTGCTTGGTTGGCCAAAAAGTGCGTATGCGTTTTTTCCTGAATATATTCAGGAAAAAACGCATACGCCCTTGTTGGCCAAGGGCATCATTGTCGACGTTTTGCCGCTTTTCATGTGCTTTACAGCCGATTCGAATCTACCTCCTGAAATCTGTTTCCTGCAATTCTGCCTTGCTTTCAAATCCTCTTCGTTGCCTTCCCTCAATATATCTGTGGATGAGAGTTATCATTTATATCTCTGCGGGTTTTTGAATTGCAGTGTCCCTGAGCTCCATTTTTCAACTCGCTTTTTTGGGAGCTGGCCGCAAAAGCGCGGGATTGCCTCAGGCCCTATTGTGCTTCTGGGCGGCAGGCTGAGCCTGTGATTAATTCTTCTTCCTGATGGGAAAATAGAGTGACCTGTGCCTGTCCCAACACCTAGATCTAGTCTCTCATTGGTTGCCCCTCTTCCCTTTCATCCTCAGGACAAATTGCAACCTGTAGGGAACAGGAGGTTAAAGGTGCTGATTCTCCAAGTAAGTTGATTGCTAGTAAAGTAGCTGGAAAGGCGAACCCGAGCACAAGGAGATGAGAAATGGGGTGTGTTTTAGAAACCTTTCAAAATCACAGGGTGTACCATCTTCTGAGTTTCTCATGCATGTTTTCGATGTAGGAAGATGCCCTTGAACCTGGAGATTTGGGACCCATGTGATGGGTATCACGCAGTATTACTTTAAAGGGTCTGCGTTTGCTCACCCAACCTCTCAGCCCCAAGAGTGTCCACCCTTATGTCTCATCCAGCTGTGGGTCTAGATATGGTCAATCCAGGTGGCATCACAGCCCCTGAACGAATTTTGTAAGAATTTCTCTCTCTTTCACTGTCTTTGTTTTACGGGTTTTTAAAAGTAATTTATTTTTATAATGGGGTTTAGCTGCTTTTCACGGCTGTGTTTATGCGGATTTACACCCACTTGACTCACTTCCAGACAGATATCAATACATAGGTTTTAAGATTGTTACTAGTCACATATATTCTTGTGCGGTGAATAGGGGGTGTTGAGTCCAGTTCACTGAGCAAGGAGTAGGTCTTGTCTATTACATATTGGGTGTATGGAACGGTATCTGAGCGAATTTGAACCCCTTGTTTTATGCATCACCCCACCTCACCTTTCCCGTTAAGCAGCCATAGTGTGTTTTCTAAACGTGTGATTCTGTTCTGTTCTGTAATTCAGTTCAAGTGTAGCGGTTTTTACATTCCCTCTATAAGTGATAGCTTATGATAAGTGTCTTTTTCTGTGTGACTTATTTCACTTAGAATCGTCGTACCTAAGTCCACTCATCTTGCTTCTACTAGCCTTATGACATTGATTTCATGTCTGAGTGATATTGCATTGTAAATAAGGACCACAACTTCTTTATCCATTTTTCTCTTTCCTGGGATATTTAAGGTGTCATGAAGTGGAGGTTCTTGTCAACAGAGCAGCCCTAAACTTTGGGGTGCCTGTGTCTTGCTCATTTTTAGTTTTCCCAATTTATACGCCCATGAGTGGACGTGCCCTATGCTCACTAAGCTGTGTTTTTTCGATGTTTCAGGACACACCGTACACTTCTCCAGAGTGGCTGTTGGCAATTTACATCCCGCCCATCAGCGTAGCAAGGCTGCCATTTCTCCATGGCCTGTCCTGCATTTCTGGTTTTGACACTTTTTGCAGCATGTCCCTTTTGGCCGATGGGAAGCGAGACTTCTTTTTAGCGCTGATTTGCCTTTCCAGGTTGCTTGGTTGGCCAAAAAGGGCGTATGCGTTTTTTCCTGAATATATTCAGGAAAAAACGCATACGCCCTTTTTGGCCAAGGGCATCATTGTCGACGTTTTGCCGCTTTTCATGTGCCTTAAAGGCGATTCGAATCTACCTCCTGAAATCTGTTTCCTGCAATTCTGCCTTGCTTTCAAATCCTCTTCGTTGTCTTCCCTCAATATATTTGTGGACGAGAGTTATCATTTATAACTCAGCAGGTTTGTGAATGGCAGTGCCCCTGAGCTCCATTTTGCAACTGTCTTGTTTGGGAGCTGGCCGCAAAAGCACGGGATTTCCTCAGGCCCTATTCTGGTTCCCGGCGGCAGGCTGAGCCTGTGGTTAATTCTTCTTCCTGATGGGAAAATAGAGTGACCTGTGCCTGTCCCAACACCTAGATCTAGTCTCTCATTGGTTGCCCCTCTTCCCGTTCATCCTCAGGACAAATTGCAACCTGTAGGGAACAGGAGGTTAAAGGTGCTGATTCTCCAAGTAAGTTGATTGCTAGTAAAGTAGCTGGAAAGGCGAACCCGAGCACAAGGAGATGAGAAATGGGGTGTGTTTTAGAAACCTTTCAAAATCACAGGGTGTACCATCTTCTGAGTTTCTCATGCATGTTTTCGATGTAGGAAGATGCCCTTGAACCTGGAGATTTGGGACCCATGGGATGGGTATCACGCAGTATTACTTTAAAGGGTCTGCGTTTGCTCACCCAACCTCTCAGCCCCAAGAGTGTCCACCCTTATGTCTCATCCAGCTGTGGGTCTAGATATGGTCAATCCAGGTGGCATCACAGCCCCTGAACGAATTTTGTAAGAATTTCTCTCTCTTTCACTGTCTTTGTTTTACGGGTTTTTAAAAGTAATTTATTTTTATAATGGGGTTTAGCTGCTTTTCACGGCTGTGTTTATGCGGATTTACACCCACTTGACTCACTTCCAGACAGATATCAATACATAGGTTTTAAGATTGTTACTAGTCACATATATTCTTGTGCGGTGAATAGGGGGTGTTGAGTCCAGTTCACTGAGCAAGGAGTAGGTCTTGTCTATTACATATTGGGTGTATGGAACGGTATCTGAGCGAATTTGAAACCCTTGTTTTATGCATCACCCCACCTCACCTTTCCCGTTAAGCAGCCATAGTGTGTTTTCTAAACGTGTGATTCTGTTCTGTTCTGTAATTCAGTTCAAGTGTAGCGGTTTTTACATTCCCTCTATAAGTGATAGCTTATGATAAGTGTCTTTTTCTGTGTGACTTATTTCACTTAGAATCGTCGTACCTAAGTCCACTCATCTTGCTTCTACTAGCCTTATGACATTGATTTCATGTCTGAGTGATATTGCATTGTACATAAGGACCACAACTTCTTTATTCATTTTTCTCTTTCCTGGGATATTTAAGGTGTCATGAAGTGGAGGTTCTTGTCAACAGAGCAGCCCCAAACTTTGGGGTGCCTGTGTCTTGCTGATTTTTAGTTTTCCCAATTTATACGCCCATGAGTGGACGTGCCCTATGCTCACTAAGCTGTGTTTTTTCGATGTTTCAGGACACACCGTACACTTCTCCAGAGTGGCTGTTGGCAATTAACATCCCGCCCATCAGCGTAGCAAGGCTGCCATTTCTCCATGGCCTGTCCTGCATTTCTGGTTTTGACACTTTTTGCAGCATGTCCCTTTTGGCCGATGGGAAGCGAGACTTCTTTTTAGCGCTGATTTGCCTTTCCAGGTTGCTTGGTTGGCCAAAAAGGGCGTATGCGTTTTTTCCTGAATATATTCAGGAAAAAACGCATACGCCCTTTTTGGCCAAGGGCATCATTGTCGACGTTTTGCCGCTTTTCATGTGCCTTAAAGGCGATTCGAATCTACCTCCTGAAATCTGTTTCCTGCAATTCTGCCTTGCTTTCAAATCCTCTTCGTTGCCTTCCCTCAATATATTTGTGGACGAGAGTTATCATTTATAACTCAGCAGGTTTGTGAATGGCAGTGCCCCTGAGCTCCATTTTGCAACTGTCTTGTTTGGGAGCTGGCCGCAAAAGCATGGGATTTCCTCAGGCCCTATTCTGGTTCCCGGCGGCAGGCTGAGCCTGTGGTTAATTCTTCTTCCTGATGGGAAAATAGAGTGACCTGTGCCTGTCCCAACACCTAGATCTAGTCTCTCATTGGTTGCCCCTCTTCCCGTTCATCCTCAGGACAAATTGCAACCTGTACAGAACAGGATGTTAAAGGTGCTGATTCTCCAAGTAGGGAGATTGCTAGTGAAGTAGCTGGAATGGCGAACCCGAGCACAAGGAGATGAGAAATGAGGTGCGTTTTAGAAACCTTTCAAAATCACACGGTGTACCTTCTTCTGGGTTCCTCATGCAAGTTTTCGATGTAGGAAGATGCCCTTGAACCTGGAGATTTGGGACCCATGGGATGGGTACCATGCAGTATTACTTTAAAGGGTCTGTGTTTGCTCACCCAACCTCACCCAACCTCTCAGCCCCAAGAGTGTCCACCCTTATGTCTCATCCAGCTGTGGGTCTAGATATGGTCAATCCAGGTTGCATCACAGCCCCTGAACGAATTTTGTAAGAATTTCTCTCTCTTTCACTGTCTTTGTTTTACGGGTTTTTAAAAGTAATTTATTTTTATAATGGGGTTTAGCTGCTTTTCACGGCTGTGTTTATGCGGATTTACACCCACTTGACTCACTTCCAGACAGATATCAATACATAGGTTTTAAGATTGTTACTAGTCACATATATTCTTGTGCGGTGAATAGGGCGTGTTGAGTCCAGTTCACTGAGCAAGGAGTAGGTCTTGTCTATTACATATTGGGTGTATGGAATGGTATCTGAGCGAATTTGAACCCCTTGTTTTATGCATCACCCCACCTCACCTTTCCCGTTAAGCAGCCATAGTGTGTTTTCTAAACGTGTGATTCTGTTCTGTTCTGTAATTCAGTTCAAGTGTAGCGGTTTTTACATTCCCTCTATAAGTGATAGCTTATGATAAGTGTCTTTTTCTGTGTGACTTATTTCACTTAGAATCGTCGTAACTAAGTCCACTCAACTTGCTTCTACTAGCCTTATGACATTGATTTCATGTCTGAGTGATATTCCATTGTACATAAGGACCACAACTTCTTTATCCATTTTTCTCTTTCCTGGGATATTTAAGGTGTCATGAAGTGGAGGTTCTTGTCAACAGAGCAGCCCCAAACTTTGGGGTGCCTGTGTCTTGCTGATTTTTAGTTTTCCCAATTTATACGCCCATGAGTGGACGTGCCCTACGCTCCCTAAGCTGTGTTTTTTCGATGTTTCAGGACACACCGTACACTTCTCCAGAGTGGCTGTTGGCAACTTACATCCCGCCCATCAGCGTAGCAAGGCTGCCATTTCTCCATGGCCTGTACTGCATTTCTGATTTTGACACTTTTAGCAGCATGGCCCTTTTGACCGATGGGAAGCGAGACTTCTTTGTAGCGCTGATTTGCCTTTCCAGGTTGCTTGGTTGGCCAAAAAGTGCGTATGCGTTTTTTCCTGAATATATTCAGGAAAAAACGCATACGCCCTTGTTGGCCAAGGGCATCATTGTCGACGTTTTGCCGCTTTTCATGTGCTTTACAGCCGATTCGTATCTACCTCCTGAAATCTGTTTCCTGCAATTCTGCCTTGCTTTCAAATCCTCTTCGTTGCCTTCCCTCAATATATCTGTGGATGACAGTTATCATTTATAACTCTGCGGGTTTGTGAATTGCAGTGTCCCTGAGCTCCATTTTTCAACTCGCTTTTTTGGGAGCTGGCCGCAAAAGCGCGGGATTGCCTCAGGCCCTATTGTGCTTCTGGGCGGCAGGCTGAGCCTGTGATTAATTCTTCTTCCTGATGGGAAAATAGAGTGACCTGTGCCTGTCCCAACACCTAGATCTAGTCTCTCATTGGTTGCCCCTCTTCCCGTTCATCCTCAGGACAAATTGCAACCTGTACAGAACAGGAGGTTAAAGGTGCTGATTCTCCAAGTAGGGAGATTGCTAGTGAAGTAGCTGGAATGGCGAACCCGAGCACAAGGAGATGAGAAATGAGGTGCGTTTTAGAAACCTTTCAAAATCACACGGTGTACCTTCTTCTGGGTTCCTCATGCAAGTTTTCGATGAAGGAAGATGCCCTTGAACCTGGAGATTTGGGACCCATGGGATGGGTACCATGCAGTATTACTTTAAAGGGTCTGTGTTTGCTCACCCAACCTCACCCAACCTCTCAGCCCCAAGAGTGTCCACCCTTATGTCTCATCCAGCTGTGGGTCTAGATATGGTCAATCCAGGTTGCATCACAGCCCCTGAACGAATTTTGTAAGAATTTCTCTCTCTTTCACTGTCTTTGTTTTACGGGTTTTTAAAAGTAATTTATTTTTATAATGGGGTTTAGCTGCTTTTCACGGCTGTGTTTATGCGGCTTTACACCCACTTGACTCACTTCCAGACAGATATCAATACATAGGTTTTAAGATTGTTACTAGTCACATATATTCTTGTGCGGTGAATAGGGGGTGTTGAGTCCAGTTCACTGAGCAAGGAGTAGGTCTTGTCTATTACATATTGGGTGTATGGAACGGTATCTGAGCGAATTTGAACCTCTTGTTTTATGCATCACCCCACCTCACCTTTCCCGTTAAGCAGCCATAGTGTGTTTTCTAAACGTGTGATTCTGTTCTGTTCTGTAATTCAGTTCAAGTGTAGCGGTTTTTACATTCCCTCTATAAGTGATAGCTTATGATAAGTGTCTTTTTCTGTGTGACTTATTTCACTTAGAATCGTCGTACCTAAGTCCACTCATCTTGCTTCTACTAGCCTTATGACATTGATTTCATGTCTGAGTGATATTCCATTGTACATAAGGACCACAACTTTTTTATCCATTTTTCTCTTTCCTGGGATATTTAAGGTGTCATGAAGTGGAGGTTCTTGTCAACAGAGCAGCCCTAAACTTTGGGGTGCCTGTGTCTTGCTGATTTTTAGTTTTCCCAATTTATACGCCCATGAGTGGACGTGCCCTATGCTCCCTAAGCTGTGTTTTTTCGATGTTTCAGGACACACCGTACACTTCTCCAGAGTGGCTGTTGGCAACTTACATCCCGCTCATCAGCGTAGCAAGGCTGCCATTTCTCCATGGCCTGTCCTGCATTTCTGGTTTTGACACTTTTTGCAGCATGGCCCTTTTGACCGATGGGAAGCGAGACTTCTTTGTAGCGCTGATTTGCCTTTCCAGGTTGCTTGGTTGGCCAAAAAGGGCATATGCGTTTTTTCCTGAATATATTCAGGAAAAAAAGCATACTCCCTTCTTGGCCAAGGGCATCATTGTCGACATTTTGCCGCTTTTCATGTGCTTTACAGGCGATTCGAATCTACCTCCTGAAATCTGTTTCCTGCAATTCTGCCTTGCTTTCAAATCCTCTTCGTTGCCTTCCCTCAATATATCTGTGGATGAGAGTTATCATTTATAACTCTGCGGGTTTGTGAATTGCAGTGTCCCTGAGCTCCATTTTTCAACTCGCTTTTTTGGGAGCTGGCCGCAAAAGCGCGGGATTGCCTCAGGCCCTATTGTGCTTCTGGGCGGCAGGCTGAGCCTGTGATTAATTCTTCTTCCTGATGGGAAAATAGAGTGACCTGTGCCTGTCCCAACACCTAGATCTAGTCTCTCATTGGTTGCCCCTCTTCCCGTTCATCCTCAGGACAAATTGCAACCTGTAGGGAACAGGAGGTTAAAGGTGCTGATTCTCCAAGTAAGTTGATTGCTAGTAAAGTAGCTGGAAAGGCGAACCCGAGCACAAGGAGATGAGAAATGGGGTGTGTTTTAGAAACCTTTCAAAATCACACGGTGTACCATCTTCTGAGTTTCTCATGCATGTTTTCGATGTAGGAAGATGCCCTTGAACCTGGAGATTTGGGACCCATGGGATGGGTATCACGCAGTATTACTTTAAAGGGTCTGTGTTTGCTCACCCAACCTCTCAGCCCCAAGAGTGTCCACCCTTATGTCTCATCCAGCTGTGGGTCTAGATATGGTCAATCCAGGTGGCATCACAGCCCCTGAACGAATTTTGTAAGAATTTCTCTCTCTTTCACTGTCTTTGTTTTACGGGTTTTTAAAAGTAATTTATTTTTATAATGGGGTTTAGCTGCTTTTCACGGCTGTGTTTATGCGGATTTACACCCACTTGACTCTCTTCCAGACAGATATCAATACATAGGTTTTAAGATTGTTACTAGTCACATATATTCTTGTGCGGTGAATAGGGGGTGTTGAGTCCAGTTCACGGAGCAAGGAGTAGGTCTTGTCTATTACATATTGGGTGTATGGAACGGTATCTGAGCAAATTTGAACCCCTTGTTTTATGCATCACCCCACCTCACCTTTCCCGTTAAGCAGCCATAGTGTGTTTTCTAAACGTGTGACTCTGTTCTGTTTTGTAATTCAGTTCAAGTGTAGCGGTTTTTACATTCCCTCTATAAGTGATAGCTTATGATAAGTGTCTTTTTCTGTGTGACTTATTTCACTTAGAATCGTCGTACCTAAGTCCACTCATCTTGCTTCTACTAGCCTTATGACATTGATTTCATGTCTGAGTGATATTCCATTGTACATAAGGACCACAACTTTTTTATCCATTTTTCTCTTTCCTGGGATATTTAAGGTGTCATGAAGTGGAGGTTCTTGTCAACAGAGCAGCCCCAAACTTTGGGGTGCCTGTGTCTTGCTGATTTTTAGTTTTCCCAATTTATACGCCCATGAGTGGACGTGCCCTATGCTCACTAAGCTGTGTTTTTTCGATGTTTCAGGACACACCGTACACTTCTCCAGAGTGGCTGTTGGCAATTTACATCCCGCCCATCAGCGTAGCAAGGCTGCCATTTCTCCATGGCCTGTCCTGCATTTCTGGTTTTGACACTTTTTGCAGCATGGCCCTTTTGACCCATGGGAAGCGAGAGTTCTTTGTAGCGCTGATTTGCCTTTCCAGGTTGCTTGGTTGGCCAAAAAGGGCGTATGCGTTTTTTCCTGAATATATTCAGGAAAAAACGCATACGCCCTTTTTGGCCAAGGGCATAATTGTCGACGTTTTGCCGCTTTTCATGTGCTTTAAAGGCGATTCGAATCTACCTCCTGAAACCTGTTTCCTGCAATTCTGCCTTGCTTTCAAATCCTCTTCGTTGCCTTCCCTCAATATATTTGTGGACGAGAGTTATCATTTATAACTCAGCAGGTTTGTGAATGGCAGTCCCCCTGAGCTCCATTTTTCAACTGTCTTTTTTGGGAGCTGGCCGCAAAAGCACGGGATTGCCTCAGGCCCTATTCTGGTTCCCGGCGGCAGGCTGAGCCTGTGGTTAATTGTTCTTCCTGATGGGAAAATAGAGTGACCTGTGCCTGTCCCAACACCTAGATCTATTCTCTCATTGGTTTCCCCTCTTCCCGTTCATCCTCAGGACAAATTGCAACCTGTACAGAACAGGAGGTTAAAGGTGCTGATTCTCCAAGTAGGGAGATTGCTAGTGAAGTAGCTGGAATGGCGAACCCGAGCACAAGGAGATGAGAAATGAGGTGCGTTTTAGAAACCTTTCAAAATCACACGGTGTACCTTCTTCTGGGTTCCTCATGCAAGTTTTCGATGTAGGAAGATGCCCTTGAACCTGGAGATTTGGGACCCATGGGATGGGTACCATGCAGTATTACTTTAAAGGGTCTGCGTTTGCTCACCCAACCTCACCCAACCTCTCAGCCCCAAGAGTGTCCACCCTTATGTCTCATCCAGCTGTGGGACTAGATATGGTCAATCCAGGTTGCATCACAGCCCCTGAACGAATTTTGTAAGAATTTCTCTCTCTTTCACTGTCTTTGTTTTACGGGTTTTTAAAAGTAATTTATTTTTATAATGGGGTTTAGCTGCTTTTCACGGCTGTGTTTATGCGGCTTTACACCCACTTGACTCACTTCCAGACAGATAGCAATACATAGGTTTTAAGATTGTTACTAGTCACATATATTCTTGTGCGGTGAATAGGGGGTGTTGAGTCCAGTTCACTGAGCAAGGAGTAGGTCTTGTCTATTACATATTGGGTGTATGGAACGGTATCTGAGCGAATTTGAACCCCTTGTTTTATGCATCACCCCACCTCACCTTTCCCGTTAAGCAGCCATAGTGTGTTTTCTAAACGTGTGATTCTGTTCTGTTCTGTAATTCAGTTCAAGTGTAGCGGTTTTTACATTCCCTCTATAAGTGATAGCTTATGATAAGTGTCTTTTTCTGTGTGACTTATTTCACTTAGAATCGTCGTACCTAAGTCCACTCATCTTGCTTCTACTAGCCTTATGACATTGATTTCATGTCTGAGTGATATTCCATTGTACATAAGGACCACAACTTTTTTATCCATTTTTCTCTTTCCTGGGATATTTAAGGTGTCATGAAGTGGAGGTTCTTGTCAACAGAGCAGCCCTAAACTTTGGGGTGCCTGTGTCTTGCTGATTTTTAGTTTTCCCAATTTATACGCCCATGAGTGGACGTGCCCTATGCTCCCTAAGCTGTGTTTTTTCGATGTTTCAGGACACACCGTACACTTCTCCAGAGTGGCTGTTGGCAACTTACATCCCGCTCATCAGCGTAGCAAGGCTGCCATTTCTCCATGGCCTGTCCTGCATTTCTGGTTTTGACACTTTTTGCAGCATGGCCCTTTTGACCGATGGGAAGCGAGACTTCTTTGTAGCGCTGATTTGCCTTTCCAGGTTGCTTGGTTGGCCAAAAAGGGCGTATGCGTTTTTTCCTGAATATATTCAGGAAAAAAAGCATACGCCCTTCTTGGCCAAGGGCATCATTGTCGACATTTTGCCGCTTTTCATGTGCTTTACAGGCGATTCGAATCTACCTCCTGAAATCTGTTTCCTGCAATTCTGCCTTGCTTTCAAATCCTCTTCGTTGCCTTCCCTCAATATATCTGTGGATGAGAGTTATCATTTATAACTCTGCGGGTTTGTGAATTGCAGTGTCCCTGGGCTCCATTTTTCAACTCGCTTTTTTGGGAGCTGGCCGCAAAAGCGCGGGATTGCCTCAGGCCCTATTGTGCTTCTGGGCGGCAGGCTGAGCCTGTGATTAATTCTTCTTCCTGATGGGAAAATAGAGTGACCTGTGCCTGTCCCAACACCTAGATCTAGTCTCTCATTGGTTGCCCCTCTTCCCGTTCATCCTCAGGACAAATTGCAACCTGTAGGGAACAGGAGGTTAAAGGTGCTGATTCTCCAAGTAAGTTGATTGCTAGTAAAGTAGCTGGAAAGGCGAACCCGAGCACAAGGAGATGAGAAATGGGGTGTGTTTTAGAAACCTTTCAAAATCACACGGTGTACCATCTTCTGAGTTTCTCATGCATGTTTTCGATGTAGGAAGATGCCCTTGAACCTGGAGATTTGGGACCCATGGGATGGGTATCACGCAGTATTACTTTAAAGGGTCTGTGTTTGCTCACCCAACCTCTCAGCCCCAAGAGTGTCCACCCTTATGTCTCATCCAGCTGTGGGTCTAGATATGGTCAATCCAGGTGGCATCACAGCCCCTGAACGAATTTTGTAAGAATTTCTCTCTCTTTCACTGTCTTTGTTTTACGGGTTTTTAAAAG
Organism: Eschrichtius robustus; assembly: GCF_028021215.1. NCBI lineage: Eukaryota > Metazoa > Chordata > Mammalia > Artiodactyla > Eschrichtiidae > Eschrichtius > Eschrichtius robustus. The sequence continues at coordinate 771,986 of NW_027175223.1, forward strand.
TAATTTATTTTTATAATGGGGTTTAGCTGCTTTTCACGGCTGTGTTTATGCGGATTTACACCCACTTGACTCTCTTCCAGACAGATATCAATACATAGGTTTTAAGATTGTTACTAGTCACATATATTCTTGTGCGGTGAATAGGGGGTGTTGAGTCCAGTTCACGGAGCAAGGAGTAGGTCTTGTCTATTACATATTGGGTGTATGGAACGGTATCTGAGCAAATTTGAACCCCTTGTTTTATGCATCACCCCACCTCACCTTTCCCGTTAAGCAGCCATAGTGTGTTTTCTAAACGTGTGACTCTGTTCTGTTTTGTAATTCAGTTCAAGTGTAGCGGTTTTTACATTCCCTCTATAAGTGATAGCTTATGATAAGTGTCTTTTTCTGTGTGACTTATTTCACTTAGAATCGTCGTACCTAAGTCCACTCATCTTGCTTCTACTAGCCTTATGACATTGATTTCATTTCTGAGTGATATTCCATTGTACATAAGGACCACAACTTTTTTATCCATTTTTCTCTTTCCTGGGATATTTAAGGTGTCATGAAGTGGAGGTTCTTGTCAACAGAGCAGCCCCAAACTTTGGGGTGCCTGTGTCTTGCTGATTTTTAGTTTTCCCAATTTATACGCCCATGAGTGGACGTGCCCTATGCTCACTAAGCTGTGTTTTTTCGATGTTTCAGGACACACCGTACACTTCTCCAGAGTGGCTGTTGGCAATTTACATCCCGCCCATCAGCGTAGCAAGGCTGCCATTTCTCCATGGCCTGTCCTGCATTTCTGGTTTTGACACTTTTTGCAGCATGGCCCTTTTGACCCATGGGAAGCGAGAGTTCTTTGTAGCGCTGATTTGCCTTTCCAGGTTGCTTGGTTGGCCAAAAAGGGCGTATGCGTTTTTTCCTGAATATATTCAGGAAAAAACGCATACTCCCTTCTTGGCCAAGGGCATCATTGTCGACGTTTTGCCGCTTTTCATGTGCTTTAAAGGCGATTCGAATCTACCTCCTGAAACCTGTTTCCTGCAATTCTGCCTTGCTTTCAAATCCTCTTCGTTGCCTTCCCTCAATATATTTGTGGACGAGAGTTATCATTTATAACTCAGCAGGTTTGTGAATGGCAGTGCCCCTGAGCTCCATTTTTCAACTGTCTTTTTTGGGAGCTGGCCGCAAAAGCACGGGATTGCCTCAGGCCCTATTCTGGTTCCCGGCGGCAGGCTGAGCCTGTGGTTAATTGTTCTTCCTGATGGGAAAATAGAGTGACCTGTGCCTGTCCCAACACCTAGATCTATTCTCTCATTGGTTTCCCCTCTTCCCGTTCATCCTCAGGACAAATGCAACCTGTACAGAACAGGAGGTTAAAGGTGCTGATTCTCCAAGTAGGGAGATTGCTAGTGAAGTAGCTGGAATGGCGAACCCGAGCACAAGGAGATGAGAAATGAGGTGCGTTTTAGAAACCTTTCAAAATCACACGGTGTACCTTCTTCTGGGTTCCTCATGCAAGTTTTCGATGTAGGAAGATGCCCTTGAACCTGGAGATTTGGGACCCATGGGATGGGTACCATGCAGTATTACTTTAAAGGGTCTGCGTTTGCTCACCCAACCTCACCCAACCTCTCAGCCCCAAGAGTGTCCACCCTTATGTCTCATCCAGCTGTGGGACTAGATATGGTCAATCCAGGTTGCATCACAGCCCCTGAACGAATTTTGTAAGAATTTCTCTCTCTTTCACTGTCTTTGTTTTACGGGTTTTTAAAAGTAATTTATTTTTATAATGGGGTTTAGCTGCTTTTCACGGCTGTGTTTATGCGGCTTTACACCCACTTGACTCACTTCCAGACAGATATCAATACATAGGTTTTAAGATTGTTACTAGTCACATATATTCTTGTGCGGTGAATAGGGGGTGTTGAGTCCAGTTCACTGAGCAAGGAGTAGGTCTTGTCTATTACATATTGGGTGTATGGAACGGTATCTGAGCGAATTTGAACCCCTTGTATTATGCATCACCCCACCTCACCTTTCCCGTTAAGCAGCCATAGTGTGTTTTCTAAACGTGTGATTCTGTTCTGTTCTGTAATTCAGTTCAAGTGTAGCGGTTTTTACATTCCCTCTATAAGTGATAGCTTATGATAAGTGTCTTTTTCTGTGTGACTTATTTCACTTAGAATCGTCGTACCTAAGTCCACTCATCTTGCTTCTACTAGCCTTATGACATTGATTTCATGTCTGAGTGATATTCCATTGTACATAAGGACCACAACTTCTTTATCCATTTTTCTCTTTCCTGGGATATTTAAGGTGTCATGAAGTGGAGGTTCTTGTCAACAGAGCAGCCCTAAACTTTGGGGTGCCTGTGTCTTGCTGATTTTTAGTTTTCCCAATTTATACGCCCATGAGTGGACGTGCCCTATGCTCCCTAAGCTGTGTTTTTTCGATGTTTCAGGACACACCGTACACTTCTCCAGAGTGGCTGTTGGCAACTTACATCCCGCTCATCAGCGTAGCAAGGCTGCCATTTCTCCATGGCCTGTCCTGCATTTCTGGTTTTGACACTTTTTGCAGCATGGCCCTTTTGACCGATGGGAAGCGAGACTTCTTTGTAGCGCTGATTTGCCTTTCCAGGTTGCTTGGTTGGCCAAAAAGGGCGTATGCGTTTTTTCCTGAATATATTCAGGAAAAAACGCATACGCCCTTCTTGGCCAAGGGCATCATTGTCGACGTTTTGCCGCTTTTCATGTGCTTTACAGGCGATTCGAATCTACCTCCTGAAATCTGTTTCCTGCAATTCTGCCTTGCTTTCAAATCCTCTTCGTTGCCTTCCCTCAATATATCTGTGGATGAGAGTTATCATTTATAACTCTGCGGGTTTGTGAATTGCAGTGTCCCTGAGCTCCATTTTTCAACTCGCTTTTTTGGGAGCTGGCCGCAAAAGCGCGGGATTGCCTCAGGCCCTATTGTGCTTCTGGGCGGCAGGCTGAGCCTGTGATTAATTCTTCTTCCTGATGGGAAAATAGAGTGACCTGTGCCTGTCCCAACACCTAGATCTAGTCTCTCATTGGTTGCCCCTCTTCCCGTTCATCCTCAGGACAAATTGCAACCTGTAGGGAACAGGAGGTTAAAGGTGCTGATTCTCCAAGTAAGTTGATTGCTAGTAAAGTAGCTGGAAAGGCGAACCCGAGCACAAGGAGATGAGAAATGGGGTGTGTTTTAGAAACCTTTCAAAATCACACGGTGTACCATCTTCTGAGTTTCTCATGCATGTTTTCGATGTAGGAAGATGCCCTTGAACCTGGAGATTTGGGACCCATGGGATGGGTATCACGCAGTATTACTTTAAAGGGTCTGTGTTTGCTCACCCAACCTCTCAGCCCCAAGAGTGTCCACCCTTATGTCTCATCCAGCTGTGGGTCTAGATATGGTCAATCCAGGTGGCATCACAGCCCCTGAACGAATTTTGTAAGAATTTCTCTCTCTTTCACTGTCTTTGTTTTACGGGTTTTTAAAAGTAATTTATTTTTATAATGGGGTTTAGCTGCTTTTCACGGCTGTGTTTATGCGGATTTACACCCACTTGACTCTCTTCCAGACAGATATCAATACATAGGTTTTAAGATTGTTACTAGTCACATATATTCTTGTGCGGTGAATAGGGGGTGTTGAGTCCAGTTCACGGAGCAAGGAGTAGGTCTTGTCTATTACATATTGGGTGTATGGAACGGTATCTGAGCAAATTTGAACCCCTTGTTTTATGCATCACCCCACCTCACCTTTCCCGTTAAGCAGCCATAGTGTGTTTTCTAAACGTGTGACTCTGTTCTGTTTTGTAATTCAGTTCAAGTGTAGCGGTTTTTACATTCCCTCTATAAGTGATAGCTTATGATAAGTGTCTTTTTCTGTGTGACTTATTTCACTTAGAATCGTCGTACCTAAGTCCACTCATCTTGCTTCTACTAGCCTTATGACATTGATTTCATGTCTGAGTGATATTCCATTGTACATAAGGACCACAAATTTTTTATCCATTTTTCTCTTTCCTGGGATATTTAAGGTGTCATGAAGTGGAGGTTCTTGTCAACAGAGCAGCCCCAAACTTTGGGGTGCCTGTGTCTTGCTGATTTTTAGTTTTCCCAATATATACGCCCATGAGTGGACGTGCCCTATTCTCACTAAGCTGTGTTTTTTCGATGTTTCAGGACACACCGTACACTTCTCCAGAGTGGCTGTTGGCAATTTACATCCCGCCCATCAGCGTAGCAAGGCTGCCATTTCTCCATGGCCTGTCCTGCATTACTGGTTTTGACACTTTTTGCAGCATGGCCCTTTTGACCCATGGGAAGCGAGAGTTCTTTGTAGCGCTGATTTGCCTTTCCAGGTTGCTTGGTTGGCCAAAAAGGGCGTATGCGTTTTTTCCTGAATATATTCAGGAAAAAACGCATACGCCCTTTTTGGCCAAGGGCATAATTGTCGACGTTTTGCCGCTTTTCATGTGCTTTAAAGGCGATTCGAATCTACCTCCTGAAACCTGTTTCCTGCAATTCTGCCTTGCTTTCAAATCCTCTTCGTTGCCTTCCCTCAATATATTTGTGGACGAGAGTTATCATTTATAACTCAGCAGGTTTGTGAATGGCAGTCCCCCTGAGCTCCATTTTTCAACTGTCTTTTTTGGGAGCTGGCCGCAAAAGCACGGGATTTCCTCAGGCCCTATTCTGGTTCCCGGCGGCAGGCTGAGCCTGTGGTTAATTCTTCTTCCTGATGGGAAAATAGAGTGACCTGTGCCTGTCCCAACACCTAGATCTAGTCTCTCATTGGTTTCCCCTCTTCCCGTTCATCCTCAGGACAAATGGCAACCTGTACAGAACAGGAGGTTAAAGGTGCTGATTCTCCAAGTAGGGAGATTGCTAGTGAAGTAGCTGGAATGGCGAACCCGAGCACAAGGAGATGAGAAATGAGGTGCGTTTTAGAAACCTTTCAAAATCACACGGTGTACCTTCTTCTGGGTTCCTCATGCAAGTTTTCGATGAAGGAAGATGCCCTTGAACCTGGAGATTTGGGACCCATGGGATGGGTACCATGCAGTATTACTTTAAAGGGTCTGTGTTTGCTCACCCAACCTCACCCAACCTCTCAGCCCCAAGAGTGTCCACCCTTATGTCTCATCCAGCTGTGGGTCTAGATATGGTCAATCCAGGTTGCATCACAGCACCTGAACGAATTTTGTAAGAATTTCTCTCTCTTTCACTGTCTTTGTTTTACGGGTTTTTAAAAGTAATTTATTTTTATAATGGGGTTTAGCTGCTTTTCACGGCTGTGTTTATGCGGCTTTACACCCACTTGACTCACTTCCAGACAGATATCAATACATAGGTTTTAAGATTGTTACTAGTCACATATATTCTTGTGCGGTGAATAGGGGGTGTTGAGTCCAGTTCACTGAGCAAGGAGTAGGTCTTGTCTATTACATATTGGGTGTATGGAACGGTATCTGAGCGAATTTGAACCCCTTGTTTTATGCATCACCCCACCTCACCTTTCCCGTTAAGCAGCCATAGTGTGTTTTCTAAACGTGTGATTCTGTTCTGTTCTGTAATTCAGTTCAAGTGTAGCGGTTTTTACATTCCCTCTATAAGTGATAGCTTATGATAAGTGTCTTTTTCTGTGTGACTTATTTCACTTAGAATCGTCGTACCTAAGTCCACTCATCTTGCTTCTACTAGCCTTATGACATTGATTTCATGTCTGAGTGATATTGCATTGTACATAAGGACCACAACTTCTTTATCCATTTTTCTCTTTCCTGGGATATTTAAGGTGTCATGAAGTGGAGGTTCTTGTCAACAGAGCAGCCCTAAACTTTGGGGTGCCTGTGTCTTGCTGATTTTTAGTTTTCCCAATTTATACGCCCATGAGTGGACGTGCCCTATGCTCCCTAAGCTTTTTTTTTTCGATGTTTCAGGACACACCGTACACTTCTCCAGAGTGGCTGTTGGCAATTTACATCCCGCCCATCAGCGTAGCAAGGCTCCTATTTCTCCATGGCCTGTCCTGCATTTGTGGTTTTGACACTTTTTTCAGCATGGCCCTTTGGACCGATAGGAAGCGAGACTTCTTTGTAGCGCTGATTTGCCTTTCCAGGTTGCTTGGTTGGCCAAAAAGGGCGTATGCGTTTTTTCCTGAATATATTCAGGAAAAAACGCATACGCCCTTTTTGGCCAAGGGCATCATTGTCGACGTTTTGCCGCTTTTCATGTGCCTTAAAGGCGATTCGAATCTACCTCCTGAAATCTGTTTCCTGCAATTCTGCCTTGCTTTCAAATCCTCTTCGTTGCCTTCCCTCAATATATTTGTGGACGAGAGTTATCATTTATAACTCAGCAGGTTTGTGAATGGCAGTGCCCCTGAGCTCCATTTTGCAACTGTCTTGTTTGGGAGCTGGCCGCAAAAGCACGGGATTTCCTCAGGCCCTATTCTGGTTCCCGGCGGCAGGCTGAGCCTGTGGTTAATTCTTCTTCCTGATGGGAAAATAGAGTGACCTGTGCCTGTCCCAACACCTAGATCTAGTCTCTCATTGGTTGCCCCTCTTCCCGTTCATCCTCAGGACAAATTGCAACCTGTACAGAACAGGAGGTTAAAGGTGCTGATTCTCCAAGTAGGGAGATTGCTAGTGAAGTAGCTGGAATGGCGAACCCGAGCACAAGGAGATGAGAAATGAGGTGCGTTTTAGAAACCTTTCAAAATCACACGGTGTACCTTCTTCTGGGTTCCTCATGCAAGTTTTCGATGTAGGAAGATGCCCTTGAACCTGGAGATTTGGGACCCATGGGATGGGTACCACGCAGTATTACTTTAACGGGTCTGCGTTTGCTCACCCAACCTCTCAGCCCCAAGAGTGTCCACCCTTATGTCTCATCCAGCTGTGGGTCTAGATATGGTCAATCCAGGTTGCATCTCAGCCCCTGAACGAATTTTGTAAGAATTTCTCTCTCTTTCACTGTCTTTGTTTTACGGGTTTTTAAAAGTAATTTATTTTTATAATGGGGTTTAGCTGCTTTTCACGGCTGTGTTTATGCGGATTTACACCCACTTGACTCACTTCCAGACAGATATCAATACATAGGTTTTAAGATTGTTACTAGTCATATATATTCTTGTGCGGTGAATAGGGGGTGTTGAGTCCAGTTCACTTAGCAAGGAGTAGGTCTTGTCTATTACATATTGGGTGTATGGAACGGTATCTGAGCGAATTTGAACCCCTTGTTTTATGCATCACCCCACCTCACATTTCCCGTTAAGTAGCCATAGTGTGTTTTCTAAACGTGTGACTCTGTTCTGTTTTGTAATTCAGTTCAAGTGTAGCGGTTTTTACATTCCCTCTATAAGTGATAGCTTATGATAAGTGTCTTTTTCTGTGTGACTTATTTCACTTAGAATCGTCGTACCTAAGTCCACTCATCTTGCTTCTACTAGCCTTATGACATTGATTTCATGTCTGAGTGATATTCCATTGTACATAAGGACCACAACTTTTTTATCCATTTTTCTCTTTCCTGGGATATTTAAGGTGTCATGAAGTGGAGGTTCTTGTCAACAGAGCAGCCCCAAACTTTGGGGTGCCTGTGTCTTGCTGATTTTTAGTTTTCCCAATTTATACGCCCATGAGTGGACGTGCCCTATGCTCACTAAGCTGTGTTTTTTCGATGTTTCAGGACACACCGTACACTTCTCCAGAGTGGCTGTTGGCAAATAACATCCCGCCCATAAGCGTAGCAAGGCTGCCATTTCTCCATGGCCTGTCCTGCATTTCTGGTTTTGACACTTTTTGAAGCATGTCCCTTTTGGCCGATGGGAAGCGAGACTTCTTTTTAGCGCTGATTTGCCTTTCCAGGTTGCTTGGCTGGCCAAAAAGGGCGTATGCGTTTTTTCCTGAATATATTCAGGAAAAAACGCATACGCCCTTTTTGGCCAAGGGCATCATTGTCGACGTTTTGCCGCTTTTCATGTGCCTTAAAGGCGATTCGAATCTACCTCCTGAAATCTGTTTCCTGCAATTCTGCCTTGCTTTCAAATCCTCTTCGTTGCCTTCCCTCAATATATTTGTGGACGAGAGTTATCATTTATAACTCAGCAGGTTTGTGAATGGCAGTGCCCCTGAGCTCCATTTTGCAACTGTCTTGTTTGGGAGCTGGCCGCAAAAGCACGGGATTTCCTCAGGCCCTATTCTGGTTCCCGGCGGCAGGCTGAGCCTGTGGTTAATTCTTCTTCCTGATGGGAAAATAGAGTGACCTGTGCCTGTCCCAACACCTAGATCTAGTCTCTCATTGGTTGCCCCTCTTCCCGTTCATCCTCAGGACAAATTGCAACCTGTACAGAACAGGAGGTTAAAGGTGCTGATTCTCCAAGTAGGGAGATTGCTAGTGAAGTAGCTGGAATGGCGAACCCGAGCACAAGGAGATGAGAAATGAGGTGCGTTTTAGAAACCTTTCAAAATCACACGGTGTACCTTCTTCTGGGTTCCTCATGCAAGTTTTCGATGTAGGAAGATGCCCTTGAACCTGGAGATTTGGGACCCATGGGATGGGTACCATGCAGTATTACTTTAAAGGGTCTGCGTTTGCTCACCCAACCTCACCCAACCTTTCAGCCCCAAGAGTGTCCACCCTTATGTCTCATCCAGCTGTGGGTCTAGATATGGTCAATCCAGGTGGCATCACAGCCCCTGAACGAATTTTGTAAGAATTTCTCTCTCTTTCACTGTCTTTGTTTTACGGGTTTTTAAAAGTAATTTATTTTTATAATGGGGTTTAGCTGCTTTTCACGGCTGTGTTTATGCGGATTTACACCCACTTGACTCACTTCCAGACAGATATCAATACATAGGTTTTAAGATTGTTACTAGTCACATATATTCTTGTGCGGTGAATAGGGCGTGTAGAGTCCAGTTCACTGAGCAAGGAGTAGGTCTTGTCTATTACATATTGGGTGTATGGAACGGTATCTGAGCGAATTTGAACCCCTTGTTTTATGCATCACCCCACCTCACCTTTCCCGTTAAGCAGCAATAGTGTGTTTTCTAAACGTGTGATTCTGTTCTGTTCTCTAATTCAGTTCAAGTGTAGCGGTTTTTACATTCCCTCTATAAGTGATAGCTTATGATAAGTGTCTTTTTCTGTGTGACTTATTTCACTTAGAATCGTCGTAACTAAGTCCACTCAACTTGCTTCTACTAGCCTTATGACATTGATTTCATGTCTGAGTGATATTCCATTGTACATAAGGACCACAACTTCTTTATCCATTTTTCTCTTTCCTGGGATATTTAAGGTGTCATGAAGTGGAGGTTCTTGTCAACAGAGCAGCCCCAAACTTTGGGGTGCCTGTGTCTTGCTGATTTTTAGTTTTCCCAATTTATACGCCCATGAGTGGACGTGCCCTACGCTCCCTAAGCTGTGTTTTTTCGATGTTTCAGGACACACCGTACACTTCTCCAGAGTGGCTGTTGGCAACTTACATCCCGCCCATCAGCGTAGCAAGGCTGCCATTTCTCCATGGCCTGTCCTGCATTTCTGATTTTGACACTTTTAGCAGCATGGCCCTTTTGACCGATGGGAAGCGAGACTTCTTTGTAGCGCTGATTTGCCTTTCCAGGTTGCTTGGTTGGCCAAAAAGTGCGTATGCGTTTTTTCCTGAATATATTCAGGAAAAAACGCATACGCCCTTGTTGGCCAAGGGCATCATTGTCGACGTTTTGCCGCTTTTCATGTGCTTTACAGCCGATTCGAATCTACCTCCTGAAATCTGTTTCCTGCAATTCTGCCTTGCTTTCAAATCCTCTTCGTTGCCTTCCCTCAATATATCTGTGGATGAGAGTTATCATTTATATCTCTGCGGGTTTTTGAATTGCAGTGTCCCTGAGCTCCATTTTTCAACTCGCTTTTTTGGGAGCTGGCCGCAAAAGCGCGGGATTGCCTCAGGCCCTATTGTGCTTCTGGGCGGCAGGCTGAGCCTGTGATTAATTCTTCTTCCTGATGGGAAAATAGAGTGACCTGTGCCTGTCCCAACACCTAGATCTAGTCTCTCATTGGTTGCCCCTCTTCCCTTTCATCCTCAGGACAAATTGCAACCTGTAGGGAACAGGAGGTTAAAGGTGCTGATTCTCCAAGTAAGTTGATTGCTAGTAAAGTAGCTGGAAAGGCGAACCCGAGCACAAGGAGATGAGAAATGGGGTGTGTTTTAGAAACCTTTCAAAATCACAGGGTGTACCATCTTCTGAGTTTCTCATGCATGTTTTCGATGTAGGAAGATGCCCTTGAACCTGGAGATTTGGGACCCATGTGATGGGTATCACGCAGTATTACTTTAAAGGGTCTGCGTTTGCTCACCCAACCTCTCAGCCCCAAGAGTGTCCACCCTTATGTCTCATCCAGCTGTGGGTCTAGATATGGTCAATCCAGGTGGCATCACAGCCCCTGAACGAATTTTGTAAGAATTTCTCTCTCTTTCACTGTCTTTGTTTTACGGGTTTTTAAAAGTAATTTATTTTTATAATGGGGTTTAGCTGCTTTTCACGGCTGTGTTTATGCGGATTTACACCCACTTGACTCACTTCCAGACAGATATCAATACATAGGTTTTAAGATTGTTACTAGTCACATATATTCTTGTGCGGTGAATAGGGGGTGTTGAGTCCAGTTCACTGAGCAAGGAGTAGGTCTTGTCTATTACATATTGGGTGTATGGAACGGTATCTGAGCGAATTTGAACCCCTTGTTTTATGCATCACCCCACCTCACCTTTCCCGTTAAGCAGCCATAGTGTGTTTTCTAAACGTGTGATTCTGTTCTGTTCTGTAATTCAGTTCAAGTGTAGCGGTTTTTACATTCCCTCTATAAGTGATAGCTTATGATAAGTGTCTTTTTCTGTGTGACTTATTTCACTTAGAATCGTCGTACCTAAGTCCACTCATCTTGCTTCTACTAGCCTTATGACATTGATTTCATGTCTGAGTGATATTGCATTGTACATAAGGACCACAACTTCTTTATCCATTTTTCTCCTTCCTGGGATATTTAAGGTGTCATGAAGTGGAGGTTCTTGTCAACAGAGCAGCCCTAAACTTTGGGGTGCCTGTGTCTTGCTCATTTTTAGTTTTCCCAATTTATACGCCCATGAGTGGACGTGCCCTATGCTCACTAAGCTGTGTTTTTTCGATGTTTCAGCACACACCGTACACTTCTCCAGAGTGGCTGTTGGCAATTTACATCCCGCCCATCAGCGTAGCAAGGCTGCCATTTCTCCATGGCCTGTCCTGCATTTCTGGTTTTGACACTTTTTGCAGCATGTCCCTTTTGGCCGATGGGAAGCGAGACTTCTTTTTAGCGCTGATTTGCCTTTCCAGGTTGCTTGGTTGGCCAAAAAGGGCGTATGCGTTTTTTCCTGAATATATTCAGGAAAAAACGCATACGCCCTTTTTGGCCAAGGGCATCATTGTCGACGTTTTGCCGCTTTTCATGTGCCTTAAAGGCGATTCGAATCTACCTCCTGAAATCTGTTTCCTGCAATTCTGCCTTGCTTTCAAATCCTCTTCGTTGTCTTCCCTCAATATATTTGTGGACGAGAGTTATCATTTATAACTCAGCAGGTTTGTGAATGGCAGTGCCCCTGAGCTCCATTTTGCAACTGTCTTGTTTGGGAGCTGGCCGCAAAAGCACGGGATTTCCTCAGGCCCTATTCTGGTTCCCGGCGGCAGGCTGAGCCTGTGGTTAATTCTTCTTCCTGATGGGAAAATAGAGTGACCTGTGCCTGTCCCAACACCTAGATCTAGTCTCTCATTGGTTGCCCCTCTTCCCGTTCATCCTCAGGACAAATTGCAACCTGTACAGAACAGGAGGTTAAAGGTGCTGATTCTCCAAGTAGGGAGATTGCTAGTGAAGTAGCTGGAATGGCGAACCCGAGCACAAGGAGATGAGAAATGAGGTGCGTTTTAGAAACCTTTCAAAATCACACGGTGTACCTTCTTCTGGGTTCCTCATGCAAGTTTTCGATGTAGGAAGATGCCCTTGAACCTGGAGATTTGGGACCCATGGGATGGGTACAACGCAGTATTACTTTAAAGGGTCTGCGTTTGCTCACCCAACCTCTCAGCCCCAAGAGTGTCCACCCTTATGTCTCATCCAGCTGTGGGTCTAGATATGGTCAATCCAGGTTGCATCTCAGCCCCTGAACGAATTTTGTAAGAATTTCTCTCTCTTTCACTGTCTTTGTTTTACGGGTTTTTAAAAGTAATTTATTTTTATAATGGGGTTTAGCTGCTTTTCACGGCTGTGTTTATGCGGATTTACACCCACTTGACTCACTTCCAGACAGATATCAATACATAGGTTTTAAGATTGTTACTAGTCATATATATTCTTGTGCGGTGAATAGGGGGTGTTGAGTCCAGTTCACTTAGCAAGGAGTAGGTCTTGTCTATTACATATTGGGTGTATGGAACGGTATCTGAGCGAATTTGAACCCCTTGTTTTATGCATCACCCCACCTCACCTTTCCCGTTAAGTAGCCATAGTGTGTTTTCTAAACGTGTGACTCTGTTCTGTTTTGTAATTCAGTTCAAGTGTAGCGGTTTTTACATTCCCTCTATAAGTGATAGCTTATGATAAGTGTCTTTTTCTGTGTGACTTATTTCACTTAGAATCGTCGTACCTAAGTCCACTCATCTTGCTTCTACTAGCCTTATGACATTGATTTCATGTCTGAGTGATATTCCATTGTACATAAGGACCACGACTTTTTTATCCATTTTTCTCTTTCCTGGGATATTTAAGGTGTCATGAAGTGGAGGTTCTTGTCAACAGAGCAGCCCCAAACTTTGGGGTGCCTGTGTCTTGCTGATTTTTAGTTTTCCCAATTTATACGCCCATGAGTGGACGTGCCCTATGCTCACTAAGCTGTGTTTTTTCGATGTTTCAGGACACACCGTACACTTCTCCAGAGTGGCTGTTGGCAATTAACATCCCGCCCATCAGCGTAGCAAGGCTGCCATTTCTCCATGGCCTGTCCTGCATTTCTGGTTTTGACACTTTTTGCAGCATGTCCCTTTTGGCCGATGGGAAGCGAGACTTCTTTTTAGCGCTGATTTGCCTTTCCAGGTTGCTTGGTTGGCCAAAAAGGGCGTATGCGTTTTTTCCTGAATATATTCAGCAAAAAACGCATACGCCCTTTTTGGCCAAGGGCATCATTGTCGACGTTTTGCCGCTTTTCATGTGCCTTAAAGGCGATTCGAATCTACCTCCTGAAATCTGTTTCCTGCAATTCTGCCTTGCTTTCAAATCCTCTTCGTTGCCTTCCCTCAATATATTTGTGGACGAGAGTTATCATTTATAACTCAGCAGGTTTGTGAATGGCAGTGCCCCTGAGCTCCATTTTGCAACTGTCTTGTTTGGGAGCTGGCCGCAAAAGCACGGGATTTCCTCAGGCCCTATTCTGGTTCCCGGCGGCAGGCTGAGCCTGTGGTTAATTCTTCTTCCTGATGGGAAAATAGAGTGACCTGTGCCTGTCCCAACACCTAGATCTAGTCTCTCATTGGTTGCCCCTCTTCCCGTTCATCCTCAGGACAAATTGCAACCTGTACAGAACAGGAGGTTAAAGGTGCTGATTCTCCAAGTAGGGAGATTGCTAGTGAAGTAGCTGGAATGGCGAACCCGAGCACAAGGAGATGAGAAATGAGGTGCGTTTTAGAAACCTTTCAAAATCACACGGTGTACCTTCTTCTGGGTTCCTCATGCAAGTTTTCGATGTAGGAAGATGCCCTTGAACCTGGAGATTTGGGACCCATGGGATGGGTACCATGCAGTATTACTTTAAAGGGTCTGCGTTTGCTCACCCAACCTCACCCAACCTTTCAGCCCCAAGAGTGTCCACCCTTATGTCTCATCCAGCTGTGGGTCTAGATATGGTCAATCCAGGTGGCATCACAGCCCCTGAACGAATTTTGTAAGAATTTCTCTCTCTTTCACTGTCTTTGTTTTACGGGTTTTTAAAAGTAATTTATTTTTATAATGGGGTTTAGCTGCTTTTCACGGCTGTGTTTATGCGGATTTACACCCACTTGACTCACTTCCAGACAGATATCAATACATAGGTTTTAAGATTGTTACTAGTCACATATATTCTTGTGCGGTGAATAGGGGGTGTTGAGTCCAGTTCACTGAGCAAGGAGTAGGTCTTGTCTATTACATATTGGGTGTATGGAACGGTATCTGAGCGAATTTGAACCCCTTGTTTTATGCATCACCCCACCTCACCTTTCCCGTTAAGCAGCCATAGTGTGTTTTCTAAACGTGTGATTCTGTTCTGTTCTGTAATTCAGTTCAAGTGTAGCGGTTTTTACATTCCCTCTATAAGTGATAGCTTATGATAAGTGTCTTTTTCTGTGTGACTTATTTCACTTAGAATCGTCGTACCTAAGTCCACTCATCTTGCTTCTACTAGCCTTATGACATTGATTTCATGTCTGAGTGATATTGCATTGTACATAAGGACCACAACTTCTTTATCCATTTTTCTCTTTCCTGGGATATTTAAGGTGTCATGAAGTGGAGGTTCTTGTCAACAGAGCAGCCCTAAACTTTGGGGTGCCTGTGTCTTGCTGATTTTTAGTTTTCCCAATTTCTACGCCCATGAGTGGACGTGCCCTATGCTCCCTAAGCTGTGTTTTTTCGATGTTTCAGGACACACCGTACACTTCTCCAGAGTGGCTGTTGGCAACTTACATCCCGCTCATCAGCGTAGCAAGGCTGCCATTTCTCCATGGCCTGTCCTGCATTTCTGGTTTTGACACTTTTTGCAGCATGGCCCTTTTGACCGATGGGAAGCGAGACTTCTTTGTAGCGCTGATTTGCCTTTCCAGGTTGCTTGGTTGGCCAAAAAGTGCGTATGCGTTTTTTCCTGAATATATTCAGGAAAAAACGCATACGCCCTTGTTGGCCAAGGGCATCATTGTCGACGTTTTGCCGCTTTTCATGTGCTTTACAGGCGCTTCGAATCTACCTCCTGAAATCTGTTTCCTTCAATTCTGCCTTGCTTTCAAATCCTCTTCGTTGACTTCCCTCAATATATCTGTGGATGAGAGTTATCACTTATAACTCTGCGGGTTTGTGAATTGCAGTGTCCCTGAGCTCCATTTTTCAACTCGCTTTTTTGGGAGCTGGCCGCAAAAGCGCGGGATTGCCTCAGGCCCTACCGTGCTTCTGGGCGGCAGGCTGAGCCTGTGATTAATTCTTCTTCCTGATGGGAAAATAGAGTGACCTGTGCCTCTCCCAACACCTAGATCTAGTCTCTCATTGGTTGCCCCTCTTCCCGTTCATCCTCAGGACAAATTGCAACCTGTAGGGAACAGGAGGTTAAAGGTGCTGATTCTCCAAGTAAGTTGATTGCTAGTAAAGTAGCTGGAAAGGCGAACCCGAGCACAAGTAGATGAGAAATGGGGTGTGTTTTAGAAACCTTTCAAAATCACACGGTGTACCATCTTCTGAGTTTCTCATGCATGTTTTCGATGTAGGAAGATGCCCTTGAACCTGGAGATTTGGGACCCATGGGATGGGTACCACGCAGTATTACTTTAAAGGGTCTGCGTTTGCTCACCCAACCTCACCCAACCTCTCAGCCCCAAGAGTGTCCACCCTTATGTCTCATCCAGCTGTGGGTCTAGATATGGTCAATCCAGGTTGCATCTCAGCCCCTGAACGAATTTTGTAAGAATTTCTCTCTCTTTCACTGTCTTTGTTTTACGGGTTTTTAAAAGTAATTTATTTTTATAATGGGGTTTAGCTGCTTTTCACGGCTGTGTTTATGCGGATTTACACCCACTTGACTCACTTCCAGACAGATATCAATACATAGGTTTTAAGATTGTTACTAGTCATATATATTCTTGTGCGGTGAATAGGGGGTGTTGAGTCCAGTTCACTGAGCAAGGAGTAGGTCTTGTCTATTACATATTGGGTGTATGGAACGGTATCTGAGCGAATTTGAACCCCTTGTTTTATGCATCACCCCACCTCACCTTTCCCGTTAAGCAGCCATAGTGTGTTTTCTAAACGTGTGACTCTGTTCTGTTTTGTAATTCAGTTCAAGTGTAGCGGTTTTTACATTCCCTCTATAAGTGATAGCTTATGATAAGTGTCTTTTTCTGTGTGACTTATTTCACTTAGAATCGTCGTACCTAAGTCCACTCATCTTGCTTCTACTAGCCTTATGACATTGATTTCATGTCTGAGTGATATTCCATTGTACATAAGGACCACAACTTTTTTATCCATTTTTCTCTTTCCTGGGATATTTAAGGTGTCATGAAGTGGAGGTTCTTGTCAACAGAGCAGCCCTAAACTTTGGGGTGCCTGTGTCTTGCTCATTTTTAGTTTTCCCAATTTATACGCCCATGAGTGGACGTGCCCTATGCTCACTAAGCTGTGTTTTTTCGATGTTTCAGGACACACCGTACACTTCTCCAGAGTGGCTGTTGGCAATTTACATCCCGCCCATCAGCGTAGCAAGGCTGCCATTTCTCCATGGCCTGTCCTGCATTTCTGGTTTTGACACTTTTTGCAGCATGTCCCTTTTGGCCGATGGGAAGCGAGACTTCTTTTTAGCGCTGATTTGCCTTTCCAGGTTGCTTGGTTGGCCAAAAAGGGCGTATGCTTTTTTTCCTGAATATATTCAGGAAAAAACGCATACGCCCTTTTTGGCCAAGGGCATCATTGTCGACGTTTTGCCGCTTTTCATGTGCCTTAAAGGCGATTCGAATCTACCTCCTGAAATCTGTTTCCTGCAATTCTGCCTTGCTTTCAAATCCTCTTCGTTGTCTTCCCTCAATATATTTGTGGACGAGAGTTATCATTTATAACTCAGCAGGTTTGTGAATGGCAGTGCCCCTGAGCTCCATTTTGCAACTGTCTTGTTTGGGAGCTGGCCGCAAAAGCACGGGATTTCCTCAGGCCCTATTCTGGTTCCCGGCGGCAGGCTGAGCCTGTGGTTAATTCTTCTTCCTGATGGGAAAATAGAGTGACCTGTGCCTGTCCCAACACCTAGATCTAGTCTCTCATTGGTTGCCCCTCTTCCCGTTCATCCTCAGGACAAATTGCAACCTGTACAGAACAGGAGGTTAAAGGTGCTGATTCTCCAAGTAGGGAGATTGCTAGTGAAGTAGCTGGAATGGCGAACCCGAGCACAAGGAGATGAGAAATGAGGTGCGTTTTAGAAACCTTTCAAAATCACACGGTGTACCTTCTTCTGGGTTCCTCATGCAAGTTTTCGATGTAGGAAGATGCCCTTGAACCTGGAGATTTGGGACCCATGGGATGGGTACCACGCAGTATTACTTTAAAGGGTCTGCGTTTGCTCACCCAACCTCTCAGCCCCAAGAGTGTCCACCCTTATGTCTCATCCAGCTGTGGGTCTAGATATGGTCAATCCAGGTTGCATCTCAGCCCCTGAACGAATTTTGTAAGAATTTCTCTCTCTTTCACTGTCTTTGTTTTACGGGTTTTTAAAAGTAATTTATTTTTATAATGGGGTTTAGCTGCTTTTCACGGCTGTGTTTATGCGGATTTACACCCACTTGACTCACTTCCAGACAGATATCAATACATAGGTTTTAAGATTGTTACTAGTCACATATATTCTTGTGCGGTGAATAGGGCGTGTTGAGTCCAGTTCACTGAGCAAGGAGTAGGTCTTGTCTATTACATATTGGGTGTATGGAACGGTATCTGAGCGAATTTGAACCCCTTGTTTTATGCATCACCCCACCTCACCTTTCCCGTTAAGCAGCCATAGTGTGTTTTCTAAACGTGTGATTCTGTTCTGTTCTGTAATTCAGTTCAAGTGTAGCGGTTTTTACATTCCCTCTATAAGTGATAGCTTATGATAAGTGTCTTTTTCTGTGTGACTTATTTCACTTAGAATCGTCGTACCTAAGTCCACTCATCTTGCTTCTACTAGCCTTATGACATTGATTTCATGTCTGAGTGATATTGCATTGTACATAAGGACCACAACTTCTTTATCCATTTTTCTCTTTCCTGGGATATTTAAGGTGTCATGAAGTGGAGGTTCTTGTCAACAGAGCAGCCCTAAACTTTGGGGTGCCTGTGTCTTGCTGATTTTTAGTTTTCCCAATTTATACGCCCATGAGTGGACGTGCCCTATGCTCCCTAAGCTGTGTTTTTTCGATGTTTCAGGACACACCGTACACTTCTCCAGAGTGGCTGTTGGCAACTTACATCCCGCTCATCAGCGTAGCAAGGCTGCCATTTCTCCATGGCCTGTCCTGCATTTCTGGTTTGACACTTTTTGCAGCATGGCCCTTTTGACCGATGGGAAGCGAGACTTCTTTGTAGCGCTGATTTGCCTTTCCAGGTTGCTTGGTTGGCCAAAAAGGGCGTATGCTTTTTTTCCTGAATATATTCAGGAAAAAACGCATACGCCCTTTTTGGCCAAGGGCATCATTGTCGACGTTTTGCCGCTTTTCATGTGCTTTACAGGCGATTCGAATCTACCTCCTGAAACCTGTTTCCTGCAATTCTGCCTTGCTTTCAAATCCTCTTCGTTGCCTTCCCTCAATATATCTGTGGATGAGAGTTATCATTTATAACTCTGCGGGTTTGTGAATTGCAGTGTCCCTGAGCTCCATTTTTCAACTCGCTTTTTTGGGAGCTGGCCGCAAAAGCGCGGGATTGCCTCAGGCCCTATTCTGCTTCTGGGCGGCAGGCTGAGCCTGTGGTTAATTCTTCTTCCTGATGGGAAAATAGAGTGACCTGTGCCTGTCCCAACACCTAGATCTAGTCTCTCATTGGTTGCTCCTCTTCCCGTTCATCCTCAGGACAAATTGCAACCTGTAGGGAACAGGAGGTTAAAGGTGCTGATTCTCCAAGTAAGTTGATTGCTAGTAAAGTAGCTGGAAAGGCGAACCCGAGCACAAGGAGATGAGAAATGGGGTGTGTTTTAGAAACCTTTCAAAATCACACGGTGTACCATCTTTTGAGTTTCTCATGCATGTTTTCGATGTAGGAAGATGCCCTTGAACCTGGAGATTTGGGACCCATGGGATGGGTACCACGCAGTATTACTTTAAAGGGTCTGCGTTTGCTCACCCAACCTCACCCAACCTTTCAGCCCCAAGAGTGTCCACCCTTATGTCTCATCCAGCTGTGGGTCTAGATATGGTCAATCCAGGTTGCATCTCAGCCCCTGAACGAATTTTGTAAGAATTTCTCTCTCTTTCACTGTCTTTGTTTTACGGGTTTTTAAAAGTAATTTATTTTTATAATGGGGTTTAGCTGCTTTTCACGGCTGTGTTTATGCGGCTTTACACCCACTTGACTCACTTCCAGACAGATATCAATACATAGGTTTTAAGATTGTTACTAGTCATATATATTCTTGTGCGGTGAATAGGGGGTGTTGAGTCCAGTTCACTTAGCAAGGAGTAGGTCTTGTCTATTACATATTGGGTGTATGGAACGGTATCTGAGCGAATTTGAACCCCTTGTTTTATGCATCACCCCACCTCACCTTTCCCGTTAAGCAGCCATAGTGTGTTTTCTAAACGTGTGACTCTGTTCTGTTTTGTAATTCAGTTCATGTGTAGCGGTTTTTACATTCCCTCTATAAGTGATAGCTTATGATAAGTGTCTTTTTCTGTGTGACTTATTTCACTTAGAATCGTCGTACCTAAGTCCACTCATCTTGCTTCTACTAGCCTTATGACATTGATTTCATGTCTGAGTGATATTCCATTGTACATAAGGACCACAACTTTTTTATCCATTTTTCTCTTTCCTGGGATATTTAAGGTGTCATGAAGTGGAGGTTCTTGTCAACAGAGCAGCCCCAAACTTTGGGGTGCCTGTGTCTTGCTCATTTTTAGTTTTCCCAATTTATACGCCCATGAGTGGACGTGCCCTTTGCTCACTAAGCTGTGTTTTTTCGATGTTTCAGGACACACCGTACACTTCTCCAGAGTGGCTGTTGGCAATTAACATCCCGCCCATCAGCGTAGCAAGGCTGCCATTTCTCCATGGCCTGTCCTGCATTTCTGGTTTTGACACTTTTTGCAGCATGTCCCTTTTGGCCGATGGGAAGCGAGACTTCTTTTTAGCGCTGATTTGCCTTTCCAGGTTGCTTGGTTGGCCAAAAAGGGCGTATGCGTTTTTTCCTGAATATATTCAGGAAAAAACGCATACGCCCTTTTTGGCCAAGGGCATCATTGTCGACGTTTTGCCGCTTTTCATGTGCCTTAAAGGCGATTCGAATCTACCTCCTGAAATCTGTTTCCTGCAATTCTGCCTTGCTTTCAAATCCTCTTCGTTGCCTTCCCTCAATATATTTGTGGACGAGAGTTATCATTTATAACTCAGCAGGTTTGTGAATGGCAGTGCCCCTGAGCTCCATTTTGCAACTGTCTTGTTTGGGAGCTGGCTCAAAAGCACGGGATTTCCTCAGGCCCTATTCTGGTTCAAGGCGGCAGGCTGAGCCTGTGGTTAATTCTTCTTCCTGATGGGAAAATAGAGTGACCTGTGCCTGTCCCAACACCTAGATCTAGTCTCTCATTGGTTGCCCCTCTTCCCGTTCATCCTCAGGACAAATTGCAACCTGTACAGAACAGGAGGTTAAAGGTGCTGATTCTCCAAGTAGGGAGATTGCTAGTGAAGTAGCTGGAATGGCGAACCCGAGCACAAGGAGATGAGAAATGAGGTGCGTTTTAGAAACCTTTCAAAATCACACGGTGTACCTTCTTCTGGGTTCCTCATGCAAGTTTTCGATGTAGGAAGATGCCCTTGAACCTGGAGATTTGGGACCCATGGGATGGGTACCATGCAGTATTACTTTAAAGGGTCTGCGTTTGCTCACCCAACCTCACCCAACCTCTCAGCCCCAAGAGTGTCCACCCTTATGTCTCATCCAGCTGTGGGTCTAGATATGGTCAATCCAGGTGGCATCTCAGCCCCTGAACGAATTTTGTAAGAATTTCTCTCTCTTTCACTGTCTTTGTTTTACGGGTTTTTAAAAGTAATTTATTTTTATAATGGGGTTTAGCTGCTTTTCACGGCTGTGTTTTTGCGGCTTTACACCCACTTGACTCACTTCCAGACAGATATCAATACATAGGTTTTAAGATTGTTACTAGTCATATATATTCTTGTGCGGTGAATAGGGGGTGTTGAGTCCAGTTCACTTAGCAAGGAGTAGGTCTTGTCTATTACATATTGGGTGTATGGAACGGTATCTGAGCGAATTTGAACCCCTTGTTTTATGCATCACCCCACCTCACCTTTCCCGTTAAGCAGCCATAGTGTGTTTTCTAAACGTGTGACTCTGTTCTGTTTTGTAATTCAGTTCAAGTGTAGCGGTTTTTACATTCCCTCTATAAGTGATAGCTTATGATAAGTGTCTTTTTCTGTGTGACTTATTTCACTTAGAATCGTCGTACCTAAGTCCACTCATCTTGCTTCTACTAGCCTTATGACATTGATTTCATGTCTGAGTGATATTCCATTGTACATAAGGACCACAACTTTTTTATCCATTTTTCTCTTTCCTGGGATATTTAAGGTGTCATGAAGTGGAGGTTCTTGTCAACAGAGCAGCCCCAAACTTTGGGGTGCCTGTGTCTTGCTCATTTTTAGTTTTCCCAATTTATACGCCCATGAGTGGACGTGCCCTATGCTCACTAAGCTGTGTTTCTTCGATGTTTCAGGACACACCGTACACTTCTCCAGAGTGGCTGTTGGCAATTAACATCCCGCCCATCAGCGTAGCAAGGCTGCCATTTCTCCATGGCCTGTCCTGCATTTCTGGTTTTGACACTTTTTGCAGCATGTCCCTTTTGGCCGATGGGAAGCGAGACTTCTTTTTAGCGCTGATTTGCCTTTCCAGGTTGCTTGGTTGGCCAAAAAGGGCGTATGCGTTTTTTCCTGAATATATTCAGGAAAAAACGCATACGCCCTTTTTGGCCAAGGGCATCATTGTCGACGTTTTGCCGCTTTTCATGTGCCTTAAAGGCGATTCGAATCTACCTCCTGAAATCTGTTTCCTGCAATTCTGCCTTGCTTTCAAATCCTCTTCGTTGCCTTCCCTCAATATATTTGTGGACGAGAGTTATCATTAATAACTCAGCAGGTTTGTGAATGGCAGTGCCCCTGAGCTCCATTTTGCAACTGTCTTGTTTGGGAGCTGGCCGCAAAAGCACGGGATTTCCTCAGGCCCTATTCTGGTTCCCGGCGGCAGGCTGAGCCTGTGGTTAATTCTTCTTCCTGATGGGAAAATAGAGTGACCTGTGCCTGTCCCAACACCTAGATCTAGTCTCTCATTGGTTGCCCCTCTTCCCGTTCATCCTCAGGACAAATTGCAACCTGTACAGAACAGGAGGTTAAAGGTGCTGATTCTCCAAGTAGGGAGATTGCTAGTGAAGTAGCTGGAATGGCGAACCGAGCACAAGGTGATGAGAAATGAGGTGCGTTTTAGAAACCTTTCAAAATCACACGGTGTACCTTCTTCTGGGTTCCTCATGCAAGTTTTCGATGTAGGAAGATGCCCTTGAACCTGGAGATTTGGGACCCATGGGATGGGTACCATGCAGTATTACTTTAAAGGGTCTGCGTTTGCTCACCCAACCTCACCCAACCTTTCAGCCCCAAGAGTGTCCACCCTTATGTCTCATCCAGCTGTGGGTCTAGATATGGTCAATCCAGGTGGCATCACAGCCCCTGAACGAATTTTGTAAGAATTTCTCTCTCTTTCACTGTCTTTGTTTTACGGGTTTTTAAAAGTAATTTATTTTTATAATGGGGTTTAGCTGCTTTTCACGGCTGTGTTTATGCGGATTTACACCCACTTGACTCACTTCCAGACAGATATCAATACATAGGTTTTAAGATTGTTACTAGTCACATATATTCTTGTGCGGTGAATAGGGCGTGTTGAGTCCAGTTCACTGAGCAAGGAGTAGGTCTTGTCTATTACATATTAGGTGTATGGAACGGTATCTGAGCGAATTTGAACCCCTTGTTTTATGCATCACCCCACCTCACCTTTCCCGTTAAGCAGCCATATTGTGTTTTCTAAACGTGTGATTCTGTTCTGTTCTGTAATTCAGTTCAAGTGTAGCGGTTTTTACATTCCCTCTATAAGTGATAGCTTATGATAAGTGTCTTTTTCTGTGTGACTTATTTCACTTAGAATCGTCGTACCTAAGTCCACTCATCTTGCTTCTACTAGCCTTATGACATTGATTTCATGTCTGAGTGATATTGCATTGTACATAAGGACCACAACTTCTTTATCCATTTCTCTCTTTCCTGGGATATTTAAGGTGTCATGAAGTGGAGGTTCTTGTCAACAGAGTAGCTCTAAACTTTGGGGTGCCTGTGTCTTGCTGATTTTTTGTTTTCCCAATTTATACGCCCATGAGTGGACGTGCCCTATGCTCCCTAAGCTGTGTTTTTTCGATGTTTCAGGACACACCGTACACTTCTCCAGAGTGGCTGTTGGCAACTTACATCCCGCTCATCAGCGTAGCAAGGCTGCCATTTCTCCATGGCCTGTCCTGCATTTCTGGTTTTGACACTTTTTGCAGCATGGCCCTTTTGACCGATGGGAAGCGAGACTTCTTTGTAGCGCTGATTTGCCTTTCCAGGTTGCTTGGTTGGCCAAAAAGGGCGTATGCGTTTTTTCCTGAATATATTCAGGAAAAAACGCATACGCCATTTTTGGCCAAGGGCATCATTGTCGACGTTTTGCCGCTTTTCATGTGCTTTACAGGCGATTCGAATCTACCTCCTGAAATCTGTTTCCTGCAATTCTGTCTTGCTTTCAAATCCTCTTCGTTGCCTTCCCTCAATATATCTGTGGATGAGAGTTATCATTTATAACTCTGCGGGTTTGTGAATTGCAGTGTCCCTGAGCTCCATTTTTCAACTCGCTTTTTTGGGAGCTGGCCGCAAAAGCGCGGGATTGCCTCAGGCCCTATTCTGCTTCTGGGCGGCAGGCTGAGCCTGTGGTTAATTCTTCTTCCTGATGGGAAAATACAGTGACCTGTGCCTGTCCCAACACCTAGATCTAGTCTCTCATTGGTTGCTCCTCTTCCCGTTCATCCTCAGGACAAATTGCAACCTGTAGGGAACAGGAGGTTAAAGGTGCTGATTCTCCAAGTAAGTTGATTGCTAGTAAAGTAGCTGGAAAGGCGAACCCGAGCACAAGGAGATGAGAAATGGGGTGTGTTTTAGAAACCTTTCAAAATCACACGGTGTACCATCTTCTGAGTTTCTCATGCATGTTTTCGATGTAGGAAGATGCCCTTGAACCTGGAGATTTGGGACCCATGGGATGGGTATCACGCAGTATTACTTTAAAGGGTCTGCGTTTGCTCACCCAACCTCTCAGCCCCAAGAGTGTCCACCCTTATGTCTCATCCAGCTGTGGGTCTAGATATGGTCAATCCAGGTTGCATCTCAGCCCCTGAACGAATTTTGTAAGCATTTCTCTCTCTTTCACTGTCTTTGTTTTACGGGTTTTTAAAAGTAATTTATTTTTATAATGGGGTTTAGCTGCTTTTCACGGCTGTGTTTATGCGGCTTTACACCCACTTGACTCACTTCCAGACAGATATCAATACATAAGTTTTAAGATTGTTACTAGTCATATATATTCTTGTGCGGTGAATAGGGGGTGTTGAGTCCAGTTCACTTAGCAAGGAGTAGGTCTTGTCTATTACATATTGGGTGTATGGAACGGTATCTGAGCGAATTTGAACCCCTTGTTTTATGCATCACCCCACCTCACCTTTCCCGTTAAGCAGCCATAGTGTGTTTTCTAAACGTGTGACTCTGTTCTGTTTTGTAATTCAGTTCATGTGTAGCGGTTTTTACATTCCCTCTATAAGTGATAGCTTATGATAAGTGTCTTTTTCTGTGTGACTTATTTCACTTAGAATCGTCGTACCTAAGTCCACTCATCTTGCTTCTACTAGCCTTATGACATTGATTTCATGTCTGAGTGATATTCCATTGTACATAAGGACCACAACTTTTTTATCCATTTTTCTCTTTCCTGGGATATTTAAGGTGTCATGAAGTGGAGGTTCTTGTCAACAGAGCAGCCCCAAACTTTGGGGTGCCTGTGTCTTGCTCATTTTTAGTTTTCCCAATTTATACGCCCATGAGTGGACGTGCCCTTTGCTCACTAAGCTGTGTTTTTTCGATGTTTCAGGACACACCGTACACTTCTCCAGAGTGGCTGTTGGCAATTAACATCCCGCCCATCAGCGTAGCAAGGCTGCCATTTCTCCATGGCCTGTCCTGCATTTCTGGTTTTGACACTTTTTGCAGCATGTCCCTTTTGGCCGATGGGAAGCGAGACCTCTTTTTAGCGCTGATTTGCCTTTCCAGTTTGCTTGGTTGGCCAAAAAGGGCGTATGCGTTTTTTCCTGAATATATTCAGGAAAAAACGCATACGCCCTTTTTGGCCAAGGGCATCATTGTCGACGTTTTGCCGCTTTTCATGTGCCTTAAAGGCGATTCGAATCTACCTCCTGAAATCTGTTTCCTGCAATTCTGCCTTGCTTTCAAATCCTCTTCGTTGCCTTCCCTCAATATATTTGTGGACGAGAGTTATCATTTATAACTCAGCAGGTTTGTGAATGGCAGTGCCCCTGAGCTCCATTTTGCAACTGTCTTGTTTGGGAGCTGGCTCAAAAGCACGGGATTTCCTCAGGCCCTATTCTGGTTCCCGGCGGCAGGCTGAGCCTGTGGTTAATTCTTCTTCCTGATGGGAAAATAGAGTGACCTGTGCCTGTCCCGACACCTAGATCTAGTCTCTCATTGGTTGCCCCTCTTCCCGTTCATCCTCAGGACAAATTGCAACCTGTACAGAACAGGAGGTTAAAGGTGCTGATTCTCCAAGTAGGGAGATTGCTAGTGAAGTAGCTGGAATGGCGAACCCGAGCACAAGGAGATGAGAAATGAGGTGCGTTTTAGAAACCTTTCAAAATCACACGGTGTACCTTCTTCTGGGTTCCTCATGCAAGTTTTCGATGTAGGAAGATGCCCTTGAACCTGGAGATTTGGGACCCATGGGATAGGTACCATGCAGTATTACTTTAAAGGGTCTGCGTTTGCTCACCCAACCTCACCCAACCTCTCAGCCCCAAGAGTGTCCACCCTTATGTCTCATCCAGCTGTGGGTCTAGATATGGTCAATCCAGGTGGCATCTCAGCCCCTGAACGAATTTTGTAAGAATTTCTCTCTCTTTCACTGTCTTTGTTTTACGGGTTTTTAAAAGTAATTTATTTTTATAATGGGGTTTAGCTGCTTTTCACGGCTGTGTTTTTGCGGCTTTACACCCACTTGACTCACTTCCAGACAGATATCAATACATAGGCTTTAAGATTGTTACTAGTCATATATATTCTTGTGCGGTGAATAGGGGGTGTTGAGTCCAGTTCACTTAGCAAGGAGTAGGTCTTGTCTATTACATATTGGGTGTATGGAACGGTATCTGAGCGAATTTGAACCCCTTGTTTTATGCATCACCCCACCTCACCTTTCCCGTTAAGCAGCCATAGTGTGTTTTCTAAACGTGTGACTCTGTTCTGTTTTGTAATTCAGTTCAAGTGTAGCGGTTTTTACATTCCCTCTATAAGTGATAGCTTATGATAAGTGTCTTTTTCTGTGTGACTTATTTCACTTAGAATCGTCGTACCTAAGTCCACTCATCTTGCTTCTACTAGCCTTATGACATTGATTTCATGTCTGAGTGATATTCCATTGTACATAAGGACCACAACTTTTTTATCCATTTTTCTCTTTCCTGGGATATTTAAGGTGTCATGAAGTGGAGGTTCTTGTCAACAGAGCAGCCCCAAACTTTGGGGTGCCTGTATCTTGCTCATTTTTAGTTTTCCCAATTTATACGCCCATGAGTGGACGTGCCCTATACTCACTAAGCTGTGTTTCTTCGATGTTTCAGGACACACCGTACACTTCTCCAGAGTGGCTGTTGGCAATTAACATCCCGCCCATCAGCGTAGCAAGGCTGCCATTTCTCCATGGCCTGTCCTGCATTTCTGGTTTTGACACTTTTTGCAGCATGTCCCCTTTGGCCGATGGGAAGCGAGACTTCTTTTTAGCGCTGATTTGCCTTTCCAGGTTGCTTGGCTGGCCAAAAAGGGCGTATGCGTTTTTTCCTGAATATATTCAGGAAAAAACGCATACGCCCTTTTTGGCCAAGGGCATCATTGTCGACGTTTTGCCGCTTTTCATGTGCCTTAAAGGCGATTCGAATCTACCTCCTGAAATCTGTTTCCTGCAATTCTGCCTTGCTTTCAAATCCTCTTCGTTGCCTTCCCTCAATATATTTGTGGACGAGAGTTATCATTTATAACTCAGCAGGTTTGTGAATGGCAGTGCCCCTGAGCTCCATTTTGCAACTGTCTTGTTTGGGAGCTGGCCGCAAAAGCACGGGATTTCCTCAGGCCCTATTCTGGTTCCCGGCGGCAGGCTGAGCCTGTGGTTAATTCTTCTTCCTGATGGGAAAATAGAGTGACCTGTGCCTGTCCCAACACCTAGATCTAGTCTCTCATTGGTTGCCCCTCTTCCCGTTCATCCTCAGGACAAATTGCAACCTGTACAGAACAGGAGGTTAAAGGTGCTGATTCTCCAAGTAGGGAGATTGCTAGTGAAGTAGCTGGAATGGCGAACCCGAGCAAAAGGAGATGAGAAATGAGGTGCGTTTTAGAAACCTTTCAAAATCACACGGTGTACCTTCTTCTGGGTTCCTCATGCAAGTTTTCGATGTAGGAAGATGCCCTTGAACCTGGAGATTTGGGACCCATGGGATGGGTACCATGCAGTATTACTTTAAAGGGTCTGCGTTTGCTCACCCAACCTCACCCAACCTTTCAGCCCCAAGAGTGTCCACCCTTATGTCTCATCCAGCTGTGGGTCTAGATATGGTCAATCCAGGTGGCATCACAGCCCCTGAACGAATTTTGTAAGAATTTCTCTCTCTTTCACTGTCTTTGTTTTACGGGTTTTTAAAAGTAATTTATTTTTATAATGGGGTTTAGCTGCTTTTCACGGCTGTGTTTATGCGGATTTACACCCACATGACTCACTTCCAGACAGATATCAATACATAGGTTTTAAGATTGTTACTAGTCACATATATTCTTGTGCGGTGAATAGGGCGTGTTGAGTCCAGTTCACTGAGCAAGGAGTAGGTCTTGTCTATTACATATTGGGTGTATGGAACGGTATCTGAGCGAATTTGAACCCCTTGTTTTATGCATCACCCCACCTCACCTTTCCCGTTAAGCAGCCATAGTGTGTTTTCTAAACGTGTGATTCTGTTCTGTTCTGTAATTCAGTTCAAGTGTAGCGGTTTTTACATTCCCTCTATAAGTGATAGCTTATGATAAGTGTCTTTTTCTGTGTGACTTATTTCACTTAGAATCGTCGTACCTAAGTCCACTCATCTTGCTTCTACTAGCCTTATGACATTGATTTCATGTCTGAGTGATATTGCATTGTACATAAGGACCACAACTTCTTTATCCATTTTTCTCTTTCCTGGGATATTTAAGGTGTCATGAAGTGGAGGTTCTTGTCAACAGAGTAGCTCTAAACTTTGGGGTGCCTGTGTCTTGCTCATTTTTAGTTTTCCCAATTTATACGCCCATGAGTGGACGTGCCCTTTGCTCACTAAGCTGTGTTTTTTCGATGTTTCAGGACACACCGTACACTTCTCCAGAGTGGCTGTTGGCAATTAACATCCCGCCCATCAGCGTAGCAAGGCTGCCATTTCTCCATGGCCTGTCCTGCATTTCTGGTTTTGACACTTTTTGCAGCATGTCCCTTTTGGCCGATGGGAAGCGAGACCTCTTTTTAGCGCTGATTTGCCTTTCCAGTTTGCTTGGTTGGCCAAAAAGGGCGTATGCGTTTTTTCCTGAATATATTCAGGAAAAAACGCATACGCCCTTTTTGGCCAAGGGCATCATTGTCGACGTTTTGCCGCTTTTCATGTGCCTTAAAGGCGATTCGAATCTACCTCCTGAAATCTGTTTCCTGCAATTCTGCCTTGCTTTCAAATCCTCTTCGTTGCCTTCCCTCAATATATTTGTGGACGAGAGTTATCATTTATAACTCAGCAGGTTTGTGAATGGCAGTGCCCCTGAGCTCCATTTTGCAACTGTCTTGTTTGGGAGCTGGCTCAAAAGCACGGGATTTCCTCAGGCCCTATTCTGGTTCCCGGCGGCAGGCTGAGCCTGTGGTTAATTCTTCTTCCTGATGGGAAAATAGAGTGACCTGTGCCTGTCCCAACACCTAGATCTAGTCTCTCATTGGTTGCCCCTCTTCCCGTTCATCCTCAGGACAAATTGCAACCTGTACAGAACAGGAGGTTAAAGGTGCTGATTCTCCAAGTAGGGAGATTGCTAGTGAAGTAGCTGGAATGGCGAACCCGAGCACAAGGAGATGAGAAATGAGGTGCGTTTTAGAAACCTTTCAAAATCACACGGTGTACCTTCTTCTGGGTTCCTCATGCAAGTTTTCGATGTAGGAAGATGCCCTTGAACCTGGAGATTTGGGACCCATGGGATGGGTACCATGCAGTATTACTTTAAAGGGTCTGCGTTTGCTCACCCAACCTCACCCAACCTCTCAGCCCCAAGAGTGTCCACCCTTATGTCTCATCCAGCTGTGGGTCTAGATATGGTCAATCCAGGTGGCATCTCAGCCCCTGAACGAATTTTGTAAGAATTTCTCTCTCTTTCACTGTCTTTGTTTTACGGGTTTTTAAAAGTAATTTATTTTTATAATGGGGTTTAGCTGCTTTTCACGGCTGTGTTTTTGCGGCTTTACACCCACTTGACTCACTTCCAGACAGATATCAATACATAGGTTTTAAGATTGTTACTAGTCATATATATTCTTGTGCGGTGAATAGGGGGTGTTGAGTCCAGTTCACTTAGCAAGGAGTAGGTCTTGTCTATTACATATTGGGTGTATGGAACGGTATCTGAGCGAATTTGAACCCCTTGTTTTATGCATCACCCCACCTCACCTTTCCCGTTAAGCAGCCATAGTGTGTTTTCTAAACGTGTGACTCTGTTCTGTTTTGTAATTCAGTTCAAGTGTAGCGGTTTTTACATTCCCTCTATAAGTGATAGCTTATGATAAGTGTCTTTTTCTGTGTGACTTATTTCACTTAGAATCGTCGTACCTAAGTCCACTCATCTTGCTTCTACTAGCCTTATGACATTGATTTCATGTCTGAGTGATATTCCATTGTACATAAGGACCACAACTTTTTTATCCATTTTTCTCTTTCCTGGGATATTTAAGGTGTCATGAAGTGGAGGTTCTTGTCAACAGAGCAGCCCCAAACTTTGGGGTGCCTGTATCTTGCTCATTTTTAGTTTTCCCAATTTATACGCCCATGAGTGGACGTGCCCTATGCTCACTAAGCTGTGTTTCTTCGATGTTTCAGGACACACCGTACACTTCTCCAGAGTGGCTGTTGGCAATTAACATCCCGCCCATCAGCGTAGCAAGGCTGCCATTTCTCCATGGCCTGTCCTGCATTTCTGGTTTTGACACTTTTTGCAGCATGTCCCCTTTGGCCGATGGGAAGCGAGACTTCTTTTTAGCGCTGATTTGCCTTTCCAGGTTGCTTGGTTGGCCAAAAAGGGTGTATTCGTTTTTTCCTGAATATATTCAGGAAAAAACGCATACGCCCTTTTTGGCCAAGGGCATCATTGTCGACGTTTTGCCGCTTTTCATGTGCCTTAAAGGCGATTCGAATCTACCTCCTGAAATCTGATTCCTGCAATTCTGCCTTGCTTTCAAATCCTCTTCGTTGCCTTCCCTCAATATATTTGTGGACGAGAGTTATCATTTATAACTCAGCAGGTTTGTGAATGGCAGTGCCCCTGAGCTCCATTTTGCAACTGTCTTGTTTGGGAGCTGGCCGCAAAAGCACGGGATTTCCTCAGGCCCTATTCTGGTTCCCGGCGGCAGGCTGAGCCTGTGGTTAATTCTTCTTCCTGATGGGAAAATAGAGTGACCTGTGCCTGTCCCAACACCTAGATCTAGTCTCTCATTGGTTGCCCCTCTTCCCGTTCATCCTCAGGACAAATTGCAACCTGTACAGAACAGGAGGTTAAAGGTGCTGATTCTCCAAGTAGGGAGATTGCTAGTGAAGTAGCTGGAATGGCGAACCCGAGCAAAAGGAGATGAGAAATGAGGTGCGTTTTAGAAACCTTTCAAAATCACACGGTGTACCTTCTTCTGGGTTCCTCATGCAAGTTTTCGATGTAGGAAGATGCCCTTGAACCTGGAGATTTGGGACCCATGGGATGGGTACCATGCAGTATTACTTTAAAGGGTCTGCGTTTGCTCACCCAACCTCACCCAACCTTTCAGCCCCAAGAGTGTCCACCCTTATGTCTCATCCAGCTGTGGGTCTAGATATGGTCAATCCAGGTGGCATCACAGCCCCTGAACGAATTTTGTAAGAATTTCTCTCTCTTTCACTGTCTTTGTTTTACGGGTTTTTAAAAGTAATTTATTTTTATAATGGGGTTTAGCTGCTTTTCACGGCTGTGTTTATGCGGATTTACACCCACATGACTCACTTCCAGACAGATATCAATACATAGGTTTTAAGATTGTTACTAGTCACATATATTCTTGTGCGGTGAATAGGGCGTGTTGAGTCCAGTTCACTGAGCAAGGAGTAGGTCTTGTCTATTACATATTGGGTGTATGGAACGGTATCTGAGCGAATTTGAACCCCTTGTTTTATGCATCACCCCACCTCACCTTTCCCGTTAAGCAGCCATAGTGTGTTTTCTAAACGTGTGATTCTGTTCTGTTCTGTAATTCAGTTCAAGTGTAGCGGTTTTTACATTCCCTCTATAAGTGATAGCTTATGATAAGTGTCTTTTTCTGTGTGACTTATTTCACTTAGAATCGTCGTACCTAAGTCCACTCATCTTGCTTCTACTAGCCTTATGACATTGATTTCATGTCTGAGTGATATTGCATTGTACATAAGGACCACAACTTCTTTATCCATTTTTCTCTTTCCTGGGATATTTAAGGTGTCATGAAGTGGAGGTTCTTGTCAACAGAGTAGCTCTAAACTTTGGGGTGCCTGTGTCTTGCTGATTTTTTGTTTTCCCATTTTATACGCCCATGAGTGGACGTGCCCTCTGCTCCCTAAGCTGTGTTTTTTCGATGTTTCAGGACACACCGTACACTTCTCCAGAGTGGCTGTTGGCAACTTACATCCCGCTCATCAGCGTAGCAAGGCTGCCATTTCTCCATGGCCTGTCCTGCATTTCTGGTTTTGACACTTTTTGCAGCATGGCCCTTTTGACCGATGGGAAGCGAGACTTCTTTGTAGCGCTGATTTGCCTTTCCAGGTTGCTTGGTTGGCCAAAAAGGGCGTATGCGTTTTTTCCTGAATATATTCAGGAAAAAACGCATACGCCCTTTTTGGCCAAGGGCATCATTGTCGACGTTTTGCCGCTTTTCATGTGCTTTACAGGCGATTCGAATCTACCTCCTGAAATCTGTTTCCTGCAATTCTGTCTTGCTTTCAAATCCTCTTCGTTGCCTTCCCTCAATATATCTGTGGATGAGAGTTATCATTTATAACTCTGCGGGTTTGTGAATTGCAGTGTCCCTGAGCTCCATTTTTCAACTCGCTTTTTTGGGAGCTGGCCGCAAAAGCGCGGGATTGCCTCAGGCCCTATTCTGCTTCTGGGCGGCAGGCTGAGCCTGTGGTTAATTCTTCTTCCTGATGGGAAAATAGAGTGACCTGTGCCTGTCCCAACACCTAGATCTAGTCTCTCATTGGTTGCTCCTCTTCCCGTTCATCCTCAGGACAAATTGCAACCTGTAGGGAACAGGAGGTTAAAGGTGCTGATTCTCCAAGTAAGTTGATTGCTAGTAAAGTAGCTGGAAAGGCGAACCCGAGCACAAGGAGATGAGAAATGGGGTGTGTTTTAGAAACCTTTCAAAATCACACGGTGTACCATCTTCTGAGTTTCTCATGCATGTTTTCGATGTAGGAAGATGCCCTTGAACCTGGAGATTTGGGACCCATGGGATGGGTATCACGCAGTATTACTTTAAAGGGTCTGCGTTTGCTCACCCAACCTCTCAGCCCCAAGAGTGTCCACCCTTATGTCTCATCCAGCTGTGGGTCTAGATATGGTCAATCCAGGTTGCATCTCAGCCCCTGAACGAATTTTGTAAGCATTTCTCTCTCTTTCACTGTCTTTGTTTTACGGGTTTTTAAAAGTAATTTATTTTTATAATGGGGTTTAGCTGCTTTTCACGGCTGTGTTTATGCGGATTTACACCCACTTGACTCACTTCCAGACAGATATCAATACATAGGTTTTAAGATTGTTACTAGTCATATATATTCTTGTGCGGTGAATAGGGGGTGTTGAGTCCAGTTCACTTAGCAAGGAGTAGGTCTTGTCTATTACATATTGGGTGTATGGAACGGTATCTGAGCGAATTTGAACCCCTTGTTTTATGCATCACCCCACCTCACCTTTCCCGTTAAGCAGCCATAGTGTGTTTTCTAAACGTGTGACTCTGTTCTGTTTTGTAATTCAGTTCAAGTGTAGCGGTTTTTACATTCCCTCTATAAGTGATAGCTTATGATAAGTGTCTTTTTCTGTGTGACTTATTTCACTTAGAATCGTCGTACCTAAGTCCACTCATCTTGCTTCTACTAGCCTTATGACATTGATTTCATGTCTGAGTGATATTCCATTGTACATATGGACCACAACTTTTTTATCCATTTTTCTCTTTCCTGGGATATTTAAGGTGTCATGAAGTGGAGGTTCTTGTCAACAGAGCAGCCCTAAACTTTGGGGTGCCTGTGTCTTGCTCATTTTTAGTTTTCCTAATTTATACGCCCATGAGTGGACGTGCCCTATGCTCACTAAGCTGTGTTTTTTCGATGTTTCAGGACACACCGTACACTTCTCCAGAGTGGCTGTTGGCAATTTACATCCCGCCCATCAGCGTAGCAAGGCTGCCATTTCTCCATGGCCTGTCCTGCATTTCTGGTTTTGACACTTTTTGCAGCATGTCCCTTTTGGCCGATGGGAAGCGAGACTTCTTTTTAGCGCTGATTTGCCTTTCCAGGTTGCTTGGTTGGCCAAAAAGGGCGTATGCTTTTTTTCCTGAATATATTCAGGAAAAAACGCATACGCCCTTTTTGGCCAAGGGCATCATTGTCGACGTTTTGCCGCTTTTCATGTGCCTTAAAGGCGATTCGAATCTACCTCCTGAAATCTGTTTCCTGCAATTCTGCCTTGCTTTCAAATCCTCTTCGTTGTCTTCCCTCAATATATTTGTGGACGAGAGTTATCATTTATAACTCAGCAGGTTTGTGAATGGCAGTGCCCCTGAGCTCCATTTTGCAACTGTCTTGTTTGGGAGCTGGCCGCAAAAGCACGGGATTTCCTCAGGCCCTATTCTGGTTCCCGGCGGCAGGCTGAGCCTGTGGTTAATTCTTCTTCCTGATGGGAAAATAGAGTGACCTGTGCCTGTCCCAACACCTAGATCTAGTCTCTCATTGGTTGCCCCTCTTCCCGTTCATCCTCAGGACAAATTGCAACCTGTACAGAACAGGAGGTTAAAGGTGCTGATTCTCCAAGTAGGGAGATTGCTAGTGAAGTAGCTGGAATGGCGAACCCGAGCACAAGGAGATGAGAAATGAGGTGCGTTTTAGAAACCTTTCAAAATCACACGGTGTACCTTCTTCTGGGTTCCTCATGCAAGTTTTCGATGTAGGAAGATGCCCTTGAACCTGGAGATTTGGGACCCATGGGATGGGTACCACGCAGTATTACTTTAAAGGGTCTGCGTTTGCTCACCCAACCTCTCAGCCCCAAGAGTGTCCACCCTTATGTCTCATCCAGCTGTGGGTCTAGATATGGTCAATCCAGGTTGCATCTCAGCCCCTGAACGAATTTTGTAAGAATTTCTCTCTCTTTCACTGTCTTTGTTTTACGGGTTTTTAAAAGTAATTTATTTTTATAATGGGGTTTAGCTGCTTTTCACGGCTGTGTTTATGCGGATTTACACCCACTTGACTCACTTCCAGACAGATACCAATACATAGGTTTTAAGATTGTTACTAGTCATATATATTCTTGTGCGGTGAATAGGGGGTGTTGAGTCCAGTTCACTTAGCAAGGAGTAGGTCTTGTCTATTACATATTGGGTGTATGGAACGGTATCTGAGCGAATTTGAACCCCTTGTTTGATGCATCACCCCACCTCACCTTTCCCGTTAAGTAGCCATAGTGTGTTTTCTAAACGTGTGACTCTGTTCTGTTTTGTAATTCAGTTCAAGTGTAGCGGTTTTTACATTCCCTCTATAAGTGATAGCTTATGATAAGTGTCTTTTTCTGTGTGACTTATTTCACTTAGAATCGTCGTACCTAAGTCCACTCATCTTGCTTCTACTAGCCTTATGACATTGATTTCATGTCTGAGTGATATTCCATTGTACATAAGGACCACAACTTTTTTATCCATTTTTCTCTTTCCTGGGATATTTAAGGTGTCATGAAGTGGAGGTTCTTGTCAACAGAGCAGCCCCAAACTTTGGGGTGCCTGTGTCTTGCTGATTTTTAGTTTTCCCAATTTATACGCCCATGAGTGGACGTGCCCTATGCTCACTAAGCTGTGTTTTTTCGATGTTTCAGGACACACCGTACACTTCTCCAGAGTGGCTGTTGGCAATTTACATCCCGCCCATCAGCGTAGCAAGGCTGCCATTTCTCCATGGCCTGTCCTGCATTTCTGGTTTTGACACTTTTTGCAGCATGTCCCTTTTGGTCGATGGGAAGCGAGACTTCTTTTTAGCGCTGATTTGCCTTTCCAGATTGCTTGGTTGGCCAAAAAGGGCGTATGCGTTTTTTCCTGAATATATTCAGGAAAAAACGCATACGCCCTTTTTGGCCAAGGGCATCATTGTCGACGTTTTGCCGCTTTTCATGTGCCTTAAAGGCGATTCGAATCTACCTCCTGAAATCTGTTTCCTGCAATTCTGCCTTGCTTTCAAATCCTCTTCGTTGCCTTCCCTCAATATATTTGTGGACGAGAGTTATCATTTATAACTCAGCAGGTTTGTGAATGGCAGTGCCCCTGAGCTCCATTTTGCAACTGTCTTGTTTGGGAGCTGGCCGCAAAAGCACGGGATTTCCTCAGGCCCTATTCTGGTTCCCGGCGGCAGGCTGAGCCTGTGGTTAATTCTTCTTCCTGATGGGAAAATAGAGTGACCTGTGCCTGTCCCAACACCTAGATCTAGTCTCTCATTGGTTGCCCCTCTTCCCGTTCATCCTCAGGACAAATTGCAACCTGTACAGAACAGGAGGTTAAAGGTGCTGATTCTCCAAGTAGGGAGATTGCTAGTGAAGTAGCTGGAATGGCGAACCCGAGCAAAAGGAGATGAGAAATGAGGTGCGTTTTAGAAACCTTTCAAAATCACACGGTGTACCTTCTTCTGGGTTCCTCATGCAAGTTTTCGATGTAGGAAGATGCCCTTGAACCTGGAGATTTGGGACCCATGGGATGGGTACCATGCAGTATTACTTTAAAGGGTCTGCGTTTGCTCACCCAACCTCACCCAACCTTTCAGCCCCAAGAGTGTCCACCCTTATGTCTCATCCAGCTGTGGGTCTAGATATGGTCAATCCAGGTGGCATCACAGCCCCTGAACGAATTTTGTAAGAATTTCTCTCTCTTTCACTGTCTTTGTTTTACGGGTTTTTAAAAGTAATTTATTTTTATAATGGGGTTTAGCTGCTTTTCACGGCTGTGTTTATGCGGATTTACACCCACATGACTCACTTCCAGACAGATATCAATACATAGGTTTTAAGATTGTTACTAGTCACATATATTCTTGTGCGGTGAATAGGGCGTGTTGAGTCCAGTTCACTGAGCAAGGAGTAGGTCTTGTCTATTACATATTGGGTGTATGGAACGGTATCTGAGCGAATTTGAACCCCTTGTTTTATGCATCACCCCACCTCACCTTTCCCGTTAAGCAGCCATAGTGTGTTTTCTAAACGTGTGATTCTGTTCTGTTCTGTAATTCAGTTCAAGTGTAGCGGTTTTTACATTCCCTCTATAAGTGATAGCTTATGATAAGTGTCTTTTTCTGTGTGACTTATTTCACTTAGAATCGTCGTACCTAAGTCCACTCATCTTGCTTCTACTAGCCTTATGACATTGATTTCATGTCTGAGTGATATTGCATTGTACATAAGGACCACAACTTCTTTATCCATTTTTCTCTTTCCTGGGATATTTAAGGTGTCATGAAGTGGAGGTTCTTGTCAACAGAGTAGCTCTAAACTTTGGGGTGCCTGTGTCTTGCTCATTTTTAGTTTTCCCAATATATACGCCCATGAGTGGACGTGCCCTTTGCTCACTAAGCTGTGTTTTTTCGATGTTTCAGGACACACCGTACACTTCTCCAGAGTGGCTGTTGGCAATTAACATCCCGCCCATCAGCGTAGCAAGGCTGCCATTTCTCCATGGCCTGTCCTGCATTTCTGGTTTTGACACTTTTTGCAGCATGTCCCTTTTGGCCGATGGGAAGCGAGACCTCTTTTTAGCGCTGATTTGCCTTTCCAGTTTGCTTGGTTGGCCAAAAAGGGCGTATGCGTTTTTTCCTGAATATATTCAGGAAAAAACGCATACGCCCTTTTTGGCCAAGGGCATCATTGTCGACGTTTTGCCGCTTTTCATGTGCCTTAAAGGCGATTCGAATCTACCTCCTGAAATCTGTTTCCTGCAATTCTGCCTTGCTTTCAAATCCTCTTCGTTGCCTTCCCTCAATATATTTGTGGACGAGAGTTATCATTTATAACTCAGCAGGTTTGTGAATGGCAGTGCCCCTGAGCTCCATTTTGCAACTGTCTTGTTTGGGAGCTGGCTCAAAAGCACGGGATTTCCTCAGGCCCTATTCTGGTTCCCGGCGGCAGGCTGAGCCTGTGGTTAATTCTTCTTCCTGATGGGAAAATAGAGTGACCTGTGCCTGTCCCAACACCTAGATCTAGTCTCTCATTGGTTGCCCCTCTTCCCGTTCATCCTCAGGACAAATTGCAACCTGTACAGAACAGGAGGTTAAAGGTGCTGATTCTCCAAGTAGGGAGATTGCTAGTGAAGTAGCTGGAATGGCGAACCCGAGCACAAGGAGATGAGAAATGAGGTGCGTTTTAGAAACCTTTCAAAATCACACGGTGTACCTTCTTCTGGGTTCCTCATGCAAGTTTTCGATGTAGGAAGATGCCCTTGAACCTGGAGATTTGGGACCCATGGGATGGGTACCATGCAGTATTACTTTAAAGGGTCTGCGTTTGCTCACCCAACCTCACCCAACCTCTCAGCCCCAAGAGTGTCCACCCTTATGTCTCATCCAGCTGTGGGTCTAGATATGGTCAATCCAGGTGGCATCTCAGCCCCTGAACGAATTTTGTAAGAATTTCTCTCTCTTTCACTGTCTTTGTTTTACGGGTTTTTAAAAGTAATTTATTTTTATAATGGGGTTTAGCTGCTTTTCACGGCTGTGTTTTTGCGGCTTTACACCCACTTGACTCACTTCCAGACAGATATCAATACATAGGTTTTAAGATTGTTACTAGTCATATATATTCTTGTGCGGTGAATAGGGGGTGTTGAGTCCAGTTCACTTAGCAAGGAGTAGGTCTTGTCTATTACATATTGGGTGTATGGAACGGTATCTGAGCGAATTTGAACCCCTTGTTTTATGCATCACCCCACCTCACCTTTCCCGTTAAGCAGCCATAGTGTGTTTTCTAAACGTGTGACTCTGTTCTGTTTTGTAATTCAGTTCAAGTGTAGCGGTTTTTACATTCCCTCTATAAGTGATAGCTTATGATAAGTGTCTTTTTCTGTGTGACTTATTTCACTTAGAATCGTCGTACCTAAGTCCACTCATCTTGCTTCTACTAGCCTTATGACATTGATTTCATGTCTGAGTGATATTCCATTGTACATAAGGACCACAACTTTTTTATCCATTTTTCTCTTTCCTGGGATATTTAAGGTGTCATGAAGTGGAGGTTCTTGTCAACAGAGCAGCCCCAAACTTTGGGGTGCCTGTATCTTGCTCATTTTTAGTTTTCCCAATTTATACGCCCATGAGTGGACGTGCCCTATGCTCACTAAGCTGTGTTTCTTCGATGTTTCAGGACACACCGTACACTTCTCCAGAGTGGCTGTTGGCAATTAACATCCCGCCCATCAGCGTAGCAAGGCTGCCATTTCTCCATGGCCTGTCCTGCATTTCTGGTTTTGACACTTTTTGCAGCATGTCCCCTTTGGCCGATGGGAAGCGAGACTTCTTTTTAGCGCTGATTTGCCTTTCCAGGTTGCTTGGTTGGCCAAAAAGGGCGTATTCGTTTTTTCCTGAATATATTCAGGAAAAAACGCATACGCCCTTTTTGGCCAAGGGCATCATTGTCGACGTTTTGCCGCTTTTCATGTGCCTTAAAGGCGATTCGAATCTACCTCCTGAAATCTGTTTCCTGCAATTCTGCCTTGCTTTCAAATCCTCTTCGTTGCCTTCCCTCAATATATTTGTGGACGAGAGTTATCATTTATAACTCAGCAGGTTTGTGAATGGCAGTGCCCCTGAGCTCCATTTTGCAACTGTCTTGTTTGGGAGCTGGCCGCAAAAGCACGGGATTTCCTCAGGCCCTATTCTGGTTCCCGGCGGCAGGCTGAGCCTGTGGTTAATTCTTCTTCCTGATGGGAAAATAGAGTGACCTGTGCCTGTCCCAACACCTAGATCTAGTCTCTCATTGGTTGCCCCTCTTCCCGTTCATCCTCAGGACAAATTGCAACCTGTACAGAACAGGAGGTTAAAGGTGCTGATTCTCCAAGTAGGGAGATTGCTAGTGAAGTAGCTGGAATGGCGAACCCGAGCAAAAGGAGATGAGAAATGAGGTGCGTTTTAGAAACCTTTCAAAATCACACGGTGTACCTTCTTCTGGGTTCCTCATGCAAGTTTTCGATGTAGGAAGATGCCCTTGAACCTGGAGATTTGGGACCCATGGGATGGGTACCATGCAGTATTACTTTAAAGGGTCTGCGTTTGCTCACCCAACCTCACCCAACCTTTCAGCCCCAAGAGTGTCCACCCTTATGTCTCATCCAGCTGTGGGTCTAGATATGGTCAATCCAGGTGGCATCACAGCCCCTGAACGAATTTTGTAAGAATTTCTCTCTCTTTCACTGTCTTTGTTTTACGGGTTTTTAAAAGTAATTTATTTTTATAATGGGGTTTAGCTGCTTTTCACGGCTGTGTTTATGCGGATTTACACCCACATGACTCACTTCCAGACAGATATCAATACATAGGTTTTAAGATTGTTACTAGTCACATATATTCTTGTGCGGTGAATAGGGCGTGTTGAGTCCAGTTCACTGAGCAAGGAGTAGGTCTTGTCTATTACATATTGGGTGTATGGAACGGTATCTGAGCGAATTTGAACCCCTTGTTTTATGCATCACCCCACCTCACCTTTCCCGTTAAGCAGCCATAGTGTGTTTTCTAAACGTGTGATTCTGTTCTGTTCTGTAATTCAGTTCAAGTGTAGCGGTTTTTACATTCCCTCTATAAGTGATAGCTTATGATAAGTGTCTTTTTCTGTGTGACTTATTTCACTTAGAATCGTCGTACCTAAGTCCACTCATCTTGCTTCTACTAGCCTTATGACATTGATTTCATGTCTGAGTGATATTGCATTGTACATAAGGACCACAACTTCTTTATCCATTTTTCTCTTTCCTGGGATATTTAAGGTGTCATGAAGTGGAGGTTCTTGTCAACAGAGTAGCTCTAAACTTTGGGGTGCCTGTGTCTTGCTGATTTTTTGTTTTCCCATTTTATACGCCCATGAGTGGACGTGCCCTCTGCTCCCTAAGCTGTGTTTTTTCGATGTTTCAGGACACACCGTACACTTCTCCAGAGTGGCTGTTGGCAACTTACATCCCGCTCATCAGCGTAGCAAGGCTGCCATTTCTCCATGGCCTGTCCTGCATTTCTGGTTTTGACACTTTTTGCAGCATGTCCCTTTTGACCGATGGGAAGCGAGACTTCTTTGTAGCGCTGATTTGCCTTTCCAGGTTGCTTGGTTGGCCAAAAAGGGCGTATGCGTTTTTTCCTAAATATATTCAGGAAAAAACGCATACGCCCTTTTTGGCCAAGGGCATCATTGTCGACGTTTTGCCGCTTTTCATGTGCTTTACAGGCGATTCGAATCTACCTCCTGAAATCTGTTTCCTGCAATTCTGTCTTGCTTTCAAATCCTCTTCGTTGCCTTCCCTCAATATATCTGTGGATGAGAGTTATCATTTATAACTCTGCGGGTTTGTGAATTGCAGTGTCCCTGAGCTCCATTTTTCAACTCGCTTTTTTGGGAGCTGGCCGCAAAAGCGCGGGATTGCCTCAGGCCCTATTCTGCTTCTGGGCGGCAGGCTGAGCCTGTGGTTAATTCTTCTTCCTGATGGGAAAATAGAGTGACCTGTGCCTGTCCCAACACCTAGATCTAGTCTCTCATTGGTTGCTCCTCTTCCCGTTCATCCTCAGGACAAATTGCAACCTGTAGGGAACAGGAGGTTAAAGGTGCTGATTCTCCAAGTAAGTTGATTGCTAGTAAAGTAGCTGGAAAGGCGAACCCGAGCACAAGGAGATGAGAAATGGGGTGTGTTTTAGAAACCTTTCAAAATCACACGGTGTACCATCTTCTGAGTTTCTCATGCATGTTTTCGATGTAGGAAGATGCCCTTGAACCTGGAGATTTGGGACCCATGGGATGGGTATCACGCAGTATTACTTTAAAGGGTCTGCGTTTGCTCACCCAACCTCTCAGCCCCAAGAGTGTCCACCCTTATGTCTCATCCAGCTGTGGGTCTAGATATGGTCAATCCAGGTTGCATCTCAGCCCCTGAACGAATTTTGTAAGCATTTCTCTCTCTTTCACTGTCTTTGTTTTACGGGTTTTTAAAAGTAATTTATTTTTATAATGGGGTTTAGCTGCTTTTCACGGCTGTGTTTATGCGGATTTACACCCACTTGACTCACTTCCAGACAGATATCAATACATAGGTTTTAAGATTGTTACTAGTCATATATATTCTTGTGCGGTGAATAGGGGGTGTTGAGTCCAGTTCACTTAGCAAGGAGTAGGTCTTGTCTATTACATATTGGGTGTATGGAACGGTATCTGAGCGAATTTGAACCCCTTGTTTTATGCATCACCCCACCTCACCTTTCCCGTTAAGCAGCCATAGTGTGTTTTCTAAACGTGTGACTCTGTTCTGTTTTGTAATTCAGTTCAAGTGTAGCGGTTTTTACATTCCCTCTATAAGTGATAGCTTATGGTAAGTGTCTTTTTCTGTGTGACTTATTTCACTTAGAATCGTCGTACCTAAGTCCACTCATCTTGCTTCTACTAGCCTTATGACATTGATTTCATGTCTGAGTGATATTCCATTGTACATAAGGACCACAACTTTTTTATCCATTTTTCTCTTTCCTGGGATATTTAAGGTGTCATGAAGTGGAGGTTCTTGTCAACAGAGCAGCCCTAAACTTTGGGGTGCCTGTGTCTTGCTCATTTTTAGTTTTCCTAATTTATACGCCCATGAGTGGACGTGCCCTATGCTCACTAAGCTGTGTTTTTTCGATGTTTCAGGACACACCGTACACTTCTCCAGAGTGGCTGTTGGCAATTTACATCCCGCCCATCAGCGTAGCAAGGCTGCCATTTCTCCATGGCCTGTCCTGCATTTCTGGTTTTGACACTTTTTGCAGCATGTCCCTTTTGGCCGATGGGAAGCGAGACTTCTTTTTAGCGCTGATTTGCCTTTCCAGGTTGCTTGGTTGGC
Organism: Eschrichtius robustus; assembly: GCF_028021215.1. Taxonomy (NCBI): domain Eukaryota; kingdom Metazoa; phylum Chordata; class Mammalia; order Artiodactyla; family Eschrichtiidae; genus Eschrichtius; species Eschrichtius robustus. The sequence continues at coordinate 815,009 of NW_027175223.1, forward strand.
CAAAAAGGGCGTATGCTTTTTTTCCTGAATATATTCAGGAAAAAACGCATACGCCCTTTTTGGCCAAGGGCATCATTGTCGACGTTTTGCCGCTTTTCATGTGCCTTAAAGGCGATTCGAATCTACCTCCTGAAATCTGTTTCCTGCAATTCTGCCTTGCTTTCAAATCCTCTTCGTTGTCTTCCCTCAATATATTTGTGGACGAGAGTTATCATTTATAACTCAGCAGGTTTGTGAATGGCAGTGCCCCTGAGCTCCATTTTGCAACTGTCTTGTTTGGGAGCTGGCCGCAAAAGCACGGGATTTCCTCAGGCCCTATTCTGGTTCCCGGCGGCAGGCTGAGCCTGTGGTTAATTCTTCTTCCTGATGGGAAAATAGAGTGACCTGTGCCTGTCCCAACACCTAGATCTAGTCTCTCATTGGTTGCCCCTCTTCCCGTTCATCCTCAGGACAAATTGCAACCTGTACAGAACAGGAGGTTAAAGGTGCTGATTCTCCAAGTAGGGAGATTGCTAGTGAAGTAGCTGGAATGGCGAACCCGAGCACAAGGAGATGAGAAATGAGGTGCGTTTTAGAAACCTTTCAAAATCACACGGTGTACCTTCTTCTGGGTTCCTCATGCAAGTTTTCGATGTAGGAAGATGCCCTTGAACCTGGAGATTTGGGACCCATGGGATGGGTACCACGCAGTATTACTTTAAAGGGTCTGCGTTTGCTCACCCAACCTCTCAGCCCCAAGAGTGTCCACCCTTATGTCTCATCCAGCTGTGGGTCTAGATATGGTCAATCCAGGTTGCATCTCAGCCCCTGAACGAATTTTGTAAGAATTTCTCTCTCTTTCACTGTCTTTGTTTTACGGGTTTTTAAAAGTAATTTATTTTTATAATGGGGTTTAGCTGCTTTTCACGGCTGTGTTTATGCGGATTTACACCCACTTGACTCACTTCCAGACAGATATCAATACATAGGTTTTAAGATTGTTACTAGTCATATATATTCTTGTGCGGTGAATAGGGGGTGTTGAGTCCAGTTCACTTAGCAAGGAGTAGGTCTTGTCTATTACATATTGGGTGTATGGAACGGTATCTGAGCGAATTTGAACCCCTTGTTTGATGCATCACCCCACCTCACCTTTCCCGTTAAGTAGCCATAGTGTGTTTTCTAAACGTGTGACTCTGTTCTGTTTTGTAATTCAGTTCAAGTGTAGCGGTTTTTACATTCCCTCTATAAGTGATAGCTTATGATAAGTGTCTTTTTCTGTGTGACTTATTTCACTTAGAATCGTCGTACCTAAGTCCACTCATCTTGCTTCTACTAGCCTTATGACATTGATTTCATGTCTGAGTGATATTCCATTGTACATAAGGACCACAACTTTTTTATCCATTTTTCTCTTTCCTGGGATATTTAAGGTGTCATGAAGTGGAGGTTCTTGTCAACAGAGCAGCCCCAAACTTTGGGGTGCCTGTGTCTTGCTGATTTTTAGTTTTCCCAATTTATACGCCCATGAGTGGACGTGCCCTATGCTCACTAAGCTGTGTTTTTTCGATGTTTCAGGACACACCGTACACTTCTCCAGAGTGGCTGTTGGCAATTTACATCCCGCCCATCAGCGTAGCAAGGCTGCCATTTCTCCATGGCCTGTCCTGCATTTCTGGTTTTGACACTTTTTGCAGCATGTCCCTTTTGGTCGATGGGAAGCGAGACTTCTTTTTAGCGCTGATTTGCCTTTCCAGATTGCTTGGTTGGCCAAAAAGGGCGTATGCGTTTTTTCCTGAATATATTCAGGAAAAAACGCATACGCCCTTTTTGGCCAAGGGCATCATTGTCGACGTTTTGCCGCTTTTCATGTGCCTTAAAGGCGATTCGAATCTACCTCCTGAAATCTGTTTCCTGCAATTCTGCCTTGCTTTCAAATCCTCTTCGTTGCCTTCCCTCAATATATTTGTGGACGAGAGTTATCATTTATAACTCAGCAGGTTTGTGAATGGCAGTGCCCCTGAGCTCCATTTTGCAACTGTCTTGTTTGGGAGCTGGCCGCAAAAGCACGGGATTTCCTCAGGCCCTATTCTGGTTCCCGGCGGCAGGCTGAGCCTGTGGTTAATTCTTCTTCCTAATGGGAAAATAGAGTGACCTGTGCCTGTCCCAACACCTAGATCTAGTCTCTCATTGGTTGCCCCTCTTCCCGTTCATCCTCAGGACAAATTGCAACCTGTACAGAACAGGAGGTTAAAGGTGCTGATTCTCCAAGTAGGGAGATTGCTAGTGAAGTAGCTGGAATGGCGAACCCGAGCACAAGGAGATGAGAAATGAGGTGCGTTTTAGAAACCTTTCAAAATCACACGGTGTACCTTCTTCTGGGTTCCTCATGCAAGATTTCGATGTAGGAAGATGCCCTTGAACCTGGAGATTTGGGACCCATGGGATGGGTACCATGCAGTATTACTTTAAAGGGTCTGCGTTTGCTCACCCAACCTCACCCAACCTCTCAGCCCCAAGAGTGTCCACCCTTATGTCTCATCCAGCTGTGGGTCTAGATATGGTCAATCCAGGTGGCATCACAGCCCCTGAACGAATTTTGTAAGAATTTCTCTCTCTTTCACTGTCTTTGTTTTACGGGTTTTTAAAAGTAATTTATTTTTATAATGGGGTTTAGCTGCTTTTCACGGCTGTGTTTATGCGGATTAACACCCACTTGACTCATTTCCAGAGAGATATCAATACATAGGTTTTATGATTCTCACTAGTCTGATATATTCTTGTGCGGTGAATACAGGGTGTTGAGTCCAGTTCACTGAGCAAGGAGTAGGTCTTGTCTATTACATATTGGGTGTATGGAACGGTATCAGAGCTAATTTGAAACCCTTGTTTTATGCATCACCCCACCTCACCTTTCCCGTTAAGCAGCCATAGTGTGTTTTCAAAATGGGTGACTCTGTTCTGATTTGTAATTCAGTTCAAGTGTAGCGGTTTTTACATTCCCTCTATAAGTGATAGCTTTTGATATGTGTCTTTTTCTGTGTGACTTATTTCACTTAGAGTCGTCGTACCTAAATCCAATCATCATGCTTCTCCTAGCCTTATGACATTGATTTCATGGCTGAGTGATATTCCATTGAACATAAGGACCAGAACTTCTTTATCCATTTTTCTCTTTCCTGGGATATTTAAGGTGTCATGAAGTGGAGGTTCTTGTAAACAGAGCAGCCCTAAACTTTGGGGTGCCTGTGTCTTGCTGATTTTTAGTTTTCCCAATTTATACGCCCATGAGTGGAAGTGCCCTATGCTCCCTAAGCTTTGTTTTTTCGATGTTTCAGGACACACCGTACACTTCTCCAGAGTGGCTGTTGGCAATTTACATCCCGTCCATCAGCGTAGCAAGGCTCTTATTTCTCCATGGCCTGTCCTGCATTTCTGGTTTTGACACTTTTTTCAGCATGGCCCTTTGGACCGATGGGAAGCGAGACTTCTTTGTAGCGCTGATTTGCCTTTCCAGGTTGCTTGATTGGCCAAAAAGGGCGTATGCGTTTTTTCCTGAATATATTCACGAAAAAACGCATACGCCCTTTTTGGCCAAGGGCATCATTGTCGATGTTTTTACGCTTTTCATGTGCTTTAAAGGCGATTCGAATCTACCTCCTGAAACCTGTTTCCTGCAACTCTGCCTTGCTTTCAAATCCTCTTCGTTGCCTTCCCTCAATATATTTGTGGACGAGAGTTATCATTTATAACTCTGCAGGTTTGTGAATTGCAGTGCCCATGTGCTCCATTTTTCAACTGGCTTTTTTGGGAGCTGGCCACAGAAGCGCGGGATTGCCGCAGGCCCTATTCTGGTTCCGGGCGGCAGGCTGAGCCTGTGGTTAATTCTTCTTCCTGATGGGAAAATAGAGTGACCTGTGCCTGTCCCAACACCTAGATCTAGTCTCTCATTGGTTGCCCCTCTTCCCATTCATCCTTAGGACAAATTGCAACATGTATGCAACAGGAGGTTAAAGGTGCTGATTCTCCAAGTAGGGAGATTTCTAGTAAAGTAGCTGGAATGGCGAACCCGAGCACAAGGAGATGACAAATGGGGTGCGTTTTAGAAACTTTCTCAATCACACGGTTTACCATCTTCTGGGTTTCTCATGCATGTTTTCGATGTAGGAAGATGCCCTTGAACCTGGAGATTGGGGACAAATGGGATGGGTACCACGCAGTATTACTTTAAAGGGTCTGCGTTTGCTCACCCAACCACACCAAACCTCTCAGCCCCAAGAGTGTCCACCCTTATGACTCATCCAGCTGTGGGTCTAGATATGGTCAATTCAGGTTGCGTCAAAGCCCCTGAATGAATTTTGTAAGAATTTCTCTCGCTTTCACTGTCTTTGTTTCATGGGTTTTTAAAACTAATTTTTTTTTTATAATGGGGTTTAGCTGCTTTTCACGGCTGTGTTTATGCGGCTTTACACCCACTTGACTCACTTCCAGAGAGATATCAATACATAAGTTTTAAGATTCTCACTACTCAGATATATTCTTGTGTGGTGAATAGGGGGTGTTGAGTCCAGTTCACTGAGCAAGGAGTAGGTCTTGTCTATTACATATTGGGTGTATGGAACGGTATCTGAGCTAATTTGAAACCCTTGTTTTATGCATCACCCCACGTCACCTTTCCCGTTAAGCAGCCATAGTGTGTTTTCTAAACGTGTGACTCTGTTTTGTTTTGTAATTCAGTTCAAGTGTAGCGGTTTTTACATTCCCTCTATAAGTGATAGCTTTTGATAAGTGTCTTTTTCTGTGTGACTTATTTCACTTAGAGTCGTCGTACCTAAATCCACTCATCATGCTGCTACTAGCCTTATGACATTGATTTCATGGCTGAGTGATATTCCATTGTACATAAGGACCACAATTTCTTTATCCATTTTTCTCCTTCCTGGGATATTTAAGGTTTTGTGAAGTGAAGGTTCTTGTCAACAGAGCAGCCCTAAACTTTGGGGTGCCTGAGTCTTGCTGATTTTTAGTTTTCCCAATTTATACGCCCATGAGTGTAAGTGCCCTATGCTCCATAAACTTTGTTTTTTCGATGTTTCAGGCCACACCGTACACTTCTCCAGAGTGGCTGTTGGCAATTTACATCCCGCCCATCAGCGTGGCAAGGCTCCCATTTCTCCATGGCCTGTCCTGCATTTGTGGTTTTGACACTTTTTTCAGCATGGCCCTTTTGACCCATGGGAAGCGAGACTACTTTGTAGCGCTGATTTGCCTTTCCAGGTTGCTTGGTTGGCCAAAAAGGGCGTATGCGTTTTTTCCTGAATATATTCAGGAAAAAACGCATACGCCCTTTTTGGCCAAGTGCATCATTTTCCACGTTTTGCCGCTTTTCATGTGCTTGAAAGGCGATTCGAATCTACCTCCTGTAATCTGTGTTTTGCAGTTCTGCCTTGCTTTCAAATCCTCTTCGTTGCCTTCCCTCAATATATTTGTGGACGAGAGTTATCATTTATAACTCTGCAGGTTTGTGAATTGCAGTGCCCATGTGCTCAATTTTTCAACTGGCTTTTTTCGGAGCTGGCCGCAGAAGCGCGGGATTGCCTCAGGCACTATTCTAGTTCCCAGCGGCAGGCTGAGCCTGTGCTTAATTCTTCTTCCTGATGGGAAAATAGAGTGACCTGTGCCTGTCCCAACACCTACATCTAGTCTCTCATTGGTTGCCCCTCTTCCCGTTCATCCTCAGGACAAATTGCAACCTGTACAGAACAGGAGGTTAAAGGTGTTGATTCTCCAAGTAGGGAGATTCCTAGTAAAGTAGCTGGAATGGCGAACCAGAGCACAAGGAGATGAGAAATGAGGTGCGTTTTAGAAACCTTTCCCGATCACATGGTGTACCATCTTGTGGGTTTCTCATGCATGTTTTCAATGCAGGAAGTTGCCCTTAAAACTGGAGATTTGGGACCCATGGGATGGGTACCACGCAGTATTACCTTAAAGGGTCTGTGTTTGCTCACCCAACCTCACCAAACCTGTCAGCCCCAAGAGTGTCCACCCTTAGGTCTCATCCAACTGTGGGTCTAGATATTTTCAATCCAGGTTGCATCACAGCCCCTGAACGAATTGTGTAAGAATTTCTCTCTCTTTCACTGTCTTTGTTTTACGGGTTTTTAAAAGTAATTTATTTTTATAATGGGGTTTAGCTGCTTTTCACGGCTGTGTTTATGCGGCTCTACACCCACTTGACACACTTCCAGAGAGATATCAATACATAGGTTTTAAGATTCTCACTAGTCAGATATATACTTGTGCGGTGAATAGGGGGTGTTGAGTCCACTTCACTGAGCAAGGAGTAGGTCTTGTCTATTACATATTGGGTGTATGGAACGGTATCTGAGCGAATTTGAAACCCTTGTTTTATGCATCACCCCACCTCATCTTTCCCGTTAAGCAGCCATAGTGTGTTTTCTAAATGTGTGACTCTGTTCTCTTTTGTAATTCAGTTCAAGTGTAGCAGTTTTTACATTCCCTCTATACGTGATAGCTTATGATAAGTGTCTTTTTCTGTGTGACTTATTTCACTTAGAGTCGTCGTACCTAAATCCACTCATCATGCTGCTACTAGCCTTATGACATTGATTTCATGGCTGAGTGATATTCCATTGTACATAAGGACCACAACTTCTTTATCCATTTTTCTCTTTCCTGGGATATTTAACGTGTCATGAAGTGGAGGTTCTTGTCAACAGAGCAGCCCTAAACTTTGGGGTGCCTGTGTCTTGCTGATTTTTAGTTTTCCCAATTTCTACGCCCATGAGTGGACGTGCCCTATTCTCCCTAAGCTGTGTGTTTTAGATGTTTCAGGACACACCGTACACTTCTCCAGAGTGTCTGTTGGCAATTTACATCCCGCCCATCAGCGTAGCAAGGCTGCCATTTCTCCATGGCCTGTCCTGCATTTGTGGTTTTGACACTTTTTGCAGCATGACCCTTTTGACCGATGGGAAGCGAGACTTCTTTGTAGCGCTGATTTGCCTTTCCAGGTTGCTTGGTTGGCCAAAAAGGGCGTATGCGTTTTTTCCTGAATACATTCAGGAAAAAACGCATACGCCCTTTTTGACCAAGGGCATCATTGTCGACGTTTTGCCGCTTTTCATGTGCTTTAAAGGCGATTCGAATCTAACTCCTGAAACCTGTTTCCTGCAATTCTGCCTTGCTTTCAAATCCTCTTCGTTGCCTTCCCTCAATATATTTGTGTACGAGAGTTATCATTTATAACTCTGCAGGGTTGTGAATTGCAGTGCACATGTGCTCCATTTTTCAACTGGCTTTTTTGGGAGCTGGCCGCAGAAGCGAGGGATTGCCTCAGGCCCTATTCTGGTTCCGGGTGGCAGGCTGAGCCTGTGGTTATTTCTTCTTCCTGATGAGAAAATAGAGTGACCTGTGCCTGTCCCAACACCTGGATCTAGTCTCTCATTGGCTGCCCCTCTTCCCGTTCATCCTGAGGACAAATTGCAACCTGTACGGAACAGGAGGTTAAAGGTGCTGATTCTCCAAGTAGGGATATTGCTAGTGAAGTAGCTGGAATGGCGAACCCGAGCACAAGGAGATGAGAAATGAGGTGCGTTTTAGAAACCTTTCAAAATCACACGCTGTACCATCTTCTGGGTTCCTCATTCAAGTTTTCAATGTAGGAAGATGCCCTTGAACATGGAGATTTGGGACCCATGGGATGGGTACCACGCAGTATTACCTTAAAGGGTCTGCATTGGCTCACCCAACCTCACCAAACCTCTCAGCCCCAAGAATGTCCACCCTTATGTCTCATCCAGCTGTGGGTCTAGATATGGTGAATCCAGGTTGCGTCACAGCCCCTGAATGAATTTTGTAAGAATTTCTCTCTCTTTCACTGTCTTTGTTTCATGCGTTTTTAAAACTAATTTATTTTTATAATGGGGTTTAGCTGCTTTTCACGGCTGTGTTTATGCGGATTAACACCCACTTGACTCATTTCCAGAGAGATATCAATACATAGGTTTTATGATTCTCACTAGTCTGATATATTCTTGTGCGGTGAATAGGGGGTGTTGAGTCCAGTTCACTGAGCAAGGAGTAGGTCTTGTCTATTACATATTGGGTGTATGGAACGGTATCAGAGCTAATTTGAAACCCTTGTTTTATGCATCACCCCACCTCACCTTTCCCGTTAAGCAGCCATAGTGTGTTTTCAAAATGGGTGACTCTGTTCTGATTTGTAATTCAGTTCAAGTGTAGCGGTTTTTACATTCCCTCTATAAGTGATAGCTTTTGATATGTGTCTTTTTCTGTGTGACTTATTTCACTTAGAGTCGTCGTACCTAAATCCAATCATCATGCTTCTCCTAGCCTTATGACATTGATTTCATGGCTGAGTGATATTCCATTGAACATAAGGACCACAACTTCTTTATCCATTTTTCTCTTTCCTGGGATATTTAAGGTGTCATGAAGTGGAGGTTCTTGTCAACAGAGCAGCCCTAAACTTTGGGGTGCCTGTGTCTTGCTGATTTTTAGTTTTCCCAATTTATACGCCCATGAGTGGAAGTGCCCTATGCTCCCTAAGCTTTGTTTTTTCGATGTTTCAGGACACACCGTACACTTCTCCAGAGTGGCTGTTGGCAATTTACATCCCGTCCATCAGCGTAGCAAGGCTCTTATTTCTCCATGGCCTGTCCTGCATTTCTGGTTTTGACACTTTTTTCAGCATGGCCCTTTGGACCGATGGGAAGCGAGACTTCTTTGTAGCGCTGATTTGCCTTTCCAGGTTGCTTGATTGGCCAAAAAGGGCGTATGCGTTTTTTCCTGAATATATTCACGAAAAAACGCATACGCTCTTTTTGGCCAAGGGCATCATTGTCGATGTTTTTACGCTTTTCATGTGCTTTAAAGGCGATTCGAATCTACCTCCTGAAACCTGTTTCCTGCAACTCTGCCTTGCTTTCAAATCCTCTTCGTTGCCTTCCCTCAATATATTTGTGGACGAGAGTTATCATTTATAACTCTGCAGGTTTGTGAATTGCAGTGCCCATGTGCTCCATTTTTCAACTGGCTTTTTTGGGAGCTGGCCACAGAAGCGCGGGATTGCTGCAGGCCCTATTCTGGTTCCGGGCGGCAGGCTGAGCCTGTGGTTAATTCTTCTTCCTGATGGGAAAATAGAGTGACCTGTGCCTGTCCCAACACCTAGATCTAGTCTCTCATTGGTTGCCCCTCTTCCCATTCATCCTTAGGACAAATTGCAACATGTATGCAACAGGAGGTTAAAGGTGCTGATTCTCCAAGTAGGGAGATTTCTAGTAAAGTAGCTGGAATGGCGAACCCGAGCACAAGGAGATGACAAATGGGGTGCGTTTTAGAAACTTTCTCAATCACACGGTTTACCATCTTCTGGGTTTCTCATGCATGTTTTCGATGTAGGAAGATGCCCTTGAACCTGGAGATTGGGGACAAATGGGATGGGTACCACGCAGTATTACTTTAAAGGGTCTGCGTTTGCTCACGCAACCACACCAAACCTCTCAGCCCCAAGAGTGTCCACCCTTATGACTCATCCAGCTGTGGGTCTAGATATGGTCAATTCAGGTTGCGTCAAAGCCCCTGAATGAATTTTGTAAGAATTTCTCTCGCTTTCACTGTCTTTGTTTCATGGGTTTTTAAAACTAATTTTTTTTTTATAATGGGGTTTAGCTGCTTTTCACGGCTGTGTTTATGCGGCTTTACACCCACTTGACTCACTTCCAGAGAGATATCAATACATAAGTTTTAAGATTCTCACTACTCAGATATATTCTTGTGTGGTGAATAGGGGGTGTTGAGTCCAGTTCACTGAGCAAGGAGTAGGTCTTGTCTATTACATATTGGGTGTATGGAACGGTATCTGAGCTAATTTGAAACCCTTGTTTTATGCATCACCCCACGTCACCTTTCCCGTTAAGCAGCCATAGTGTGTTTTCTAAACGTGTGACTCTGTTTTGTTTTGTAATTCAGTTCAAGTGTAGCGGTTTTTACATTCCCTCTATAAGTGATAGCTTTTGATAAGTGTCTTTTTCTGTGTGACTTATTTCACTTAGAGTCGTCGTACCTAAATCCACTCATCATGCTGCTACTAGCCTTATGACATTGATTTCATGGCTGAGTGATATTCCATTGTACATAAGGACCACAATTTCTTTATCCATTTTTCTCCTTCCTGGGATATTTAAGGTTTTGTGAAGTGAAGGTTCTTGTCAACAGAGCAGCCCTAAACTTTGGGGTGCCTGAGTCTTGCTGATTTTTAGTTTTCCCAATTTATACGCCCATGAGTGTAAGTGCCCTATGCTCCATAAACTTTGTTTTTTCGATATTTCAGGCCACACCGTACACTTCTCCAGAGTGGCTGTTGGCAATTTACATCCCGCCCATCAGCGTGGCAAGGCTCCCATTTCTCCATGGCCTGTCCTGCATTTGTGGTTTTGACACTTTTTTCAGCATGGCCCTTTTGACCCATGGGAAGCGAGACTACTTTGTAGCGCTGATTTGCCTTTCCAGGTTGCTTGGTTGGCCAAAAAGGGCGTATGCGTTTTTTCCTGAATATATTCAGGAAAAAACGCATACGCCCTTTTTGGCCAAGTGCATCATTTTCCACGTTTTGCCGCTTTTCATGTGCTTGAAAGGCGATTCGAATCTACCTCCTGTAATCTGTGTTTTGCAGTTCTGCCTTGCTTTCAAATCCTCTTCGTTGCCTTCCCTCAATATATTTGTGGACGAGAGTTATCATTTATAACTCTGCAGGTTTGTGAATTGCAGTGCCCATGTGCTCAATTTTTCAACTGGCTTTTTTCGGAGCTGGCCGCAGAAGCGCGGGATTGCCTCAGGCACTATTCTAGTTCCCAGCGGCAGGCTGAGCCTGTGCTTAATTCTTCTTCCTGATGGGAAAATAGAGTGACCTGTGCCTGTCCCAACACCTACATCTAGTCTCTCATTGGTTGCCCCTCTTCCCGTTCATCCTCAGGACAAATTGCAACCTGTACAGAACAGGAGGTTAAAGGTGTTGATTCTCCAAGTAGGGAGATTCCTAGTAAAGTAGCTGGAATGGCGAACCAGAGCACAAGGAGATGAGAAATGAGGTGCGTTTTAGAAACCTTTCCCGATCACATGGTGTACCATCTTGTGGGTTTCGCATGCATGTTTTCAATGCAGGAAGTTGCCCTTAAAACTGGAGATTTGGGACCCATGGGATGGGTACCACGCAGTATTACCTTAAAGGGTCTGTGTTTGCTCACCCAACCTCACCAAACCTGTCAGCCCCAAGAGTGTCCACCCTTAGGTCTCATCCAACTGTGGGTCTAGATATTTTCAATCCAGGTTGCATCACAGCCCCTGAACGAATTGTGTAAGAATTTCTCTCTCTTTCACTGTCTTTGTTTTACGGGTTTTTAAAAGTAATTTATTTTTATAATGGGGTTTAGCTGCTTTTCACGGCTGTGTTTATGCGGCTCTACACCCACTTGACACACTTCCAGAGAGATATCAATACATAGGTTTTAAGATTCTCACTAGTCAGATATATACTTGTGCGGTGAATAGGGGGTGTTGAGTCCACTTCACTTAGCAAGGAGTAGGTCTTGTCTATTACATATTGGGTGTATGGAACGGTATCTGAGCGAATTTGAACCCCTTGTTTTATGCATCACCCCACCTCATCTTTCCCGTTAAGCAGCCATAGTGTGTTTTCTAAATGTGTGACTCTGTTCTCTTTTGTAATTCAGTTCAAGTGTAGCAGTTTTTACATTCCCTCTATACGTGATAGCTTATGATAAGTGTCTTTTTCTGTGTGACTTATTTCACTTAGAGTCGTCGTACCTAAATCCACTCATCATGCTGCTACTAGCCTTATGACATTGATTTCATGGCTGAGTGATATTCCATTGTACATAAGGACCACAACTTCTTTATCCATTTTTCTCTTTCCTGGGATATATAAGGTGTCATGAAGTGGAGGTTCTTGTCAACAGAGCAGCCCTAAACTTTGGGGTGCCTGTGTCTTGCTGATTTTTAATTTTCCCAATTTATACGCCCATGAGTGGAAGTGCCCTATGTTCCCTAAGCTGTGTTTTTTTGATGTTTCACGCCACACCGTACACTTCTCCAGAGTGGTTGCTGGCAATTTACATCCCGCCCATCAGTGTAGCAAGGCTCCCATTTCTCCATGGCCTGTCCTGCTTCGGTGGTTTTGACACTTTTTTCAGCATGGCCCTTTTGACCGATGGGAAGCGAGACTTCTTTGTAGCGCTGATTAGACTTTCCAGGTTGCTTGGTTGGCCAAACAGGGCGTATGCGTTTTTTCCTGAATATATTCAGGAAAAAACGCATACGCCCTGTTTGGCCAAGGGCATCATTGTCGACGTTTTGCCGCTTTTCATGTGCTTTAAAGGCGATTCGAATCTACCTCCTGAAACCAGTTTCCTGCAATTCTGCCTTGCTTTCAAATCCTCTTCGTTGCCTTCCCTCAATATATTTGTGGACGAGAGTTATCATTTATAACTCTGCAGGTTTGTGAATTGCAGTGCCCATGTGCTCCATTTTTCAACTGGCTTTTTTGGGAGCTGGCCGCAGAAGCACAGGATTGCCTCAGGCCATATTCTGATTCCGGGCGGCAGGTTGAGCCTGTGGTTAATTCTTCTTCCTGATGGGAAAATAGAGTGACCTGTGCCTGTCCCAACACCTAGATCTAGTCTCTCATTGGTTACTCCTCTTCCCGTTCATCCTCAGGACAAATTGCAACCTGTACAGAACAGGAGGTTAAAGGTGCTGATTCTCCAAGAAGGGTGATTGCTAGTAAAGTAGCTGGAATGGCGAACCCGAGCACAAGGAGGTGAGAAATGAGGTGCGTTTTAGAAACCTTTCCCGATCACACGGTGTACCATCTTCTGGGTTTCTCATGCATGTTTTCGATGCAGGAAGATGCCCTTGAACCTGGAGATTTGGGACCCATGGGATTGGTACCACGCAGTATTACTTTAAAGGGTCTGCGTTTGCTCACCCAACCTCACCAAACCTGTCAGCCCCAAGAGTGTCCACCCTTAGGTCTCATCCACCTGTTGGTCTAGAATTGGTCAATCCAGTTTGCATCACAGCCATTGAACGAATTGTGTAAGAACTTCTCTCTCTTTCACTGTCTTTGTTTACGGGTTTTTACAAGTAATTTATTTTTATAATGGGGTTTAGCTGCTTTTCACGGCTGTGTTTATGCGGGTTTACACCCACTTGACACACTTCCAGAGAAATATGAATACATAGGTTTTAAGATTCTTACTAGTCAGATATATACTTGTGCGGTGAATAGGGGGTGTTGAGTCCAGTTCACTGAGCAAGGAGTAGATCTTGTCTATTACATATTGTGTGTATGGAACGGTATCTGAGCGAATTTGAAACCCTTGTTTTATGCATCACCCCACCTCACCTTTCCCGTTAAGCAGCCATAGTGTGTTTTCTAAACGTGTGACTCTGTTCTCTTTTGTAATTCAGTTCAAGTGCAGCGGTTTTTACATTCCCTCTATAAGTGATAGCTTACGATAAGTGTCTTTTTCTGTGTGACTTATTTCACTTAGAGTCGTCGTACCTAAATCCACTCATCATGCTGCTACTTGCCTTATGACATTGATTTCATGTCTGAGTGATATTGCTTTGTACATTGGGACCACAACTTCTTTATCCATTTTTCTCTTTCCTGGGATATTTAAGGTGTCATGAAGTGGAGGTTCTTGTCAACAGAGCAGCCCTAAACTTTGGGGTGCCTGTGTCTTGCTGATTTTTAGTTTTCCCAATTTCTACGCCCATGAGTGGACGTGCCCTATGCTCCCTAAGCTGTGTGTTTTAGATGTTTCAGGACACACCGTACACTTCTCCAGAGTGGCTGTTGGCAATTTACATCCCGCCCATCAGCGTAGCAAGGCTGCCATTTCTCCATGGCCTGTCCTGCATTTGTGGTTTTGACACTTTTTTCAGCAGGGCCCTTTTGACGGATCGGAAGCGAGACTTCTTTGTAGCGCATATTTGCCTTTCCAGGTTGCTTGGTTGGCCAAAAAGGGCGTATGCGTTTTTTCCTGAATATATTCAGGAAAAAACGCATACGCCCTTTTTGGCCAAGGGCATCATTGTCCACGTTTTGCCGCTTTTCATGTGCTTTAAAGGCGATTCGAATCTACCTCCTGAAACCTGTTTCCTGCAATTCTGCCTTGCTTTCAAATCCTCTTCGTTGCCTTCCCTCAATATATTTGTGGACGAGAGTTATCATTTATAACTCTGCAGGTTTGTGAATTGCAGTGCCCATGTGCTCCATTTTTCAACTGGCTTTTTTGGGAGCTGGCCGCAGAAGCGCGTGATTGCCTCAGGCCCTATTCTGGTTCCGGGTGGCAGGCTGAGCCTGTGGTTATTTCTTTTTCCTGATGAGAAAATAGAGTGACCTGTGCCTGTCCCAACACCTAGATCTAGTCTCTCTTTGGCTGCCCCTCTTCCCGTTCATCCTCAGGACAAATTGCAACCTGTACGGAACAGGAGGTTAAAGGTGCTGATACTCCAAGTAGGGAGATAGGTAGTGAAGTAGCTGGAATGGCGAACCCGAGCACAAGGAGATGAAAAATGAGGTGCGTTTTAGAAACCTTTCAAAATCACACGGTGTACCATCTTCTGGGTTCCTCATGCAAGTTTTCGATGAAGGAAGATGCCCTTGAACCTGGAGATTTGGGACCCATGGGATGGGTACCACGCAGTATTACTTTAACGGGTCTCCGTTTGCTCACCCAACCTCACCAAACCTCTCAGCCCCAAGAGTGTCCACCCTTATGTCTCATCCAGCTGTGGGTCTAGATATGGTCAATCCAGGTTGCGGCACAGCCCCTGAATGAATTTTGTAAGAATTTCTCTCTCTTACACTGTCTTTGTTTCATGGGTTTTTAAAACTAATTTAATTTTATAATGGGGTTTAGCTGCTTTTCACGGCTGTGTTTATGCGGCTTTACACCCACTTGACTCACTTCCAGAGAGATATCAATACATAAGTTATAAGATTCTCACTAGTCAGATATATTCTTGTGCAGTGAATAGGGGGTGTTGAGTCCAGTTCACTGAGCAAGGAGTAGGTCTTCTCTATAACATATTGGGTGTATGGAACGGTATCAGAGCTAATTTGAAACCCTTGTTTTATGCATCACCCCACCTCACCTTTCCCGTTAAGCAGCCATAGTGTGTTTTCTAAACGTGTGACTCTGTTCTGTTTTGTAATTCAGTTCAAGTGTAGCGGTTTTTACATTCCCTCTATAAGTGATAGCTTATGATAAGTGTCTTTTTCTGTGTGACTTATTTCACTTAGAATCGTCGTACCTAAGTCCACTCATCTTGCTTCTACTAGCCTTATGACATTGATTTCATGTCTGAGTGATATTGCATTGTACTTTGGGACCACAACTTCTTTATCCATTTTTCTCTTTCCTGGGATATTTAAGGTGTCATGAAGTGGAGGTTCTTGTCAACAGAGCAGCCCTAAACTTTGGGGTGCCTGTGTCTTGCTGATTTTTAGTTTTCCCAATTTCTACGCCCATGAGTGGACGTGCACTATGCTCCCTAAGCTTTTTTTTTTCGATGTTTCAGGACACACCGTACACTTCTCCAGAGTGGCTGTTGGCAATTTACATCCCGCCCATCAGCGTAGCAAGGCTCCTATTTCTCCATGGCCTGTCCTGCATTTCTGGTTTTGACACTTTTTTCAGCATGGCCCTTTGGACCGATAGGAAGCGAGACTTCTTTGTAGCGCTGATTTGCCTTTCCAGGTTGCTTGGTTGGCGAAAAAGGGCGTATGCGTTTTTTCCTGAATATATTCAGGAAAAAACGCATACGCCCTTTTTGGCCAAGGGCATCATTGTCGACGTTTTTCCGCTTTTCATGTGCTTTAAAGGCGATTCGAATCTACCTCCTGAAACCTGTTTCCTGCAACTCTGCCTTGCTTTCAAATCCTCTTCGTTGCCTTCCCTCAATATATTTGTGGACGAGAGTTATCATTTATAACTCTGCAGGTTTGTGAATTGCAGTGCCCATGTGCTCCATTTTTCAACTGGCTTTTTTGGGAGCTGGCCGCAGAAGCGCGGGATTGCCTCAGGCCCTATTCTGGTTCCGGGCGGCAGGCTGAGCCTGTGGTTAATTCTTCTTCCTGATGGGAAAATAGAGTGACCTGTGCCTGTCCCAACACCTAGATCTAGTCTCTCATTGGTTGCCCCTCTTCCCATTCATCCTTAGGACAAATTGCAACCTGTATGCAACAGGAGGTTAAAGGTGCTGATTCTCCAAGTAGGGAGATTTCTAGTAAAGTAGCTGGAATGGCGAACCCGAGCACAAGGAGATGACAAATGAGGTGCGTTTTAGAAACTTTCCCAATCACACGGTGTACCATCTTCTGGGTTTCTCATGCATGTTTTCGATGTAGGAATATGCCCTTGAACCTGGAGATTGGGGACAAATGGGATGGGTACCGTGCAGTATTACTTTAAAGGGTCTGCGTTTGCTCACCCAACCACACCAAACCTCTCAGCCCCAAGAGTGTCCACCCTTATGTCTCATCCAGCTGTGGGTCTAGATATGGTCAATCCAGGTTGCGTCAAAGCCCCTGAATGAATTTTGTAAGAATTTCTCTCGCTTTCACTGTCTTTGTTTCATGGGTTTTTAAAACTAATTTTTTTTTATAATGGGGTTTAGCTGCCCTTCACGGCTGTGTTTATGCGGCTTTACACCCACTTGACTCACTTCCAGAGAGATATCAATACATAAGTTTTAAGATTCTCACTACTCAGATATATTCTTGTGTGGTGAATAGGGGGTGTTGAGTCCAGTTCACTGAGCAAGGAGTAGGTCTTGTCTATTACATATTGGGTGTATGGAACGGTATCTGAGCTAATTTGAAACTCTTGTTTTATGCATCACCCCACGTCACCTTTCCCGTTAAGCAGCCATAGTGTGTTTTCTAAGTGTGTGACTCTGTTTTGATTTGTAATTCAGTTCAATTGTAGCGATTTTTACATTCCCTTTATAGGTGATAGCTTTTGATAAGTGTCTTTTTCTGTGTGACTTATTTCACTTAGAGTCGTCGTACCTAAATCCACTCATCATGCTGCTACTAGCCTTATGACATTGATTTCATGGCTGAGTGATATTCCATTGTACATAAGGACCACAATTTCTTTATCCATTTTTCTCCTTCCTGGGATATTTAAGGTTTCGTGAAGTGAAGGCTCTTGTCAACAGAGCAGCCCTAAACTTTGGGGTGCCTGAGTCTTGCTGATTTTTAGTTTTCCCAATTTATACGCCCATGAGTGGAAGTGCCCTATGCTCCATAAACTTTGTTTTTTCGATGTTTCAGGCCACACCGTACACTTCTCCAGAGTGGCTGTTGGCAATTTACATCCCGCCCTTCAGCGTGCAAGGCTCCCATTTCTCCATGGCCTGTCCTGCATTTGTGGTTTTGACACTTTTTTCAGCATGGCCCTTTTGACCCATGGGAAGCGAGACTACTTTGTAGCGCTGATTTGCCTTTCCAGGTTGCTTGGTTGGCCAAAAAGTGCGTATGCGTTTTTTCCTGAATATATTCAGGAAAAAACGCATACGCCCTTTTTGGCCAAGTGCATCATTTTCCACGTTTTGCCGCTTTTCATGTGCTTGAAAGGCGATTCGAATCTACCTCCTGTAATCTGTGTTTTGCAGTTCTGCCTTGCTTTCAAATCCTCTTCGTTGCCTTTCCTCAATGTATTTGTGGACGAGAGTTATCATTTATAACTCAGCGGGTTTGTGAATTGCAGTGCCCATGTGCTCCATTTTTCAACTGGCTTTTTTCGGAGCTGGCCGCAGAAGCGTGGGATTGCCTCAGGCACTATTCTGGTTCACAGCGGCAGGCTGAGCCTGTGGTTAATTCTTCTTCCTGATGGGAAAATAGAGTGACCTGTGCCTGTCCCAACACCTAGATCTAGTCTCTCATTGGTTGCCCCTCTTCCCGTTCATCCTCAGGACAAATTGCAACCTTTACAGAACAGGAGGTTAAAGGTGTTGATTCTCCAAGTAGGGAGATTGCTAGTAAAGTAGCTGGAATGGCGAACCCGAGCACAAGGAGATGAGAAATGAGGTGCGTTTTAGAAACCTTTCCCGATCACATGGTGTACCATCTTCTGGGTTTCTCATGCATGTTTTCAATGCAGGAAGATGACCTTAAAACTGGAGATTTGGGACCCATGGGATGGGTACCACGCAGTATTACCTTAAAGGGTCTGTGTTTGCTCACCCAACCTCACCAAACCTGTCAGCCCCAAGAGTGTCCACCCTTAGGTCTCATCCAACTGTGGGTCTAGATATTTTCAATCCAGGTTGCATCACAGCCCCTGAACGAATTGTGTAAGAATTTCTCTCTCTTTCACTGTCTTTGTTTTACGGGTTTTTAAAAGTAATTTATTTTTATAATGGGGTTTAGCTGCTTTTCACGGCTGTGTTTATGCGGCTCTACACCCACTTGACACACTTCCAGAGAGATATCAATACATAGGTTTTAAGATTCTCACTAGTCAGATATATACTTGTGCGGTGAATAGGGGGTGTTGAGTCCACTTCACTGAGCAAGGAGTAGGTCTTGTCTATTACATATTGGGTGTATGGAACGCTATCTGAGCGAATTTGAACCCCTTGTTTTATGCATCACCCCACCTCATCTTTCCCGTTAAGCAGCCATAGTGTGTTTTCTAAATGTGTGACTCTGTTCTCTTTTGTAATTCAGTTCAAGTGTAGCAGTTTTTACATTCCCTCTATACGTGATAGCTTATGATAAGTGTCTTTTTCTGTGTGACTTATTTCACTTAGAGTCGTCGTACCTAAATCCACTCATCATGCTGCTACTAGCCTTATGACATTGATTTCATGGCTGAGTGATATTCCATTGTACATAAGGACCACAACTTCTTTATCCATTTTTCTCTTTCCTGGGATATATAAGGTGTCATGAAGTGGAGGTTCTTGTCAACAGAGCAGCCCTAAACTTTGGGGTGCCTGTGTCTTGCTGATTTTTAATTTTCCCAATTTATACGCCCATGAGTGGAAGTGCCCTATGTTCCCTAAGCTGTGTTTTTTTGATGTTTCACGCCACACCGTACACTTCTCCAGAGTGGTTGCTGGCAATTTACATCCCGCCCATCAGTGTAGCAAGGCTCCCATTTCTCAATGGCCTGTCCTGCTTCGGTGGTTTTGACACTTTTTTCAGCATGGCCCTTTTGACCGATGGGAAGCGAGACTTCTTTGTAGCGCTGATTAGCCTTTCCAGGTTGCTTGGTTGGCCAAACAGGGCGTATGCGTTTTTTCCTGAATATATTCAGGAAAAAACGCATACGCCCTGTTTGGCCAAGGGCATCATTGTCGACGTTTTGCCGCTTTTCATGTGCTTTAAAGGCGATTCGAATCTACCTCCTGAAACCAGTTTCCTGCAATTCTGCCTTGCTTTCAAATCCTCTTCGTTGCCTTCCCTCAATATATTTGTGGACGAGAGTTATCATTTATAACTCTGCAGGTTTGTGAATTGCAGTGCCCATGTGCTCCATTTTTCAACTGGCTTTTTTGGGAGCTGGCCGCAGAAGCACAGGATTGCCTCAGGCCATATTCTGATTCCGGGCGGCAGGTTGAGCCTGTGGTTAATTCTTCTTCCTGATGGGAAAATAGAGTGACCTGTGCCTGTCCCAACACCTAGATCTAGTCTCTCATTGGTTACTCCTCTTCCCGTTCATCCTCAGGACAAATTGCAACCTGTACAGAACAGGAGGTTAAAGGTGCTGATTCTCCAAGAAGGGTGATTGCTAGTAAAGTAGCTGGAATGGCGAACCCGAGCACAAGGAGGTGAGAAATGAGGTGCGTTTTAGAAACCTTTCCCGATCACACGGTGTACCATCTTCTGGGTTTCTCATGCATGTTTTCGATGCAGGAAGATGCCCTTGAACCTGGAGATTTGGGACCCATGGGATTGGTACCACGCAGTATTACTTTAAAGGGTCTGCGTTTGCTCACCCAACCTCACCAAACCTGTCAGCCCCAAGAGTGTCCACCCTTAGGTCTCATCCACCTGTTGGTCTAGAATTGGTCAATCCAGTTTGCATCACAGCCATTGAACGAATTGTGTAAGAACTTCTCTCTCTTTCACTGTCTTTGTTTACGGGTTTTTACAAGTAATTTATTTTTATAATGGGGTTTAGCTGCTTTTCACGGCTGTGTTTATGCGGCTTTACACCCACTTGACACACTTCCAGAGAAATATGAATACATAGGTTTTAAGATTCTTACTAGTCAGATATATACTTGTGCGGTGAATAGGGGGTGTTGAGTCCAGTTCACTGAGCAAGGAGTAGATCTTGTCTATTACATATTGTGTGTATGGAACGGTATCTGAGCGAATTTGAAACCCTTGTTTTATGCATCACCCCACCTCACCTTTCCCGTTAAGCAGCCATAGTGTGTTTTCTAAACGTGTGACTCTGTTCTCTTTTGTAATTCAGTTCAAGTGCAGCGGTTTTTACATTCCCTCTATAAGTGATAGCTTACGATAAGTGTCTTTTTCTGTGTGACTTATTTCACTTAGAGTCGTCGTACCTAAATCCACTCATCATGCTGCTACTTGCCTTATGACATTGATTTCATGTCTGAGTGATATTGCTTTGTACATTGGGACCACAACTTCTTTATCCATTTTTCTCTTTCCTGGGATATTTAAGGTGTCATGAAGTGGAGGTTCTTGTCAACAGAGCAGCCCTAAACTTTGGGGTGCCTGTGTCTTGCTGATTTTTAGTTTTCCCAATTTCTACGCCCATGAGTGGACGTGCCCTATGCTCCCTAAGCTGTGTGTTTTAGATGTTTCAGGACACACCGTACACTTCTCCAGAGTGGCTGTTGGCAATTTACATCCCGCCCATCAGCGTAGCAAGGCTGCCATTTCTCCATGGCCTGTCCTGCATTTGTGGTTTTGACACTTTTTTCAGCAGGGCCCTTTTGACGGATCGGAAGCGAGACTTCTTTGTAGCGCATATTTGCCTTTCCAGGTTGCTTGGTTGGCCAAAAAGGGCGTATGCGTTTTTTCCTGAATATATTCAGGAAAAAACGCATACGCCCTTTTTGGCCAAGGGCATCATTGTCCACGTTTTGCCGCTTTTCATGTGCTTTAAAGGCGATTCGAATCTACCTCCTGAAACTTGTTTCCTGCAATTCTGCCTTGCTTTCAAATCCTCTTCGTTGCCTTCCCTCAATATATTTGTGGACGAGAGTTATCATTTATAACTCTGCAGGTTTGTGAATTGCAGTGCCCATGTGCTCCATTTTTCAACTGGCTTTTTTGGGAGCTGGCCGCAGAAGCGCGGGATTGCCTCAGGCCCTATTCTGGTTCCGGGTGGCAGGCTGAGCCTGTGGTTATTTCTTCTTCCTGATGAGAAAATAGAGTGACCTGTGCCTGTCCCAACACCTAGATCTAGTCTCTCTTTGGCTGCCCCTCTTCCCGTTCATCCTCAGGACAAATTGCAACCTGTACGGAACAGGAGGTTAAAGGTGCTGATACTCCAAGTAGGGAGATAGGTAGTGAAGTAGCTGGAATGGCGAACCCGAGCACAAGGAGATGAAAAATGAGGTGCGTTTTAGAAACCTTTCAAAATCACACGGTGTACCATCTTCTGGGTTCCTCATGCAAGTTTTCGATGAAGGAAGATGCCCTTGAACCTGGAGATTTGGGACCCATGGGATGGGTACCACGCAGTATTACTTTAACGGGTCTCCGTTTGCTCACCCAACCTCACCAAACCTCTCAGCCCCAAGAGTGTCCACCCTTATGTCTCATCCAGCTGTGGGTCTAGATATGGTCAATCCAGGTTGCGGCACAGCCCCTGAATGAATTTTGTAAGAATTTCTCTCTCTTACACTGTCTTTGTTTCATGGGTTTTTAAAACTAATTTAATTTTATAATGGGGTTTAGCTGCTTTTCACGGCTGTGTTTATGCGGCTTTACACCCACTTGACTCACTTCCAGAGAGATATCAATACATAAGTTATAAGATTCTCACTAGTCAGATATATTCTTGTGCAGTGAATAGGGGGTGTTGAGTCCAGTTCACTTAGCAAGGAGTAGGTCTTCTCTATAACATATTGGGTGTATGGAACGGTATCAGAGCTAATTTGAAACCCTTGTTTTATGCATCACCCCACCTCACCTTTCCCGTTAAGCAGCCATAGTGTGTTTTCTAAACGTGTGACTCTGTTCTGTTTTGTAATTCAGTTCAAGTGTAGCGGTTTTTACATTCCCTCTATAAGTGATAGCTTATGATAAGTGTCTTTTTCTGTGTGACTTATTTCACTTAGAATCGTCGTACCTAAGTCCACTCATCTTGCTTCTACTAGCCTTATGACATTGATTTCATGTCTGAGTGATATTGCATTGTACTTTGGGACCACAAATTCTTTATCCATTTTTCTCTTTCCTGGGATATTTAAGGTGTCATGAAGTGGAGGTTCTTGTCAACAGAGCAGCCCTAAACTTTGGGGTGCCTGTGTCTTGCTGATTTTTAGTTTTCCCAATTTCTACGCCCATGAGTGGACGTGCCCTATGCTCCCTAAGCTTTTTTTTTTCGATGTTTCAGGACACACCGTACACTTCTCCAGAGTGGCTGTTGCAATTTACATCCCGCCCATCAGCGTAGCAAGGCTCCTATTTCTCCATGGCCTGTCCTGCATTTGTGGTTTTGACACTTTTTTCAGCATGGCCCTTTGGACCGATAGGAAGCGAGACTTCTTTGTAGCGCTGATTTGCCTTTCCAGGTTGCTTGGTTGGCGAAAAAGGGCGTATGCGTTTTTTCCTGAATATATTCAGGAAAAAACGCATACGCCCTTTTTGGCCAAGGGCATCATTGTCGACGTTTTTCCGCTTTTCATGTGCTTTAAAGGCGATTCGAATCTACCTCCTGAAACCTGTTTCCTGCAACTCTGCCTTGCTTTCAAATCCTCTTCGTTGCCTTCCCTCAATATATTTGTGGACGAGAGTTATCATTTATAACTCTGCAGGTTTGTGAATTGCAGTGCCCATGTGCTCCATTTTTCAACTGGCTTTTTTGGGAGCTGGCCGCAGAAGCGCGGGATTGCCTCAGGCCCTATTCTGGTTCCGGGCGGCAGGCTGAGCCTGTGGTTAATTCTTCTTCCTGATGGGAAAATAGAGTGACCTGTGCCTGTCCCAACACCTAGATCTAGTCTCTCATTGGTTGCCCCTCTTCCCATTCATCCTTAGGACAAATTGCAACCTGTATGCAACAGGAGGTTAAAGGTGCTGATTCTCCAAGTAGGGAGATTTCTAGTAAAGTAGCTGGAATGGCGAACCCGAGCACAAGGAGATGACAAATGAGGTGCGTTTTAGAAACTTTCCCAATCACACGGTGTACCATCTTCTGGGTTTCTCATGCATGTTTTCGATGTAGGAATATGCCCTTGAACCTGGAGATTGGGGACAAATGGGATGGGTACCGTGCAGTATTACTTTAAAGGGTCTGCGTTTGCTCACCCAACCACACCAAACCTCTCAGCCCCAAGAGTGTCCACCCTTATGTCTCATCCAGCTGTGGGTCTAGATATGGTCAATCCAGGTTGCGTCAAAGCCCCTGAATGAATTTTGTAAGAATTTCTCTCGCTTTCACTGTCTTTGTTTCATGGGTTTTTAAAACTAATTTTTTTTTATAATGGGGTTTAGCTGCCCTTCACGGCTGTGTTTATGCGGCTTTACACCCACTTGACGCACTTCCAGAGAGATATCAATACATAAGTTTTAAGATTCTCACTACTCAGATATATTCTTGTGTGGTGAATAGGGGGTGTTGAGTCCAGTTCACTGAGCAAGGAGTAGGTCTTGTCTATTACATATTGGGTGTATGGAACGGTATCTGAGCTAATTTGAAACTCTTGTTTTATGCATCACCCCACGTCACCTTTCCCGTTAAGCAGCCATAGTGTGTTTTCTAAGTGTGTGACTCTGTTTTGATTTGTAATTCAGTTCAATTGTAGCGATTTTTACATTCCCTTTATAGGTGATAGCTTTTGATAAGTGTCTTTTTCTGTGTGACTTATTTCACTTAGAGTCGTCGTACCTAAATCCACTCATCATGCTGCTACTAGCCTTATGACATTGATTTCATGGCTGAGTGATATTCCATTGTACATAAGGACCACAATTTCTTTATCCATTTTTCTCCTTCCTGGGATATTTAAGGTTTCGTGAAGTGAAGGCTCTTGTCAACAGAGCAGCCCTAAACTTTGGGGTGCCTGAGTCTTGCTGATTTTTAGTTTTCCCAATTTATACGCCCATGAGTGGAAGTGCCCTATGCTCCATAAACTTTGTTTTTTCGATGTTTCAGGCCACACCGTACACTTCTCCAGAGTGGCTGTTGGCAATTTACATCCCGCCCTTCAGCGTGCAAGGCTCCCATTTCTCCATGGCCTGTCCTGCATTTGTGGTTTTGACACTTTTTTCAGCATGGCCCTTTTGACCGATGGGAAGCGAGACTTCTTTGTAGCGCTGATTTGCCTTTCCAGGTTGCTTGGTTGGCCAAAAAGTGCGTATGCGTTTTTTCCTGAATATATTCAGGAAAAAACGCATACGCCCTTTTTGGCTAAGTGCATCATTTTCCACGTTTTGCCGCTTTTCATGTGCTTGAAAGGCGATTCGAATCTACCTCCTGTAATCTGTGTTTTGCAGTTCTGCCTTGCTTTCAAATCCTCTTCGTTGCCTTTCCTCAATGTATTTGTGGACGAGAGTTATCATTTATAACTCAGCGGGTTTGGAAATTGCAGTGCCCATGTGCTCCATTTTTCAACTGGCTTTTTTCGGAGCTGGCCGCAGAAGCGCGGGATTGCCTCAGGCACTATTCTGGTTCACAGCGGCAGGCTGAGCCTGTGGTTAATTCTTCTTCCTGATGGGAAAATAGAGTGACCTGTGCCTGTCCCAACACCTAGATCTAGTTCTCTCATTGGTTGCCCCTCTTCCCGTTCATCCTCAGGACAAATTGCAACCTTTACAGAACAGGAGGTTAAAGGTGTTGATTCTCCAAGTAGGGAGATTGCTAGTAAAGTAGCTGGAATGGCGAACCCGAGCACAAGGAGATGAGAAATGAGGTGCGTTTTAGAAACCTTTCCCGATCACATGGTGTACCATCTTCTGGGTTTCTCATGCATGTTTTCAATGCAGGAAGATGACCTTAAAACTGGAGATTTGGGACCCATGGGATGGGTACCACGCAGCATTACCTTAAAGGGTCTGTGTTTGCTCACCCAACCTCACCAAACTTGTCAGCCCCAAGAGTGTCCACCCTTAGGTCTCATCCAACTGTGGGTCTAGATATTTTCAATCCAGGTTGCATCACAGCCCCTGAACTAATTGTGTAAGAATTTCTCTCTCTTTCACTGTCTTTGTTTTACGGGTTTCTACAAGTAATTTATTTTTATAATGGGGTTTAGCTGCTTTTCACGGTTGTGTTTATGCGGCTTTACACCCACTTGACACACTTCCAGAGAGATATCAATACATAGGCTTTAAGATTCTCACTAGTCAGATATATACTTGTGCGGTGAATAGGGGGTGTTGAGTCCAGTTCACTGAGCAAGGAGTAGGTCTTGTCTATTACATATTGGGTGTATGGAACGGTATCTGATCTAATTTGAAACCCTTGTTTTATGCATCACACCACCTCATCTTTCCCGTTAAGCAGCCATAGTGTGTTTTCTAAACGTGTGACTCTGTTCTCTTTTGTAATTCAGTTCAAGTGTAGCAGTTTTTACATTCCCTCTATACGTGATAGATTATGATAAGTGTCTTTTTCTGTGTGACTTATTTCACTTAGAGTCGTCGTACCTAAATCCACTCATCATGCTGCTACTAGCCTTATGACATTGATTTCATGGCTGAGTGATATTCCATTGTACATAAGGACCACAACTTCTTTATCCATTTTTCTCTTTCCTGGGATATATAAGGTGTCATGAAGTGGAGGTTTTTGTCAACTGAGCAGCCCTAAACTTTGGGGTGCCTGTGTCTTGCTGATTTTTAATTTTCCCAATTTATACGCCCATGAGTGGAAGTGCCCTATGCTCCCTAAGCTGTGTTTTTTCGATGTTTCAGGACACACCGTACACTTCTCCAGAGTGGCTGTTGGCAATTTTCATACCGCCCATCAGCGTGGCAAGGCTCCCATTTCTCCTTGGCCTGTCCTGCATTTGTGGTTTTGACACTTTTTTCAGCATGGCCCTTTTGACGGATTGGAAGCGAGACTTCCTTGTAGCGCTGATTTGCCTTTCCAGGTTGCTTGGTTGGTCAAAAAGGGCGTATGCGTTTTTTCCTGAATATATTCAGGAAAAAACGCATACGCACTTTTTGGCCAAGGGCATCATTTTCGACGTTTTGCCGCTTTTCATGTGCTTTAAAGGCGATTCGAATCTACCTCCTGAAATGTGTTTCCTGCAGTTCTGCCTTGCTTTCAAATCCTCTTCGTTGCCTTCCCTCAATATATTTGTGGACGAGAGTTATCATTTATAACTCTGCAGGTTTGTGAATTGCAGTGCCCATATGCTCCATTTTTCAACTGGCTTTTTTGGGAGCTGGCCGCAGAAGTGCGGGATTGCCTCAAGCCCTATTCTGGTTCTGGGCGGCAGGCTGAGCCTGTGGTTATTTCTTCTTCCTGATGGGAAAATAGAGTGACCTGTGCCTGTCCCAATACCTACATCTAGTCTCTCATTGGTTGCCCCTCTTCCCGTTCATCCTCAGGAAAAATTGCAACCTGTATGGAACAGGAGCTTAAAGGTGCTGTTTCTCCATGTAGGGAGATTACTAGTTAAGAAGCTGGAATGGCGAACCCGAGCACAAGGAGATGAGAAATGAGGTGCGTTTCAGAACCCTTTCCCGATCAGACGGTGTACCATGATCTGGGTTACTCATGCATATTTTCGATGTAGGAAGATGCCCTTGAACCTGGAGATTTGGGACCCATGGGATGGGTACCACGCAGTATTACTTTAAAGGGTCAGCGTTTGCTCACCCAACCTCACCAAACCTCTCAGCCCCAAGAGTGTCCACCCTTATGTCTCATCCAGCTGTGGGTCTAGATATGGTCAATCCAGGTTGCATCACAGCCCCTGAACGAATTTTGTATGAATTACTCTCTCTTACACTGTCTTTGTTTTACGGGTTTTTAAAAGTAATTTATTTTTAAAATGGGTTTTAGCTGCTTTTCACGGCTGTGTTTATGCCGCTTTACACTCACTTGACTCTCTTCCAGAGAGAGATCAATACATAGGTTTTCAGATTCTTACTACTCAGATATATTCTTGTGCGCTGAATAGGGGGTGTTGAGTCTAGTTCACTGAACAAGGAGTAGGTCTTGTCTACTACATATTGGGTTTATGGAACGGTATCTGAGCTAATTTGAAACCCTTGTTTTATGCATCACCCCACTTCACCTTTCCCGTTAAGCAGCCATAGTGTGTTTTTAAAATGGGTGACTCTCTTCTGTTTTGTAATTCAGTTTAAGGGTAACGGTTTTTACATTCCCTCTATAAGTGATATCTTATGATAAGTGTCTTTTTCTGTGTGACTTATTTCACTTAGAATCGTCGTACCTAAATCCACTCATCATGCTGCTACTAGCCTTATGATATTGATTTCATGGCTGAGTGATATTCCATTGTACATAAGTACCACAACTTCTTTACCATTTTTCTCATCCCTGGGATATTTAAGATGTACACAAGTGGAGGTTCTTGTAACCAGAGCAGCCCTAAACTTTGGGGTGTCTGTGTCTTGTTGATTTTAATTTTTCCAATTTATACGCCCATGAATGGATGTGCCCCTTTCTCTCTAGCTGTGTTTTTTAGATGTTTTAGGAAACACCGAACCGTTCTCCAGAGTCGCCATTGGCAATTTACATCCCGACCATCAGTGTAACAATGCTCCCTTTCCTCCCTGGCCTCTCCTGTATTTTTTTTACACTTTTTTAGGAAGGCCCTTTTGACCGATGGGAAGTGAGACTTCTTTGTAGTGCTGCATTGTATTTCAGGCTTGCTTGGTTGGCCAAAAAGAGCCTATGCGTTTTTTCCTGAATTTATTCAGAAAAAAACACATATGCTCTTTTTGGCCATGTGCATCGTTGTCGACTTTTGGCCGCTTTTCATGTGCTTTAGGGGCTATTCGAATCTAACTCCTGAAATCTGTTTCCTGCAATTCTGCCTTGCTTTGCAATCCTGTTCGTTGCCTTCCCTCAATATAGTTTTGGACGATAGTTATAATTTATAACTCTGCAGGTTTGTGAATTGCAGTGCCCCTGAGCTCCATTTTTCAACTCGCTTTTTTGGGAGCTGTCCGCAGAACCGCTGGTTTGCTTCTGGCCCTACTCTGGTTCCCGGTGGCAGGCTAAGCCTTTGCTTAATTCTTCTTCCTGATTGGAAATTAGAGTGACATGTGCCTGTCCGAACATCTAGGGCTTGGCTCTCCTTGTTTCTCCTCCTTCCCCTTCTTCCTTTGGAAAAATTCCAAATTTTGTGCAACTGGATGTTGAAGGTGCTGACATCCTCAGGTGGGGAGATTTTAAGGAAAAAGCCGGGAGGTGTGAACCCGACAACCAGGAAATTAGGAGTTTTGGTGCCTTTTCCAAAAGCTCCCTGATCCAACCGTGTTCCATCTTCTGGGTGTCACAAGCATGTTTTAGCTGTAGGAAAAGTCCCGTGTATGTAAGGAGAACACCAGGGATTTTTCCAAATCAGTGTCTCCCCGAACTCCAATCTGGGGAATTTTTAAGCTACTGGTACATGTGTGTTCATTAAGGGACTTGGGCCGTAGGCAGAGTCCGAACTTTAGATGATTGAAGTCTTCAGGTTCAGAAACGCTCACCATCGGCCTCCTTTAGTTTCCATTTTATCTGTAGTTGATAGATGATGTCGATATAGATATCTATTGTTTTTCAGATTATTTCCCCTTAGGGGTCATTACAAAATATTGAGTATAGTTCCCTGTGTTATACAGTAGTTCCTTGTTGATGATATATTTTATACATAGCAGTGTGTATATGTTAATCTGAAACTGTTAATTTATCCCTCCTCCCACCTTTCCCCTTTGGTAATAAAAAATATAAGATTTTATACTTCTCAGAAATCTAGGAGCTGAAAGAGAGGTATCATTTTCAATGGAAAATCAGTCAAAACAAGGTTGAAACTTCAACCAAGATTATTAGATGTACATCCTTGGAAAGAAATCACTGCATTTCTCTACTGTTGACCTGACAAATAAGACAAACCCCTCCACTGAACTTGCTTATAATAAAGTGATGGAAATATCAAATGGAAGTGTTAGAAACATCTTATTTTACACGAGCCTTATACACTGCTCTATGTTAATTACAGTTTGGCTCGCACATCTGTTCTTTGAAGTTACAATGTTCTCAAATTCTGTTACTGATCCTGCAGAGTGGGCCCCAACAAGGGTCTCCCTGCCTAGTGTCATTGGAGCCAACAGATCGAGACTGACTTTGGTTCAGAAGCAAAGGAAAACTTTATATTATGATCAGAGAATGGAGAGGTGAGAGTGTGTGCTCCCCTGCGGGTTGTGGGCCGGGCTGCTGTGTAGAGATCCTGGCAGCGTCAGCGGGAGGGAGGGGGCGGAGCTCTCGAGGGCCGGGTTGGCTGGAGCTCAGGCTCTATGTCGCAGAGTCTGCACGGGGCCCCACGAGCTGAGGTGTCGGCCCAGCCATTTTGCACTAGGAAATCGGGTCTGAAGTGTCGGGTGTGGGACCTCTGCATGTGGAAACCTAGGAGCAAGTGAAATTAGACAAAGCACAAAGGAAAAAAATGGTTAGACTTTATTTTATTGCCCAGATTCTATTTTCATCTCCCAGGAATTTTTCATGGGCTTTGCCAGTGACAAAGCCCTCCTCTGCCTTTTGTCCCATTCCTCATTCTTGGGGTGCTGAGGGTGCAGACACCTCTTCTGTAAATGCTTCGTGCTGAGTTGGGTGTCCTCATACCCGGGGCGAGGGGGAGGACTTCTCCCAAGCAGCCTCCAGGTGAGGTTGATTGTCCCCAGGCCTCCTCCCTCACTGCTCGTCTGCCTGAGCACCAGCATTGGAAGTTTTATAGATTCTAATGACCTTTAAGGGTCCAGGAAAGAGATGTGCAGAGACGCTGGGGTGGGGGTGGGCCGTTTTACCCTGCTCCACATTGGTTCGGCCCCCTTAGGCTGACAGTTCCTGCTAGCCTAGATGCTCTGACCAGTACTCTGTGCTTTCTTCAGTTAGGCCACCTAATTAACGTACAAACAACACCAGGTGTCAGAGCCCTGCTTGCTCAACTCCCAGACAGTCCAGGGCCGGTGGTGATCCAGGACCTTGACGGCCACTCAGTCAACGGCCTTTTGAAGTAGCCAGGAGTACAGCCGGTCTCATTGGCCGCCGTCACCGCGGTGTCTGTAGGCTTTTCTATGGTGGCAGCGTTATTTACGGTTCCCCTGCCAAGTTTATTAGCTCCGCTCTGGGTGCAGTAAGTCCTGTAAGCAATAGTCTGCTCTTTTGGGACACACTCTTGTTGTTTTCTGAGAGAAGCTCCAGGTCAAGTGATGGTCAAACGAGTCGTCATGGGGGCCCATTGCTCCAGGTTTTCTCTCTGGAGGTTGGTGTTGGAGGGCCTCCTCACTCGAGGTCATTGTGCCCACGGAGCAATCCCTGCAACTTCAGGGCATGGTGGGTGGTTAGGATCACCAAGTGGCGTCCTTTTCCCTTAGGAGGGAGCTGGCCTTGCGGGCTGCTGATTTCCAGGTTTTTAGATACCCCCAGTATCCTGGTCGGATGGGGTGGCTGGCCAATGCCTGGAGGGCATTCTTGCATTGTTCCATTTCAAGTGGTCCCAGTTTTTGCACTAATACTCCAAGGGCGATTCGCCTTGGACCAGGAATGTAAAGGTCAAAGGGTTTAGCTAACTTAGGGAGGTCCAGGGCAAGGATCTGAACTGACTGCTCTTTCCATTCTTGAAAGGCCGCTTCTGGATTCTATTCAAAAGGATCATCATCTTTTCCTTTCAGTGTTTCATATAGAGGCCCAGCTATTAGACTGTAGTTAGGGATCCAGATGCAGCAAACCCCGGTCTCCCCAGGAACCCCTAAGCTGTCTTCTAGTTTCAGGAAGGGTGAGGCTGCAAATGGCTTCTTCCCTTTCCTGGGGTGGGCTTTTCCGACCTTCTGTGCGAATGAAGCCCAGGAAGGTCACCTTAGTTTGTGATATTTGAGCCTTTTTCTTGGACACCTTCTATCTTTTATTGGCTAGGTAGTTCAGAGGCCTCCTTAGTCGGGCTGGTGATCAGAATGTCATCTGCATATTGAAGGAGGGTTCCCTTCTCCAGAGGTAGATTTTTTAGGTCTTTAGCTAACGTTTCCCCAAAGATGGTGTGGGAATTTTTGAACCCCTGGGGCAGGACGGCCCAGCAGTATTGTTTTTGTTGTATGTTGAGTCCTGCCACTCACAGCCAAAATTTCTTGTGACTCTGGGACGAATGGAATACAGAAGAAGGCATCATTGAAGTCTAATACAGAATACCATGTCCTGGTGGATGGTAGAATGACCAGCAGGGTGTAGGAATTAGGAACTACTAGATGTATATCCTCTGTGGCTTCACTGACTGTCCTGGCGTCCTCTACCAGGTCCCCAGCAGCTCACGGGGCTCTTGTGGTCAGGTCCCTCCCAGGATATGGAGCTCACCTGGGCAGGTACCCAGCAGCCCACGGGGCTGTGGTGGTTAGGCCCCTCCCAGGATATGGAGCTCACCTGGGCAGGTACCCAGCAGCCCATGGGGCCATCATGGTCAGGCCCCTCCCAGGATATGGAGCTCACCTGGGCAGGTACGCAGCAGCCCACGGGGCTCTCGTGGGCATGCCCCTCCCTGGATATGGAGCTCCCGTGGACAGGTACCCCGACAGGGCTGGGCACACAGGAACTGTGCACATAGCCCTCATTGCAGAGCACCCCCAGCACACCTGTCACTCAGAGCTGACACAGAGCACCTCAGAGCAGAGCTTGAACTAATAAACAGCAGCTCCAACAGGTCTGTGACCCTAGGCTTCACTCTGTGCGGCCTCCCTCTGCCTGGTCTTCTAGGGGCTTCCACAGCAGCCGGGGCACCAGGCCTCTGTCTCCACCCACCACCCCTCCTCTCCCTGACTCCTGGGTTCCTCTCATTAGCAGAGGGTCTTCTTGAAGTTGTCTCCCACTCCTGGACCAGATAAAATGATTAGAAAACAAGCCAGGGCTGCCGCCCCTTATCTATCCTGACTCTCGGGACCCTACACCTGTTCCTTGGATCTGGCCGGTGCAGCAAGGTCCATTTTCTGCAAATCTGAGCCCCTGAGGGGCGAGGATTGGCTGACCTGGGCAGCCTGACCCGGCCGGCCAGCCCTTCCCAGGTGTGCCTGGGTTGAGGTCAATATAAACACCCCTCCAGGCAGCAAAAGCCTCTGCAGCTGTGCCTGACGCCATATTCTCTGCCCCATCAGCAGTCTCGGGGTTGGGCTGGTGGGAGGCAGTAGGGCCCACGGCTCTATGAGTGGCCCGTTGTGACTGGGGCTCTACTGGACTTTCTGCAGGAGTTGCCGGGCTGCCACCTGCTAAAGAAGAGGATGTGTCACCCATACTTGCTGCTGGAATTTCTCCCCGGGCAGAGGTAAGGAAGGAAAAAAGCAGTGGGGGCCGGGACAGGAGGGGTACCTCAGGCAGGGAAATGGAAAGTTTCCAGATGAGCGCCCGGGGCCAGGACCATCCTGGCTGGCCTGCAGGCACCAAGTCGGCCTGCGTGCTGTCGCTGGTGTGACTCCAAGCCCCTTCCTCTAGTTTTTAGTCTTTGCACACATTCAGGTGTTTTACCTGGGAACGGTGGGAAAAGTTCAGCAGCAGCTGGCCTGGGGCTCAGCTCACGTTTAGTCAGAGACGCCTCCTCACGGTCCCCCAGCTTTGCAATGAGGACGCTCCTTGTGTGGGGGCTGCTGGCTGCATGGGAGATGATTCCCCACCTGTGACCAACTTAAGAATTGTTTACCACTGGAGCAAGTGCGCTGATAGGGTTTTCCTCTGTATGACCAGTGGGTTCAGTTTTTTTTTTTTTCTTTTTTGGTTCAAGGTAAGTTTTATTCCTCTTTTTGTATTTATGGATATAAGCATGGAAATCATTCATTCATATAAATACGTCTATGGGAAGGACAGAACTTTTTTTTTCTGTTTTATTTTCTTAAGTATTATTTATTTTTTAATTTTTGAATTTATTTTATTCATTTTTTTATACAGCAGGCTCTTATTGGTTATCTATTTTATACATATAAGTGTATATGTGTCAATCCCAGGGTTGCAATTCATCCCACCACCACCACCCTGCCACTTTCCCCCCTTGGTGTCCATACATTTGTTCTCTACATCTGTGTCTCTATTTCTGCCTTGCAAACCAGTTCATCTTTACCATTTTTCTAGGTTCTACATGTATGCGTTAATATACGATATTTGTTTTTCTCTTTCTGACTTACTTCACTCTGTATGACAGTCTCTAGATCTATCCACGTCTCTACAAATGACCCAATTTCATTCCTTTTTATGGCTGAGTAATATTCCATTTTATATATGTAGCACATCTTTTCCGTTCGTCTGTCTATGGGCATTTAGGTTGCTTCCATGACCTGGCTATTGTAAATAGTGCTGCAATGAATATTGTGGTGAATATGTCTTTTTGAATTATGGTTTTCTCTGGGTATATGGCCAGTAGTGGGATTGCTGGGTCATATGGTAATTCTATTTTTAGTTTTTTAAGGAACCTCCATACTGTTCTCCATAGTGACTGTATCAATTTACATTCCCACAAATAGTGTAAGAGGGTTCCCTTTTCTCCACACCCTCTCCAGCATTTGTTGTTTGTAGATTTTCTGATGATGCCCATTCTAACTCGTGTGAGGTGATACCTCATTGTAGTTTTGGTTTATATTTCTCTAATAATTAGTGATGTTGAGTAGCTTTTCATGTGTTTCTTGGTCATCTGTATGTCTTCTTGGGACAAATGTCTATTTACGTCATCTGCCCATTTTTGGATTGGTTTGTTTGTTTTTTTACTGTTGAGCTGCATGAGCTGTTTATATACATTGGAGATTAATCCTTTGTCCATTGATTCGTTTGCAAATATTTTCTCCCATTCTGAGGGTTGTCTTTTCGTCTTGTTTGTAGTTTCCTTTGCTTTGCAAAAGCTTTTAGGTTTCATTTGCTCCCATTTGTTTTTTTTTTGTTTTTTTTTTTTTTTATTCCATTACTCTAGGAGGTGGATCAAAAAATATCTTGCTGTGATTTATGTCAAAGAGTATTCTTCCTATGTTTTCCTCTAAGAGTTTTATAGTGTCCGGTCTTACATTTCGGTCTCTAATCCATTTGGAGTTTATTTTTTGTGTATGGTGTTAGGGAGTGTTCTAATTTCATTCTTTTACATGTAGCTGTCCATTTTTCCCAGCACCACTTATTGAAGAGACTGTCTTTTCTCCATTGTATACCCTTGCCTCCTTTGTCATAGATTAGTGTGCCATAGGTGTGTAGGTTTATCTCTGGGCTTTCTTTTTTTTTTTTTTTTTTTTACATCTTTATTGGAGTATAATTGCTTTACAATTGTGTGTTAGTTTCTGCTGTATAAAAAAGTGAATCAGCTATGCGTATACATATAACACCATATCCCCTCCCTCTTGCACCTCCCTCTCACTCCCTTATCCCACCCTTTTAGGTGGTCACAAAGCACAGAGCTGATCTCCCTGTGCTATGTGGCTGCTTCCCAGTAGCTATCAATTTTACATTTGGTAGTGTATATATGTCCATACCACTCTCTCACTTTGTCCCAGCTTACCCTTCCCTCTCCCCATGTCCTCAAGTCCTTTCTCTACGTCTGTGTCCTTAATCCTTTCCTGCCCCTAGGTTCTTCATAAACTTTTTTTTTTTTTTTAGATTCCATATATATGTGTTAGCATACGGTATTTGTTTTTCTCTTTCTGACTTACTTCACTCTGTAGGACAGACTCTAGATCCATCCACCTCACTAAAAATAACTCAATTTCGCTTCTTTTTATGGCAGAATAATGTTCCATTGTATATATGTGCCACATCTTCTTTATCCATTTATCTGTTGATGGACACTTAGGTTGCTTCCATGTCCTGGCTATTGTAAATAGAGCTACAGTGAACATTGTGGTACATGACTCTTTTTGAATTATGGTTTTCTCAGGGTAAATGTCCAGGAGTGGGTTTGCTGGGTTGTATGGTAGTTCTATTTTTAGTTTTTAAGGAAGCCCCATACCGTTCTACCTAGTGGCTATATCAATTTACATTCCCACCAACAGTGCAAGAGGGTTCCCTTTTCTCCAATAAATGCCTCTCCAGCATTTACTGTTGGTAGATTTTTTGATGATGGCCATTCTGACTGGTGTGAGGTGATACCTCACTGTAGTTTTGATTTGCATTTCTCTAATGATTAGTGATGCTCAGCATCCTTTCATGTGTTTGTTGGCAACCTGTATATCTTCTTTGGAGAAATTTCTATTTAGGTCTTCTGCCCATTTTTGGATTGGGTTGTTTGGTTTTGTGATATTGAGCTACATGAGCTGCTTTTTGTAGATTAATCTTTTGCCATTTGCTTCATTTGAAAATATTTTCTCCCATTCTGATGGTTGTCTTTTCATCTTGCTTAAGTTTTCCTTTGCTGTGCAAAAGAATTTATGTTTCATTCGGTCCCATTTTTTAATTTTTGTTTTTATTTCCATTTCTCTAGGAGGTGGGTCAAAAAGGATCTTGCTGTGATTTATGTCATAGACTGTTCTGCTTATGTTTTCTTCTAAGAGTTTTATAGTGGCTGGTCTTATATTTAGGTCTCTAATCCATTTTGAGTTATTTTTGTGTATGGTGTTAGGGAGTGTACTAATTTCATTCTTTTACATGTAGCTGTCGAGTTTTCCCAGCACCACATACTGAAGACACTGTCTTTTCTCCATTGTATACCCTTGCCTCCTTTGTCATAGATTAGTTAACCACAGGTACGTGGGTTTATCTCTGTGCTTTCTATCCTTTTCTATTGACCTATATTTCTGTGTTTGTGTCAGTACCATATTATCTTGATTACTGTAGCTTTGTAATATAGTCTGAAGTCTGGAAGTCTGATTCCTCCAGCTCTTTTTTTTCCCCCTCAAGACTGCTTTGGCTATCCAGGGTCTTTTGTGTCTCCCTACAAATTTTAAGATTTTTTTTTCTTGTTCTGTAGAAAATGCCAAAGGTATTTTGATCGGGATTGCATTGAATCTGTAGATTGCTTTGGGTAGTATAGTCATTTTCACAATATTGATTCTTCTAATCCAAGGACATGGTATATGTCTCCATCTGTTTATATCATCTTTGATTTCTTTCATCAGTGTCTTATAGTTTTCTGAGTACAGGTCTTTTACTTCCTTAGGTAGGTTTATTCCTAGGTATTTTATTCTTTTTGTTGCAGTGGTAATGGGATTGTTTCCTTAATTTCTCTTTCTGATCTTTCATTGTTAGTGTATAGGAATGCAAGCAATTTCTGTGCATTAATTTTGTATCCTGCAACTTTACCAAATTCATTGATTAGCTCCAGTGGTTTTCTGGTGGCATCTTTAAGATTCTCTATCTATGATATCATGTCATCTGCAAACAGTGACAATTTTACTTCTTCTTTTCCGTTTTGTATTCCTTTTATTTCTTTTTCTTCTCTGATTGCCATGGCTAGGACTTCCAAAACTATGTTGAATAGCAGTGGTGAGAGTGGACATCCTCGTCTTGTTCCTGATCTTAGAGGAAACGCTTTCAGTTTTTCACCATTGAGAATGCTGTTTGCTGTGGGTTTGTCATATATGGCCTTTATTATGTTGAGGTAGTTTCCGTCTATGCCCACACTCTGCAGAGTTTTTATCGTAAATGAGTGTTGAATTTTCTCAAAATCTTTTCCTTCATCTATTGAGATGACCATATGGTTTTATTCTACAATTTGTTAATATGGTGTATCACATTGATTTGTGTATATTGAAGAATCCTTGCATCCCTGGGATAAACCCCACTTGATCATGGTGTATGATCCTTTTAATGTGTTGTTCGATTCTGTTTGCTAGTATTTTGTTGAGGATTTTTGCATCTATATTCATCAGGGATATTGGTCTATAATTTTCTTTCCTTGTAGTATCTCTGTCTGATTTTGGTATCAGGGTGATGGTGGTCTCTTAGAATGAGTTTGGGAGTGTTCCTTCCCCTGCAATTGTTTTGAAGAATTTGAGAAGGTTGGGTGTTAGCTCTTCTCTAAATGTTTGATAGAATTCACCTGTAATGCCATCTGGTTCTGGACTTTTGTTTGTTGGAAGATTTTTAATCACAGTTTCAATTTCATTGCTTGTGATAGGTTTGTTCATATTTTCTATTTCTTCCTGGTTCAGTCTTAGAAGGTTATACCTTTCTAAGAATTTGTCCATTTCTTCCAGATTGTCCATTTTATTGGCACAGAGTTGCTTGTAGTAGTCTCTTAGGATGCTTTGTATTCCTGTGGTGTCTGTTGTAACTTCTCCTTTTTCACTTCTAATTTTGTTGATTTGCGTCCTCTCCCTCTTTTTCTTGAGTGTGGCTAAAGGTTGATCATTTTTGCTTATCTTCTCAAAGAACCAGCTTTTAGTTTTGATGATCTTTGCTTCCGTTTTCTTTGTTTCTATTTCATTTATTTCTGCTCTGATCTTTAGGATTTCTTTCCTTCTACTAACTTTGGGTTTTGTTCTTCTTTCTCTAGTTCCTCTAGGTGTAAGGTTAGATTGTTTATTTGAGATTTTTCTTGTTTCTTGAGGTAGGCTTGTATTGCTATAAACTTCCCTCTTAGAACTCCTTTTGCTGCATCCCATAGGTTTTGGATCATCGTGTTTTTGTTGTCATTTGTCTCTAGGTAGTTTTTGATTTCCCCTTTGATTTCTTCAGTGATCTCTTGGTTATTTAGTAACGTATTGTTTAGCCTCCATGTGTTTGTGTTTTTTACAGTTTTTTCCGTGTAATTGATTTCTAATCTCATAGCATTGTGGTCGGAACAGCTGCTTGATATGATTTCAGTTTTCTTAAATTTACTGAGGCTTTATCTGTGACCCAAGATGTGATCTATCCTGGAGAATGTTCCGTGTGCAGTTGAGAAGAACGTGTAATCTGCTGTTTTTGGATGGAATGTCCTATAAATATCAATGAACTCTATCTGGTCTATTGTGTCATTTAAAGCTTGTGTTTCCTTATTAATTTTCTGTCTGGCTGATCTCCACTGGTGTAAGTGAGCTGTTAAAGTCCCCCGCTATTATTGTGTTACTGTCGATTTCCTCTTTTATAGCTGTTAGCAGTTGCCTTATACATTGAGGTGCTCCTATGTTGGGTACATATATATTTATAATTGTTATATCTTCTTCTTGGATTGATCCCTTGACCATTATGTAGTGTCTTTCCTTGTCTCTTGTAACATTCTTTATTTTAAAGTCTATTTTATCTGATATGAGTATTGCTACTCCAGCTTTCTTTTGATTTTCATTAGCATAGAATATATTTTTCCATCGCCTCACTTTCAGTCTGTATGTGTCCCTAGGTCTGAAATGGGTCTCTTGTAGACAGCATATATATGGGTCTTGTTTTTGTATCCATTCAGCCAGTCTATGTCTTTTGGTTGGAACATTTAGTGCATTCACGTTTAAGGTAATTATCGATATGTATGTTCCTACTACTATTTTCTTAATTGTTATGGGTTTGTCTTGGTGGGTCCTTTTCTTCTCTTGTGTTTCCCACTTAGAGAAGTTCTTTTAGCATTTGGTGTAGAGCTGGTTGCATGGTGCTGAATTCTCTTAGCTTTTGCTTGTCTATAAGGCTTTTGATTTCTCCATCAAATCTGAATGAGCTCTTTGCAGGGTGCAGTACCCTTGGTTGTAGGTTCTTCCCTTTCATCACTTTAAATTTATCATGCCACTTCCTTCTGGCTTGTAGATTTTCTGCTGAGAAATCAGCTGTTATCCTTATGGGATTTCCCTTGTATGTTATTTGTCATTTTTCCCTTGCTGCTTTCAATAATTTTTCTTTGTCGTTAATTTTTGTCAATTTGATTACTATGTGTCTTGTCATTTTTCTCCTTTGGTTTCTCCTGCCTGGGACACTCTGTGCTTCTGGACTTGGGTGGCTATTTCTTTTCCCATGCTAGGGAAGTTTTTGACCATAATCTCTTCAAATATATTCTCGGGTCCTTTCTCTCTCTCTTCTCCTTCTGGGACCCCTATAATGCGAATGTTGTTGCGTTTAATGTTGTCCCAGAGGACTCTTGGGGTGTCTTCATTTATTTTCATTCTTTTTCTTTATTCTGTTCCATGGCAGTGATTTCCACCTTTCTGTCTTCCAGGCCACTTATCCGTTTTTCTGCCACAGTTATTCTGCTACTGATTCCTTCTAGTGTATTTTTCATTTCAGTTATTACATTGTTCACCTCTGTTTGTTTGTTCTTTAATTCTTCTAGGTGTTTGTTCCTTAATTCTTCTAGGTCTTTGTTAAGCATTTCTTGTGTCTTCTCGATCTTTGCCTCCTTTCTTTTTCTAAGGTCTTGGCTCAACTTCACTATCATTATTCTGAATTCTTTTTCTGGAAGGTTCCCTATCTCCACCTCATTTCGTTTTTTTTTCTGGGGTTTTATCTTGTTCCTTGATCTGGTATAAAGTCCTCTGCCTTTTCATTTTGTTTATCTTTCTGTGAATGTGGTTTTCCTTCCACAGGCTGCAGAATTGTAGTTCTTCTTGCTTCTGCTGTCTGCTCTCTGGTGGATGAGTCTATC
Organism: Eschrichtius robustus; assembly: GCF_028021215.1. NCBI lineage: Eukaryota > Metazoa > Chordata > Mammalia > Artiodactyla > Eschrichtiidae > Eschrichtius > Eschrichtius robustus. The sequence goes on from NW_027175223.1 coordinate 854,948, forward strand.
TTAGAGGCTTGTGCAAGCTTCCTGATGGGAGGGACTGGTGGTGGGTAGAGCTGGGTGTTGCTTTGGTGGGCAGAGCTTTAATCCGCTTGTCTACGGATTAAATAAAACTTTAATAAAAAGTTGAATCTGCTTGTCTGCTGATGCATGGGGCTGGGTTCCCTCCCTGTTGGTTGTTTGGCCTGAGGCGACCCAGCACTGTAGCCTACCTTGCTCTTGGTGGGGCTAATGGCGGACTCTGGGAGGGCTCACACCAAGGAGTATTTCCCAGAACTTCTGCTGCCAGTGTTGTTGTCCTCACGGTGAGCCACAGCCACAGCCACAAGCTGCCTCTGCAGGAGACCCTCTAAAAGTAGCAGGTAGTTCTGGTCATTCTCCTACGGGGTCACTGCTCCTTCCCCTGGGTCCTGATGTGCACACTACTTTGTGTGTGCCCTCCAAGAGTGGAGTATCTGAGTGGAGTTGAGACTCTGAGACTCTGTGTGGAGTCGCACAGACTCTGGGTCCTGTGAAGCTTCGATGTTTTGTGATTCTAGAAATCCTATAGGAGACGGTCCACAGCAGGTGAAGCTAATGTTGTCAGTAGAGGTGTTGAAGCCAAAGATCTGCAGTTCCGGCTAGAGGTGCCGATGTACATACAGGACAAAATCATCTCGTGTGAATGTAGTTCAGGCATGTTTAAGATGAATGCAGTCATGTTAATGCCTACCATATTCTATCTTGAGCCTCTCCTCAGGCACCTCCTCCTCAGTTCCTGAGGCTCCTTTAAGTCATGTACAGGGGACTGGAGAGTGGGCTCTGTCCAGTCTGAGCCCTGAGTTACCCTGTGTGTATCTTAGGATACTTTGTATTTCTGTGGTGTCTGTTGTAACATCATCTCTTTCATTTCAGATTTATTTGGGCCCTCTCTTTTTTAACAAAACATACTACTGTTGTCTTTTATTCTTTACAGAAGTTTAATCAGTGTTTGATCTACTATCCTTACCCTATGTATACTTTTTGCAGTGAGATTTTTACTTTTCTTTGTTTCCTTGTTACTATCAATAATTAGTGAGACTTCTTTTAAGCTACCTTCAACATTGCTTATAAAGCTGCTTTATTAGTGATGACAGAGCCTTAATGGAAGTCATGTTCTGGTTGTAAATTAGAATGCAATGTGCCAGCACAAAGCCCCTTAAGTTTATGTCTCATTACTTCTTGTTCTTTTTTTAATTTAATTTTTATTTTTTGTCAGAGCAAATTTGATTAAAATGTTTTGTTTCTTCTAGGTGTGCAAGATGTGGTTCTTTTAAACATATACATATATCTATTCTTCTTTGGATCATTTTCCCATGTAGGTTATGACACCATGTTGAGTAGTCTTGTCTTGGTATTACGTAGGTCTTTGGTGATTACATATTTCACATGTGTTTCTATATCTATCTTAACCCCAATATCCTAATGTATCCAATCCTCACACCTTTCCATTTGGTGAACCCTAAGTTTGTTTAATGAATCTGTGATTGCATTTCTCTGTGGAAATATCTTCATTGGTATCAATTTTTAGCTAAGACCTATAAGTGATATTATAGGATATGTGTCTTTTGCTTTCTGACTTAGTACAATTTGCCTGATTAACTCAAGAATCATACACAGTGCTGCAAATGGCATTGTTTTGTTTTTTTCCCTGGCTAATATTCCATCTGTACGTGTACCAGTTATTCTTTGGCCACGCACCTCTTGATGGACTATTTGGTTGCCTCCATGTCTTGGTTATTGTAATACTGCTGCAATGCACATTTGCTTGCCTGTGTCTTTCCAGTTCTATCTCCTTATGTTATAGGCCAAGGAGTGGGCTTGCTGTATCATATGGTAGCTCAGTGTGTACGTTTTAAAGGCATCACCATTCAGTTCTCATTAGTGGCTCTTTCCAGGTTATGTCCCACTTAAAATTGAGGGTATGCATTTCTCCAAAACACCTTCAATATTTATTGTTTGTAGTTTGCTTGCTGCTGGTTATTCTAACAGGTGCGAGCTGATACCTCTGTGTGGCTGAATTTGCAGGTGTCCCATAAGCTGTTGAAATTGATCTTTAAAGCATGCTCTTTTTATTTATCAAACTGTGATTACAGCTTAGTTATTCAAATTGTTTTCTTAAAGTAAGTGTCACATTTTGAAAAGTTTTGGCCACTACCTCCCTCAAGACATTTTGAGGGCAGGTTTCATTTACAGCCCTAAAGTACTTGTTCATATGAAGTGACCATTAACACAGATTTTAAAGCTGCTTTTGCAGGTAACGGCCAGAGGGCGGCAGCCTATTTACGTTCCCCAATCTGGTAACTAGGGAAAGAGTCCTTCAGCTGCAAGAGTGTCCAGCTTTATTTCTCATCCAGCTGTGGGTCTAGATATGATCAAACAAGGTTGCATCACAGCCCAGGAACGAATTATGTAAAATTTCCTCTCTCTATCACTGTCTTATTTTTTTGGGTTTTTTAAAGTTATTTAATTTAAAATGGGGATTCGCTACTTTTCACTGCTGTGTTTATGCCGCTTTACACCCACTTGACTCACTTCCAGACAGATATCAATACATAGGTTTTAACATTCTTACTAGTCACATATATTCTTGTGCGGTGAATAGGGGGTGTTGAGTCCAGTTCACTGAGCAAGGAGTAGGTCTTGTCTATTACATATTGGGTGTATGGATCGGTATCTGAGCGAATTTGAAACCCTTGTTTTATGCATCACCACACCTCACCTTTCCCGTTAAGCAGCCATAGTGTGTTTTCTAAACGTGTGACTCTGTTCTGTTTTGTAATTCAGTTCAACTGTAGCGGTTTTTACATTCCCTCTATAAGTGATAGCTTATGATAAGTGTCTTTTTCTGTGTGACTTATTTCACTTAGAATCGTTGTACCTAACTCCACTCATCTTGCTTCTACTAGCCTTATGGCATTGATTTCATGTCTGAGTGATATTGCATTGTACATAAGGACCACAACTTCTTTATCCATTTTTCTCTTTCCTGGGATATTTAAGGTGTCATGAAGTGGAGGTTCTTGTCAACAGAGCAGCCGTAAACTTTGGGGTGCCTGTGTCTTGCTCATTTTTAGTTTTCCCAATTTATACGCCCATGAGTGGACGTGCCCTATGCTCCCTAAGCTGTGTTTTTTCGATGTTTCAGGACACACCGTACACTTCTCCAGAGTGTCTGTTGGCAATTTACATCCCGCCCATCAGCGTAGCAAGGCTGCCATTTCTCCATGGCCTGTCCTGCATTTCTGGTTTTGACACTTTTTGCAGCATGGCCCTTTTGACCGATGGGAAGCGAGACTTCTTTGTAGCGCTGATTTGCATTTCCAGGTTGCTTGGTTGGCCAAAAAGGGCGTATGCGTTTTTTCCTGAATATATTCAGGAAAAAACGCATACGCCCTTTTTGGCCAAGGGCATCATTGTCGACGTTTTGCCACTTTTCATGTGCTTTAAAGGCGATTCGAATCTACCTCCTGAAACCTGTTTCCTGCAATTCTGCCTTGCTTTCAAATCCTCTTCGTTGCCTTCCCTCAATATATTTGTGGATGAGAGTTATCATTTATAACTCTGCGGGTTTGTGAATTGCAGTGTGCCTGAGCTCCATTTTTCAACTCGCTTTTTTGGGAGCTGGCCGCAAAAGCGCGGTATTGCCTCAGGCCCTATTCTGCTTCTGGGGGGCAGGCTGAGCCTGTGGTTAATTCTTCTTCCTGATGGGAAAATAGAGTGACCTGTGCCTGTCCCAACACCTAGATCTAGTCTCTCATTGGTTGCCCCTCTTCCCTTTCATCCTCAGGACAAATTGCAACCTGTAGGGAACAGGAGGTTAAAGGTGCTGATTCTCCAAGTAGGGAGATTGCTAGTAAAGTAGCTGGAATGGCGAACCCGAGCACAAGGAGATGAGAAATGAGGTGCGTTTTAGAAACCTTTCAAAATCACACGGTGTACCATCTTCTGAGTTTCTCATGCATGTTTTCGATGTAGGAAGATGCCCTTGAACCTGGAGACTTGGGACCCATGGGATGGGTACCACGCAGTATTACTTTAAAGGGTCTGCGTTTGCTCACCCAACCTAACCCAACCTTTCAGCCCCAAGAGTGTCCACCCTTATGTCTCATCCAGCTGTGCGTGTAGATATGGTCAATCCAGGTTGCATCACAGCCTCTGAAAGAATTTTGTAAGAATTTCTCTCTCTTTCACTGTCTTTGTTTTACGGGTTTTTAAAAGTAATTTATTTTTATAATGGGGTTAAGCTGCTTTTCACGGCTGTGTTTATGCGGCTTTACACCCACTTGACTCACTTCCAGACATATATCAATACATAGGTTTTAAGATTCTTACTAGTCACATATATTCTTGTGCGGTGAATAGGGGATGTTGAGTCCAGTTCACTGAGCAAGGAGTAGGTCTTGTCTATTACATATTGGGTGTATGGAACGGTATCTGAGCGAATTTGAACCCCTTGTTTTATGCATCACCCCACCTCACCTTTCCCGTTAAGTAGCCATAGTGTGTTTTCTAAACGTGTGACTCTGTTCTGTTTTGTAATTCAGTTCAAGTGTAGCGGTTTTTACATTCCCTCTATAAGTGATAGCTTATGATAAGTGTCTTTTTCTGTGTGACTTATTTCACTTAGAATCGTCGTACCTAACTCCACTCATCTTGCTTCTACTAGCCTTATGACATTGATTTCATGTCTGAGTGATATTCCATTGTACATAAGGACCACAACTTCTGTATCCATTTTTCTCTTTCGTGGGATATTTAAGTTGTCATGAAGTGGAGGTTCTTGTCAACAGAGAAGCCCTAAACTTTGGGGTGCCTGTGTCTTGCTGATTTTTAGTTTTCCCAATTTATACGCCCATGAGTGGACGTGCCCTATGCTCACTAAGCTGTGTTTTTTCGATGTTTCAGGACACACCGTACACTTCTCCAGAGTGGCTGTTGGCAATTAACATCCCGCCCATCAGCGTAGCAAGGCTGCCATTTCTCCATGGCCTGTCCTGCATTTCATGTTTTGACACTTTTTGCAGCATGACCCTTTTGACCGATGGGAAGCGAGACTTCTTTGTAGCGCTGATTTGCCTTTCCAGGTTGCTTGGTTGGCCAAAAAGGGCGTATGCGTTTTTTCCTGAATATATTCAGGAAAAAACGCATACGCCCTTTTTGGCCAAGGGCATCATTGTCGACGTTTTGCCGCTTTTCATGTGCTTTAAAGGCGATTCGAATCTACCTCCTGAAACCTGTTTCCTGCAATTCTGCCTTGCTTTCAAATCCTCTTCGTTGCTTTCCCTCAATATATTTGTGGACGAGAGTTATTTTTCAACTGTCTTTTTTGGGAGCTGGCCGCAAAAGCACGGGATTGCCTCAGGCCCTATTCTGGTTCCCGGCGGCAGGCTGAGCCTGTGGTTAATTCTTCTTCCTGATGGGAAAATAGAGTGACCTGTGCCTGTCCCAACACCTAGATCTAGTCTCTCATTGGTTGCCCCTCTTCCCGTTCATCCTCAGGACAAATTGCAACATGTAGGGAACAGGAGCTTAAAGGTGCTGATTCTGCAAGTAGGGAGATTTCTAGTAAACTAGCTGGAAAGGCGAACCCGAGCACAAGGAGGTGAGAAATGGGGTGCGTTTTAGAAACCTTTCAAAATCACACGGTGTACCATCTTCTGAGTTTCTCATGCATGTTTTCGATGTAGGAAGATGCCCTTGAACCTGGAGATTTGGGACCCATGGGATGGGTACCAGGCAGTATTACTTTAAAGGGTCTGCGTTTGCTCACCCAACCTCACCCAACCTCTCAGCCCCAAGAGTGTCCACCCTTATGTCTCATCCAGCTGTGGGTCTAGATATGGTCAATCCAGGTTGCATCACAGCCCCTGAACGAATTTTGTAAGAATTTCTCTCTCTTTCACTGTCTTTTTTTTACGGGTTTTTAAAAGTAATTTAGTTTTATAATGCGGTTTAGCTGCTTTTCACGGCTGTGTTTTTGCGGATTTACACCCACTTGACTCACTTCCAGACAGATATCAATACATAGGTTTTACGATTCTTACTAGTCAGATATATTCTTGTGCGGTGAATAGGGCGTGTTGAGTCCAGTTCACTGAGCAAGGTGTAGGTCTTGTCTATTACATATTGGGTGTATGGAACAGTATCTGAACGAATTTGAAACCCTTGTTTTATGCATCACCCCACCTCACCTTTCCCGTTAAGCAGCCATAGTGTGTTTTCTAAACGTGTGACTCTGTTCTGTTTTGTAATTCAGTTCAAGTGTAGCGGTTTTTACATTCCCTCTATAAGTGATAGCTTATGATAAGTGTCTTTTTCTGTGTGACTTATTTCACTTAGAATCGTCGTACCTAAGTCCACTCATCTTGCTTCTACTAGCCTTATGACATTGATTTCATGTCTGAGTGATATTGCATTGTACATAAGGACCACAACTTCTTTATCCATTTTTCTCTTTCCTGGGATATTTAAGGTGTCATGAAGTGGAGGTTCTTGTCAAGAGAGCAGCCCTAAACTTTGGGGTGCCTGTGTCTTGCTGATTTTTAGTTTTCCCAATTTATACGCCCATGAGTGGACGTGCCCTATGCTCCCTAAGCTGTGTTTTTTCGATGTTTCAGGACACACCGTACACTTCTCCAGAGTGGCTGTTGGCAACTTACATCCCGCTCATCAGCGTAGCAAGGCTGCCATTTCTCCATGGCCTGTCCTGCATTTCTGGTTTTGACACTTTTTGCAGCATGGCCCTTTTGACCGATGGGAAGCGAGACTTCTTTGTAGCGCTGATTTGCCTTTCCAGGTTGCTTGGTTGGCCAAAAAGGGCGTATGCGTTTTTTCCTGAATATATTCAGGAAAAAACGCATACGCCCTTTTTGGCCAAGGGCATCATTGTCGACGTTTTGCCGCTTTTCATGTGCCTTAAAGGCGATTCGAATCTACCTCCTGAAATCTGTTTCCTGCAATTCTGCCTTGCTTTCAAATCCTCTTCGTTGCCTTCCCTCAATATATCTGTGGATGAGAGTTATCATTTATGACTCTGCGGGTTTGTTTATTGCAGTGTCCCTGAGCTCCATTTTTCAACTCGCTTTTTTGAGAGCTGGCCGCAAAAGCGCGGGATTGCCTCAGGCCCTATTGTGCTTCTGGGAGGCAGGCTGAGCCTGTGGTTAATTCTTCTTCCTGATGGGAAAATAGAGTGACCTGTGCCTGTCCCAACAGCTACATCTAGTCTCTCATTGGTTCCCCCTCTTCCCGTTCATCCTCAGGACAAATTGCAACCTGTAGGGAAAGGAGGTTAAAGGTGCTGATTCTCCAATTAAGTTGATTGCTAGTATAGTAGCTGGAAAGGCGAACCCGAGCACAAGGAGATGAGAAATGGGGTGTGTTTTAGAAACCTTTCAAAATCACATGGTGTACCATCTTCTGAGTTTCTCATGCATGTTTTCGATGTAGGAAGATGCCCTTGAACCTGGAGACTTGGGACCCATTCGATGGGTACCACGCAGTATTACTTTAAAGGGTCTGCGTTTGCTCACCCAACCTAATCCAACCTTTCAGCCCCAAGACTGTCCACCCTTATGTCTCATCCAGCTGTGGGTCTAGATATGGTCAATCCAGGTTGCATCTCAGCCCCTGAACGAATTTTGTAAGAATTTCTCTCTCTTTCACTGTCTTTGTTTTACGGGTTTTTAAAAGTAATTTTTTTTTATAATGGGGTTTAGCTGCTTTTCACGGCTGTGTTTATGCGGATTTACACCCACTTGACTCTCTTCCAGACAGATATCAATACATAGGTTTTAAGATTGTTACTAGTCATATATATTCTTGTGCGGTGAATAGGGGGTGTTGAGTCCAGTTCACTGAGCAAGGAGTAGGTCTTGTGTATTACATATTGGGTGTATGGAACGGTATCTGAGCGAATTTGAACCCCTTGTTTTATGCATCCCCCCACCTCACCTTTCCCGTTAAGCAGCCATAGTGTGTTTTCTAAACGTGTGACTCTGTTCTGTTTTGTAATTCAGTTCAAGTGTAGCGGTTTTTACATTCCCTCTATAAGTGATAGCTTATGATAAGTGTCTTTTTCTGTGTGACTTATTTCACTTAGAATCGTCGTACCTAAGTCCACTCATCTTGCTTCTACTAGCCTTATGACATTGATTTCATGTCTGAGTGATATTCCATTGTACATAAGGACCACAACTTTTTTATCCATTTTTCTCTTTCCTGGGATATTTAAGGTGTCATGAAGTGTAGGTTCTTGTCAACAGAGCAGCCCCAAACTTTGGGGTGCCTGTGTCTTGCTCATTTTTAGTTTTCCCAATTTATACGCCCATGAGTGGACGTGCCCTATGCTCCCTAAGCTGTGTTTTTTCGATGTTTCAGGACACACCGTACACTTCTCCAGAGTGGCTGTTGGCAATTTACATCCCGCCCATCAGCGTAGCAAGGCTGCCATTTCTCCATGGCCTGTCCTGCATTTCTGGTTTTGACACTTTTTGCAGCATGTCCCTTTTGGCCGATGGGAAGCGAGACTTCTTTGTAGCGCTGATTTGCATTTCCAGGTTGCTTGGTTGGCCAAAAAGGGCGTATGCGTTTTTTCCTGAATATATTCAGGAAAAAACGCATACGCCCTTTTTGGCCAAGGGCATCATTGTCGACGTTTTGCCGCTTTTCATGTGCCTTAAAGGCGATTCGAATCTACCTCCTGAAATCTGTTTCCTGCAATTCTGCCTTGCTTTCAAATCCTCTTCGTTGCCTTCCCTCAATATATCTGTGGATGAGAGTTATCATTTATAACTCTGCGGGTTTGTGAATTGCAGTGTCCCTGAGCTCCATTTTTCAACTGTCTTTTTTGAGAGCTGGCCGCAAAAGCACGGGATTGCCTCAGGCCCTATTCTGGTTCCTGGCAGCAGGCTGAGCCTGTGGTTAATTCTTCTTCCTGATGGGAAAATAGAGTGACCTGTGCCTGTCCCAACAGCTAGATCTAGTCTCTCATTGGTTGCCCCTCTTCCCGTTCATCCTCAGGACAAATTGCAACCTGTAGGGAACAGGAGGTTAAAGGTGCTGATTCTCCAAGTAAGTTGATTGTTAGTAAAGTAGCTGGAAAGGCGAACCCGAGCACAAGGAGATGAGAAATGGGGTGTGTTTTAGAAACCTTTCAAAATCACAAGGTGTACCATCTTCTGAGTTTCTCATGCATGTTTTCGATGTAGGAAGATGCCCTTGAACCTGGAGACTTGGGACCCATGGGATGGCTACCACGCAGTATTACTTTAAAGGGTCTGCGTTTGCTCACCCAACCTAACCCAACCTTTCAGCCCCAAGAGTGTCCACCCTTATGTCTCATCCAGCTGTGCGTGTAGATATGGTCAATCCAGGTTGCGTCACAGCCTCTGAACGAATTTTGTAAGAATTTCTCTCTCTTTCACTGTCTTTGTTTTACGGGTTTTTAAAAGTAATTTAGTTTTATAATGCGGTTTAGCTGCTTTTCACGGCTGTGTTTATGCGGCTTTACACCCACTTGACTCACTTCCAGACATATATCAATACATAGGTTTTAAGATTCTTAATAGTCACATATATTCTTGTGCGGTGAATAGGGGGTGTTGAGTCCAGTTCACTTAGCAAGGAGTAGGTCTTGTCTATTACATATTGGGTGTATGGAACGGTATCTGAGCGAATTTGAAACCCTTGTTTTATGCATCACCCCACCTCAACTTTCCCGTTAAGCAGCCATAGTGTGTTTTCTAAACGTGTGAGTCTGTTCTGTTTTGTAATTCAGTTCAAGTGTAGCGGTTTTTACATTCCCTCTATAAGTGATAGCTTATGATATGTGTCTTTTTCTGTGTGACATATTTCACTTAGAATCGTCGTACCTAAGTCCACTCATCTTGCTTCTACTAGCCTTATGTCATTGATTTCATGTCTGAGTGATAATCCATTGTACATAAGGACCACAACTTCTTTATCCATTTTTCTCTTTCCTGGGATATTTAAGGTGTCATGAAGTGGAGGTTCTTGTCAACAGAGCAGCCCTAAACTTTGGGGTGCCTGTGTCTTGCTGATTTTTACTTTTCCCAATTTATACGCCCATGAGTGGACGTGCCCTATGCTCCCTAAGCTGTGTTTTTTCGATGTTTCAGGACACACCGTACACTTCTCCAGAGTGGCTGTTGGCAATTAACATCCCGCCCATCAGCGTAGCAAGGCTGCCATTTCTCCATGGCCTGTCCTGCATTTCTGGTTTTGACACTTTTTGCAGCATGACCCTTTTGACCGATGGGAAGCGAGACTTCTTTGTAGCACTGATTTGCCTTTCCAGGTTGCTTGGTTGGCCAAAAAGGGCGTATGCGTTTTTTCCTGAATATATTCAGGAAAAAACGCATACGCCCTTTTTGGCCAAGGGCATCATTGTCGACGTTTTGCCGCTTTTCATGTGCCTTAAAGGCGATTCGAATCTACCTCCTGAAATCTGTTTCCTGCAATTCTGCCTTGCTTTCAAATCCTCTTCGTTGCCTTCCCTCAATATATCTGTGGATGAGAGTTATCACTTATAACTCTGCGGGTTTGTGAATTGCAGTGTCCCTGAGCTCCATTTTTCAACTGTCTTTTTTGAGAGCTGGCCGCAAAAGCACGGGATTGCCTCAGGCCCTATTCTGGTTCCTGGCAGCAGGCTGAGCCTGTGGTTAATTCTTCTTCCTGATGGGAAAATAGAGTGACCTGTGCCTGTCCCAACAGCTAGATCTAGTCTCTCATTGGTTGCCCCTCTTCCCGTTCATCCTCAGGACAAATTGCAACCTGTAGGGAACAGGAGGTTAAAGGTGCTGATTCTCCAAGTAAGTTGATTGTTAGTAAAGTAGCTGGAAAGGCGAACCCGAGCACAAGGAGATGAGAAATGGGGTGTGTTTTAGAAACCTTTCAAAATCACAAGGTGTACCATCTTCTGAGTTTCTCATGCATGTTTTCGATGTAGGAAGATGCCCTTGAACCTGGAGACTTGGGACCCATGGGATGGCTACCACGCAGTATTACTTTAAAGGGTCTGCGTTTGCTCACCCAACCTAACCCAACCTTTCAGCCCCAAGAGTGTCCACCCTTATGTCTCATCCAGCTGTGCGTGTAGATATGGTCAATCCAGGTTGCGTCACAGCCTCTGAACGAATTTTGTAAGAATTTCTCTCTCTTTCACTGTCTTTGTTTTACGGGTTTTTAAAAGTAATTTAGTTTTAAAATGCGGTTTAGCTGCTTTTCACGGCTGTGTTTATGCGGCTTTACACCCACTTGACTCACTTCCAGACATATATCAATACATAGGTTTTAAGATTGTTACTAGTCATATATATTCTTGTGCGGTGAATAGGGGGTGTTGAGTCCAGTTCACTGAGCAAGGAGTAGGTCTTGTGTATTACATATTGGGTGTATGGAACGGTATCTGAGCGAATTTGAACCCCTTGTTTTATGCATCCCCCCACCTCACCTTTCCCGTTAAGCAGCCATAGTGTGTTTTCTAAACGTGTGACTCTGTTCTGTTTTGTAATTCAGTTCAAGTGTAGCGGTTTTTACATTCCCTCTATAAGTGATAGCTTATGATATGTGTCTTTTTCTGTGTGACATATTTCACTTAGAATCGTCGTACCTAAATCCACTCATCTTGCTTCTACTAGCCTTATGTCATTGATTTCATGTCTGAGTGATAATCCATTGTACATAAGGACCACAACTTCTTTATCCATTTTTCTCTTTCCTGGGATATTTAAGGTGTCATGAAGTGGAGGTTCTTGTCAACAGAGCAGCCCTAAACTTTGGGGTGCCTGTGTCTTGCTGATTTTTACTTTTCCCAATTTATACGCCCATGAGTGGACGTGCCCTATGCTCCCTAAGCTGTGTTTTTTCGATGTTTCAGGACACACCGTACACTTCTCCAGAGTGGCTGTTGGCAATTAACATCCCGCCCATCAGCGTAGCAAGGCTGCCATTTCTCCTTGGCCTGTCCTGCATTTCTGGTTTTGACACTTTTTGCAGCATGACCCTTTTGACCGATGGGAAGCGAGACTTCTTTGTAGCACTGATTTGCCTTTCCAGGTTGCTTGGTTGGCCAAAAAGGGCGTATGCGTTTTTTCCTGAATATATTCAGGAAAAAACGCATACGCCCTTTTTGGCCAAGGGCATCATTGTCGACGTTTTGCCGCTTTTCATGTGCCTTAAAGGCGATTCGAATCTACCTCCTGAAATCTGTTTCCTGCAATTCTGCCTTGCTTTCAAATCCTCTTCGTTGCCTTCCCTCAATATATCTGTGGATGAGAGTTATCACTTATAACTCTGCGGGTTTGTGAATTGCAGTGTCCCTGAGCTCCATTTTTCAACTGTCTTTTTTGAGAGCTGGCCGCAAAAGCACGGGATTGCCTCAGGCCCTATTCTGGTTCCTGGCAGCAGGCTGAGCCTGTGGTTAATTCTTCTTCCTGATGGGAAAATAGAGTGACCTGTGCCTGTCCCAACAGCTAGATCTAGTCTCTCATTGGTTCCCCCTCTTCCCGTTCATCCTCAGGACAAATTGCAACCTGTAGGGAACAGGAGGTTAAAGGTGCTGATTCTCCAAGTAGGGAGATTGCTAGTAAAGTAGCTGGAATGGCGAAACCGAGCACAAGGAGATGAGAAATGGGGTGTGTTTTAGAAATCTTTCAAAATCACACGGTGTATCATCTTCTGAGTTTCTCATGCATGTTTTCGATGTAGGAAGATGCCCTTGAACCTGGAGACTTGGGACCCATGGGATGGGTACCACGCAGTATTACTTTAAAGGGTCTGCGTTTGCTCACCCAACCTCTCAGCCCCAAGAGTGTCCACCCTTATGTCTCATCCAGCTGTGGGTCTAGATATGGTCAATCCAGGTTGCATCTCAGCCCCTGATCGAATTTTGTAAGAATTTCTCTCTCTTTCACTGTCTTTGTTTTACGGGTTTTTAAAAGTAATTTATTTTTATAATGGGGTTTAGCTGCTTTTCACGGCTGTGTTTATGCGGATTTACACCCACTTGACTCTCTTCCAGACAGATATCAATACATAGGTTTTAAGATTGTTACTAGTCATATATATTCTTGTGCGGTGAATAGGGGGTGTTGAGTCCAGTTCACTGAGCAAGGAGTAGGTCTTGTGTATTACATATTGGGTGTATGGAACGGTATCTGAGCGAATTTGAAACCCTTGTTTTATGCATCCCCCCACCTCACCTTTCCCGTTAAGCAGCCATAGTGTGTTTTCTAAACGTGTGACTCTGTGCTGTTTTGTAATTCAGTTCAAGTGTAGCGGTTTTTACATTCCCTCTATAAGTGATAGCTTATGATAAGTGTCTTTTTCTGTGTGACTTATTTCACTTAGAATCGTCGTACCTAAGTCCACTCATCTTGCTTCTACTAGCCTTATGACATTGATTTCATGTCTGAGTGATATTCCATTGTACATAAGGACCACAACTTTTTTATCCATTTTTCTCTTTCCTGGGATATTTAAGGTGTCATGAAGTGGAGGTTCTTGTCAACAGAGCAGCCCCAAACTTTGGGGTGCCTGTGTCTTGCTCATTTTTAGTTTTCCCAATTTATACGCCCATGAGTGGACGTGCCCTATGCTCCCTAAGCTGTGTTTTTTCGATGTTTCAGGACACACCGTACACTTCTCCAGAGTGGCTGTTGGCAATTTACATCCCGCCCATCAGCGTAGCAAGGCTGCCATTTCTCCATGGCCTGTCCTGCATTTCTGGTTTTGACACTTTTTGCAGCATGTCCCTTTTGGCCGATGGGAAGCGAGACTTCTTTGTAGCGCTGATTTGCCTTTCCAGGTTGCTTGGTTGGCCAAAAAGGGCGTATGCGTTTTTTCCTGAATATATTCAGGAAAAAACGCATACGCCCTTTTTGGCCAAGGGCATCATTGTCGACGTTTTGCCGCTTTTCATGTGCCTTAAAGGCGATTCGAATCTACCTCCTGAAATCTGTTTCCTGCAATTCTGCCTTGCTTTCAAATCCTCTTCGTTGCCTTCCCTCAATATATCTGTGGACGAGAGTTATCATTTATAACTCAGCATGTTTGTGAATGGCAGTGCCCCTGAGCTCCATTTTTCAACTGTCTTTTTTGAGAGCTGGCCGCAAAACCACGGGATTGCCTCAGGCCCTATTCTGGTTCCCGGCGGCAGGCTGAGCCTGTGGTTAATTCTTCTTCCTGATGGGAAAATAGAGTGACCTGTGCCTTTCCCAACACCTAGATCTAGTCTCTCATTGGTTGCCCCTCTTCCCGTTCATCCTCAGGACAAATTGCAACCTGTACAGAACAGGAGGTTAAAGGTGCTGATTCTCCAAGTAGGGAGATTGCTAGTGAAGTAGCTGGAATGGCGAACCGGAGCACAAGGGGATGAGAAATGAGGTGCGTTTTAGAAACCTTTCAAAATCACACGGTGTACCTTCTTCTGGGTTCCTCATGCAAGTTTTCGATGTAGGAAGATGCCCTAGAACCTGGAGATTTGGGACCCATGGGATGGGTAAAATGCAGTATTACTTTAAAGGGTCTGCGTTTGCTCACCCAACCTCACCCAACCTCTCAGCCCCAAGAGTGTCCACCCTTATGTCTCATCCAGCTGTGGGTCTAATTATGGTCAATCCAGGTTGCATCACAGCCCCTGAACGAATTTTGTAAGAATTTCTCTCTCTTTCACTGTCTTTGTTTTACGGGTTTTTAAAAGTAATTTATTTTTATAATGGGGTTTAGCTGCTTTTCACGGCTGAGTTTATGCGGATTTACACCCACTTGACTCACTTCCAGACAGATATCAATACATAGGTTTTAAGATTGTTACTAGTCACATATATTCTTGTGTGGTGAATAGGGGGTGTTGAGTCCAGTTCTCTGAGCAAGGAGTAGGTCTTGTCTATTACATATTGGGTGTATGGAACGGTATCTGAGCGAATTTGAACCCCTTGTTTTATGCATCACCCCACCTCACCTTTCCCGTTAAGCAGCCATAGTGTGTTTTCTAAACGTGTGATTCTGTTCTGTTCTGTAATTCAGTTCAAGTGTAGCGGTTTTTACATTCCCTCTATAAGTGATAGCTTATGATAAGTGTCTTTTTCTGTGTGACTTATTTCACTTAGAATCGTCGTACCTAAGTCCACTCATCTTGCTTCTACTAGCCTTATGACATTGATTTCATGTCTGAGTGATATTGCATTGTACATAAGAACCACAACTTCTTTATCCATTTTTCTCTTTCCTGGGATATTTAAGGTGTCATGAAGTGGAGGTTCTTGTCAACAGAGCAGCCCTAAACTTTGGGGTGCCTGTGTCTTGCTGATTTTTAGTTTTCCCAATTTATACGCCCATGAGTGGACGTGCCCTATGCTCCCTAAGCTGTGTTTTTTCGATGTTTCAGGACACACCGTACACTTCTCCAGAGTGGCTGTTGGCAACTTACATCCCGCTCATCAGCGTAGCAAGGCTGCCATTTCTCCATGGCCTGTCCTGCATTTTTGGTTTTGACACTTTTTGCAGCATGGCCCTTTTGACCGATGGGAAGCGAGACTTCTTTGTAGCGCTGATTTGCCTTTCCAGGTTGCTTGGTTGGCCAAAAAGGGCGTATGCGTTTTTTCCTGAATATATTCAGGAAAAAACGCATACGCCCTTTTTGGCCAAGGGCATCATTGTCGACGTTTTGCCGCTTTTCATGTGCTTTACAGGCGATTCGAATCTACCTCCTGAAATCTGTTTCCTGCAATTCTGCCTTGCTTTCAAATCCTCTTAGTTGCCTTCCCTCAATATATCTGCGGATGAGATTTATCATTTATAACTCTGCGGGTTTGTGAATTGCAGTGTCCCTGAGCTCCATTTTTCAACTCGCTTTTTTGGGAGCTGGCCGCAAAAGCGCGGGATTGCCTCAGGCACTATTCTGCTTCTGGGCGGCAGGCTGAGCCTGTGGTTAATTCTTCTTCCTGATGGGAAAATAGAGTGACCTGTGCCTGTCCCAACACCTAGATCTAGTCTCTCATTGGTTGCTCCTCTTCCCGTTCATCCTCAGGACAAATTGCAACCTGTAGGGAACAGGAGGTTAAAGGTGCTGATTCTCCAAGTAAGTTGATTGCTAGTAAAGTAGCTGGAAAGGCGAACCCGAGCACAAGGAGATGAGAAATGGGGTGTGTTTTAGAAACCTTTCAAAATCACACGGTGTACCATCTTCTGAGTTTCTCATGCATGTTTTCGATGTAGGAAGATGCCCTTGAACCTGGAGATTTGGGACCCATGGGATGGGTACCACGCAGTATTACTTTAAAGGGTCTGCGTTTGCTCACCCAACCTCTCAGCCCCAAGTGTGTCCACCCTTATGTCTCATCCAGCTGTGGGTCTAGATATGGTCAATCCAGGTTGCATCTCAGCCCCTGAACGAATTTTGTAAGAATTTCTCTCTCTTTCACTGTCTTTGTTTTACGGGTTTTTAAAAGTAATTTATTTTTATAATGGGGTTTAGCTGCTTTTCACGGCTGTGTTTATGCGGATTTACACCCACTTGACTCAGTTCCAGACAGATATCAATACATAGGTTTTAAGATTGTTACTAGTCATATATATTCTTGTGCGGTGAATAGGGGGTGTTGAGTCCAGTTCACTGAGCAAGGAGTAGGTCTTGTCTATTACATATTGGGTGTATGGAACGGTATCTGAGCGAATTTGAACCCCTTGTTTTATGCATCACCCCACCTCACCTTTCCCGTTAAGCAGCCATAGTGTGTTTTCTAAACGTGTGACTCTGTTCTGTTTTGTAATTCAGTTCAAGTGTAGCGGTTTTTACATTCCCTCTATAAGTGATAGCTTATGATAAGTGTCTTTTTCTGTGTGACTTATTTCACTTAGAATCGTCGTACCTAAGTCCACTCATCTTGCTTCTACTAGCCTTATGACATTGATTTCATGTCTGAGTGATATTCCATTGTACATAAGGACCACAACTTTTTTATCCATTTTTCTCTTTCCTGGGATATTTAAGGTGTCATGAAGTGGAGGTTCTTGTCAACAGAGCAGCCCTAAACTTTGGGGTGCCTGTGTCTTGCTCATTTTTAGTTTTCCCAATTTATACGCCCATGAGTGGACGTGCCCTATGCTCACTAAGCTGTGTTTTTTCGATGTTTCAGGACACACCGTACACTTCTCCAGAGTGGCTGTTGGCAATTTACATCCCGCCCATCAGCGTAGCAAGGCTGCCATTTCTCCATGGCCTGTCCTGCATTTCTGGTTTTGACACTTTTTGCAGCATGTCCCTTTTGGCCGATGGGAAGCGAGACTTCTTTTTAGCGCTGATTTGCCTTTCCAGGTTGCTTGGTTGGCCAAAAAGGGCGTATGCTTTTTTTCCTGAATATATTCAGGAAAAAACGCATACGCCCTTTTTGGCCAAGGGCATCATTGTCGACGTTTTGCCGCTTTTCATGTGCCTTAAAGGCGATTCGAATCTACCTCCTGAAATCTGTTTCCTGCAATTCTGCCTTGCTTTCAAATCCTCTTCGTTGTCTTCCCTCAATATATTTGTGGACGAGAGTTATCATTTATAACTCAGCAGGTTTGTGAATGGCAGTGCCCCTGAGCTCCATTTTGCAACTGTCTTGTTTGGGAGCTGGCCGCAAAAGCACGGGATTTCCTCAGGCCCTATTCTGGTTCCCGGCGGCAGGCTGAGCCTGTGGTTAATTCTTCTTCCTGATGGGAAAATAGAGTGACCTGTGCCTGTCCCAACACCTAGATCTAGTCTCTCATTGGTTGCCCCTCTTCCCGTTCATCCTCAGGACAAATTGCAACCTGTACAGAACAGGAGGTTAAAGGTGCTGATTCTCCAAGTAGGGAGATTGCTAGTGAAGTAGCTGGAATGGCGAACCCGAGCACAAGGAGATGAGAAATGAGGTGCGTTTTAGAAACCTTTCAAAATCACACGGTGTACCTTCTTCTGGGTTCCTCATGCAAGTTTTCGATGTAGGAAGATGCCCTTGAACCTGGAGATTTGGGACCCATGGGATGGGTACCACGCAGTATTACTTTAAAGGGTCTGCGTTTGCTCACCCAACCTCTCAGCCCCAAGAGTGTCCACCCTTATGTCTCATCCAGCTGTGGGTCTAGATATGGTCAATCCAGGTTGCATCTCAGCCCCTGAACGAATTTTGTAAGAATTTCTCTCTCTTTCACTGTCTTTGTTTTACGGGTTTTTAAAAGTAATTTATTTTTATAATGGGGTTTAGCTGCTTTTCACGGCTGTGTTTATGCGGCTTTACACCCACTTGACTCACTTCCAGACAGATATCAATACATAGGTTTTAAGATTCTTACTAGTCACATATATTATTGTGCGGTGAATAGGGGGTGTTGAGTCCAGTTCACTGAGCAAGGAGTAGGTCTTGTCTATTACATATTGGGTGTATGGAACGGTATCTGAGCGAATTTGAAACCCTTGTTTTATGCATCCCCCCACCTCACCTTTCCCGTTAAGTAGCCATAGTGTGTTTTCTAAACGTGTGACTCTGTTCTGTTTTGTAATTCAGTTCAAGTGTAGCGGTTTTTACATTCCCTCTATAAGTGATAGCTTATGATAAGTGTCTTTTTCTGTGTGACTTATTTCACTTAGAATCGTCGTACCTAAGTCCACTCATCTTGCTTCTACTAGCCTTATGACATTGATTTCATGTCTGAGTGATATTCCATTGTACATAAGGACCACAACTTTTTTATCCATTTTTCTCTTTCCTGGGATATTTAAGGTGTCATGAAGTGGAGGTTCTTGTCAACAGAGCAGCCCCAAACTTTGGGGTGCCTGTGTCTTGCTGATTTTTAGTTTTCCCAATTTATACGCCCATGAGTGGACGTGCCCTATGCTCACTAAGCTGTGTTTTTTCGATGTTTCAGGACACACCGTACACTTCTCCAGAGTGGCTGTTGGCAATTAACATCCCGCCCATCAGCGTAGCAAGGCTGCCATTTCTCCATGGCCTGTCCTGCATTTCTGGTTTTGACACTTTTTGCAGCATGTCCCTTTTGGCCGATGGGAAGCGAGACTTCTTTTTAGCGCTGATTTGCCTTTCCAGGTTGCTTGGTTGGCCAAAAAGGGCGTATGCGTTTTTTCCTGAATATATTCAGGAAAAAACGCATACGCCCTTTTTGGCCAAGGGCATCATTGTCGACGTTTTGCCGCTTTTCATGTGCCTTAAAGGCGATTCGAATCTACCTCCTGAAATCTGTTTCCTGCAATTCTGCCTTGCTTTCAAATCCTCTTCGTTGCCTTCCCTCAATATATTTGTGGACGAGAGTTATCATTTATAACTCAGCAGGTTTGTGAATGGCAGTGCCCCTGAGCTCCATTTTGCAACTGTCTTGTTTGGGAGCTGGCCGCAAAAGCACGGGATTTCCTCAGGCCCTATTCTGGTTCCCGGCGGCAGGCTGAGCCTGTGGTTAATTCTTCTTCCTGATGGGAAAATAGAGTGACCTGTGCCTGTCCCAACACCTAGATCTAGTCTCTCATTGGTTGCCCCTCTTCCCGTTCATCCTCAGGACAAATTGCAACCTGTACAGAACAGGAGGTTAAAGGTGCTGATTCTCCAAGTAGGGAGATTGCTAGTGAAGTAGCTGGAATGGCGAACCCGAGCACAAGGAGATGAGAAATGAGGTGCGTTTTAGAAACCTTTCAAAATCACACGGTGTACCTTCTTCTGGGTTCCTCATGCAAGTTTTCGATGTAGGAAGATGCCCTTGAACCTGGAGATTTGGGACCCATGGGATGGGTACCATGCAGTATTACTTTAAAGGGTCTGCGTTTGCTCACCCAACCTCACCCAACCTTTCAGCCCCAAGAGTGTCCACCCTTATGTCTCATCCAGCTGTGGGTCTAGATATGGTCAATCCAGGTGGCATCACAGCCCCTGAACGAATTTTGTAAGAATTTCTCTCTCTTTCACTGTCTTTGTTTTACGGGTTTTTAAAAGTAATTTATTTTTATAATGGGGTTTAGCTGCTTTTCACGGCTGTGTTTATGCGGATTTACACCCACTTGACTCACTTCCAGACAGATATCAATACATAGGTTTTAAGATTGTTACTAGTCACATATATTCTTGTGCGGTGAATAGGGCGTGTTGAGTCCAGTTCACTGAGCAAGGAGTAGGTCTTGTCTATTACATATTGGGTGTATGGAACGGTATCTGAGCGAATTTGAACCCCTTGTTTTATGCATCACCCCACCTCACCTTTCCCGTTAAGCAGCCATAGTGTGTTTTCTAAACGTGTGATTCTGTTCTGTTCTGTAATTCAGTTCAAGTGTAGCGGTTTTTACGTTCCCTCTATAAGTGATAGCTTATGATAAGTGTCTTTTTCTGTGTGACTTATTTCACTTAGAATCGTCGTAACTAAGTCCACTCAACTTGCTTCTACTAGCCTTATGACATTGATTTCATGTCTGAGTGATATTCCATTGTACATAAGGACCACAACTTCTTTATCCATTTTTCTCTTTCCTGGGATATTTAAGGTGTCATGAAGTGGAGGTTCTTGTCAACAGAGCAGCCCCAAACTTTGGGGTGCCTGTGTCTTGCTGATTTTTAGTTTTCCCAATTTATACGCCCATGAGTGGACGTGCCCTACGCTCCCTAAGCTGTGTTTTTTCGATGTTTCAGGACACACCGTACACTTCTCCAGAGTGGCTGTTGGCAACTTACATCCCGCCCATCAGCGTAGCAAAGCTGCCATTTCTCCATGGCCTGTCCTGCATTTCTGATTTTGACACTTTTAGCAGCATGGCCCTTTTGACCGATGGGAAGCGAGACTTCTTTGTAGCGCTGAGTTGCCTTTCCAGGTTGCTTGGTTGGCCAAAAAGTGCGTATGCGTTTTTTCCTGAATATATTCAGGAAAAAACGCATACGCCCTTGTTGGCCAAGGGCATCATTGTCGACGTTTTGCCGCTTTTAATGTGCTTTACAGCCGATTCGAATCTACCTCCTGAAATCTGTTTCCTGCAATTCTGCCTTGCTTTCAAATCCTCTTCGTTGCCTTCCCTCAATATATCTGTGGATGAGAGTTATCATTTATATCTCTGCGGGTTTGTGAATTGCAGTGTCCCTGAGCTCCATTTTTCAACTCGCTTTTTTGGGAGCTGGCCGCAAAAGCGCGGGATTGCCTCAGGCCCTATTGTGCTTCTGGGCGGCAGGCTGAGCCTGTGATTAATTCTTCTTCCTGATGGGAAAATAGAGTGACCTGTGCCTGTCCCAACACCTAGATCTAGTCTCTCATTGGTTGCCCCTCTTCCCGTTCATCCTCAGGACAAATTGCAACCTGTAGGGAACAGGAGGTTAAAGGTGCTGATTCTCCAAGTAAGTTGATTGCTAGTAAAGTAGCTGGAAAGGCGAACCCGAGCACAAGGAGATGAGAAATGGGGTGTGTTTTAGAAACCTTTCAAAATCACAGGGTGTACCATCTTCTGAGTTTCTCATGCATGTTTTCGATGTAGGAAGATGCCCTTGAACCTGGAGATTTGGGACCCATGGGATGGGTATCACGCAGTATTACTTTAAAGGGTCTGCGTTTGCTCACCCAACCTCTCAGCCCCAAGAGTGTCCACCCTTATGTCTCATCCAGCTGTGGGTCTAGATATGGTCAATCCAGGTGGCATCACAGCCCCTGAACGAATTTTGTAAGAATTTCTCTCTCTTTCACTGTCTTTGTTTTACGGGTTTTTAAAAGTAATTTATTTTTATAATGGGGTTTAGCTGCTTTTCACGGCTGTGTTTATGCGGATTTACACCCACTTGACTCACTTCCAGACAGATATCAATACATAGGTTTTAAGATTGTTACTAGTCACATATATTCTTGTGCGGTGAATAGGGGGTGTTGAGTCCAGTTCACTGAGCAAGGAGTAGGTCTTGTCTATTACATATTGGGTGTATGGAACGGTATCTGAGCGAATTTGAAACCCTTGTTTTATGCATCACCCCACCTCACCTTTCCCGTTAAGCAGCCATAGTGTGTTTTCTAAACGTGTGATTCTGTTCTGTTCTGTAATTCAGTTCAAGTGTAGCGGTTTTTACATTCCCTCTATAAGTGATAGCTTATGATAAGTGTCTTTTTCTGTGTGACTTATTTCACTTAGAATCGTCGTACCTAAGTCCACTCATCTTGCTTCTACTAGCCTTATGACATTGATTTCATGTCTGAGTGATATTGCATTGTACATAAGGACCACAACTTCTTTATCCATTTTTCTCTTTCCTGGGATATTTAAGGTGTCATGAAGTGGAGGTTCTTGTCAACAGAGCAGCCCCAAACTTTGGGGTGCCTGTGTCTTGCTGATTTTTAGTTTTCCCAATTTATACGCCCATGAGTGGACGTGCCCTATGCTCACTAAGCTGTGTTTCTTCGATGTTTCAGGACACACCGTACACTTCTCCAGAGTGGCTGTTGGCAATTAACATCCCGCCCATCAGCGTAGCAAGGCTGCCATTTCTCCATGGCCTGTCCTGCATTTCTGGTTTTGACACTTTTTGCAGCATGTCCCTTTTGGCCGATGGGAAGCGAGACTTCTTTTTAGCGCTGATTTGCCTTTCCAGGTTGCTTGGTTGGCCAAAAAGGGCGTATGCGTTTTTTCCTGAATATATTCAGGAAAAAACGCATACGCCCTTTTTGGCCAAGGGCATCATTGTCGACGTTTTGCCGCATTTCATGTGCCTTAAAGGCGATTCGAATCTACCTCCTGAAATCTGTTTCCTGCAATTCTGCCTTGCTTTCAAATCCTCTTCGTTGCCTTCCCTCAATATATTTGTGGACGAGAGTTATCATTTATAACTCAGCAGGTTTGTGAATGGCAGTGCCCCTGAGCTCCATTTTGCAACTGTCTTGTTTGGGAGCTGGCCGCAAAAGCACGGGATTTCCTCAGGCCCTATTCTGGTTCCCGGCGGCAGGCTGAGCCTGTGGTTAATTCTTCTTCCTTATGGGAAAATAGAGTGACCTGTGCCTGTCCCAACACCTAGATCTAGTCTCTCATTGGTTGCCCCTCTTCCCGTTCATCCTCAGGACAAATTGCAACCTGTACAGAACAGGAGGTTAAAGGTGCTGATTCTCCAAGTAGGGAGATTGCTAGTGAAGTAGCTGGAATGGCGAACCCGAGCACAAGGAGATGAGAAATGAGGTGCGTTTTAGAAACCTTTCAAAATCACACGGTGTACCTTCTTCTGGGTTCCTCATGCAAGTTTTCGATGTAGGAAGATGCCCTAGAACCTGGAGATTTGGGACCCATGGGATGGGTAAAATGCAGTATTACTTTAAAGGGTCTGCGTTTGCTCACCCAACCTCACCCAACCTCTCAGCCCCAAGAGTGTCCACCCTTATGTCTCATCCAGCTGTGGGTCTAATTATGGTCAATCCAGATTGCATCACAGCCCCTGAACGAATTTTGTAAGAATTTCTCTCTCTTTCACTGTCTTTGTTTTACGGGTTTTTAAAAGTAATTTATTTTTATAATGGGGTTTAGCTGCTTTTCACGGCTGAGTTTATGCGGATTTACACCCACTTGACTCACTTCCAGACAGATATCAATACATAGGTTTTAAGATTGTTACTAGTCACATATATTCTTGTGCGGTGAATAGGGCGTGTTGAGTCCAGTTCACTGAGCAAGGAGTAGGTCTTGTCTATTACATATTGGGTGTATGGAACGGTATCTGAGCGAATTTGAACCCCTTGTTTTATGCATCACCCCACCTCACCTTTCCCGTTAAGCAGCCATAGTGTGTTTTCTAAACGTGTGATTCTGTTCTGTTCTGTAATTCAGTTCAAGTGTAGCGGTTTTTACGTTCCCTCTATAAGTGATAGCTTATGATAAGTGTCTTTTTCTGTGTGACTTATTTCACTTAGAATCGTCGTACCTAAGTCCACTCATCTTGCTTCTACTAGCCTTATGACATTGATTTCATGTCTGAGTGATATTGCATTGTACATAAGGACCACAACTTCTTTATCCATTTTTCTCTTTCCTGGGATATTTAAGGTGTCATGAAGTGGAGGTTCTTGTCAACAGAGTA
The DNA here is from genome assembly GCF_028021215.1 of Eschrichtius robustus. NCBI lineage: Eukaryota > Metazoa > Chordata > Mammalia > Artiodactyla > Eschrichtiidae > Eschrichtius > Eschrichtius robustus. Next base: position 879,028 of record NW_027175223.1, read on the forward strand.
GCCCTAAACTTTGGGGTGCCTGTGTCTTGCTGATTTTTAGTTTTCCCAATTTATACGCCCATGAGTGGACGTGCCCTATGCTCCCTAAGCTGTGTTTTTTCGATGTTTCAGGACACACCGTACACTTCTCCAGAGTGGCTGTTGGCAACTTACATCCCGCTCATCAGCGTAGCAAGGCTGCCATTTCTCCATGGCCTGTCCTGCATTTCTGGTTTTGACACTTTTTGCAGCATGGCCCTTTTGACCGATGGGAAGCGAGACTTCTTTGTAGCGCTGATTTGCCTTTCCAGGTTGCTTGGTTGGCCAAAAAGGGCGTATGCGTTTTTCCTGAATATATTCAGGAAAAAACGCATACGCCCTTTTTGGCCAAGGGCATCATTGTCGACGTTTTGCCGCTTTTCATGTGCTTTACAGGCGATTCGTATCTACCTCTGAAATCTGTTTCCTGCAATTCTGCCTTGCTTTCAAATCCTCTTCGTTGCCTTCCCTCAGTATATCTGTGGATGAGAGTTATCATTTATAACTCTGCGGGTTTGTGAATTGCAGTGTCCCTGAGCTCCATTTTTCAACTCACTTTTTTGGGAGCTGGCCGCAAAAGCGCGGGATTGCCTCAGGCCCTATTCTGCTTCTGGGCGGCAGGCTGAGCCTGTGGTTAATTCTTCTTCCTGATGGGAAAATAGAGTGACCTGTGCCTGTCCCAACACCTAGAACTAGTCTCTCATTGGTTGCTCCTCTTCCCGTTCATCCTCAGGACAAATTGCAACCTGTAGGGAACAGGAGGTTAAAGGTGCTGATTCTCCAAGTAAGTTGATTGCTAGTAAAGTAGCTGAAAGGCGAACCCGAGCACAAGGAGATGAGAAATGGGGTGTGTTTTAGAAACCTTTCAAAATCACACGGTGTACCATCTTCTGAGTTTCTCATGCATGTTTTCGATGTAGGAAGATGCCCTTGAACCTGGAGATTTGGGACCCATGGGATGGGTATCACGCAGTATTACTTTAAAGGGTCTGCGTTTGCTCACCCAACCTCTCAGCCCCAAGAGTGTCCACCCTTATGTCTCATCCAGCTGTGGGTCTAGATATGGTCAATCCAGGTTGCATCTCAGCCCCTGAACGAATTTTGTAAGCATTTCTCTCTCTTTCACTGTCTTTGTTTTACGGGTTTTTAAAAGTAATTTATTTTTATAATGGGGTTTAGCTGCTTTTCACGGCTGTGTTTATGCGGTTTACACCCACTTGACTCACTTCCAGACAGATATCAATACATAGGTTTTAAGATTGTTACTAGTCACATATATTCTTGTGTGGTGAATAGGGGGTGTTGAGTCCAGTTCACTGAGCAAGGAGTAGGTCTTGTCTATTACATATTGGGTGTATGGAACGGTATCTGAGCGAATTTGAACCCCTTGTTTTATGCATCACCCCACCTCACCTTTCCCGTTAAGCAGCCATAGTGTGTTTTCTAAACGTGTGATTCTGTTCTGTTCTGTAATTCAGTTCAAGTGTAGCGGTTTTTACATTCCCTCTATAAGTGATAGCTTATGATAAGTGTCTTTTTCTGTGTGACTTATTTCACTTAGAATCGTCGTACCTAAGTCCACTCATCTTGCTTCTACTAGCCTTATGACATTGATTTCATGTCTGAGTGATATTGCATTGTACATAAGAACCACAACTTCTTTATCCATTTTTCTCTTTCCTGGGATATTTAAGGTGTCATGAAGTGGAGGTTCTTGTCAACAGAGCAGCCCTAAACTTTGGGGTGCCTGTGTCTTGCTGATTTTTAGTTTTCCCAATTTATACGCCCATGAGTGGACGTGCCCTATGCTCCCTAAGCTGTGTTTTTTCGATGTTTCAGGACACACCGTACACTTCTCCAGAGTGGCTGTTGGCAACTTACATCCCGCTCATCAGCGTAGCAAGGCTGCCATTTCTCCATGGCCTGTCCTGCATTTTTGGTTTTGACACTTTTTGCAGCATGGCCCTTTTGACCGATGGGAAGCGAGACTTCTTTGTAGCGCTGATTTGCCTTTCCAGGTTGCTTGGTTGGCCAGAAAGGGCGTATGCGTTTTTTCCTGAATATATTCAGGAAAAAACGCATACGCCCTTTTTGGCCAAGGGCATCATTGTCGACGTTTTGCCGCTTTTCATGTGCTTTACAGGTGATTCGAATCTACCTCCTGAAATCTGTTTCCTGCAATTCTGCCTTGCTTTCAAATCCTCTTAGTTGCCTTCCCTCAATATATCTGCGGATGAGATTTATCATTTATAACTCTGCGGGTTTGTGAATTGCAGTGTCCCTGAGCTCCATTTTTCAACTCGCTTTTTTGGGAGCTGGCCGCAAAAGCGCGGGATTGCCTCAGGCACTATTCTGCTTCTGGGCGGCAGGCTGAGCCTGTGGTTAATTCTTCTTCCTGATGGGAAAATAGAGTGACCTGTGCCTGTCCCAACACCTAGATCTAGTCTCTCATTGGTTGCTCCTCTTCCCGTTCATCCTCAGGACAAATTGCAACCTGTAGGGAACAGGAGGTTAAAGGTGCTGATTCTCCAAGTAAGTTGATTGCTAGTAAAGTAGCTGGAAAGGCGAACCCGAGCACAAGGAGATGAGAAATGGGGTGTGTTTTAGAAACCTTTCAAAATCACACGGTGTACCATCTTCTGAGTTTCTCATGCATGTTTTCGATGTAGGAAGATGCCCTTGAACCTGGAGATTTGGGACCCATGGGATGGGTACCACGCAGTATTACTTTAAAGGGTCTGCGTTTGCTCACCCAACCTCTCAGCCCCAAGAGTGTCCACCCATATGTCTCATCCAGCTGTGGGTCTAGATATGGTCAATCCAGGTTGCATCTCAGCCCCTGAACGAATTTTGTAAGAATTTCTCTCTCTTTCACTGTCTTTGTTTTACGGGTTTTTAAAAGTAATTTATTTTTATAATGGGGTTTAGCTGCTTTTCACGGCTGTGTTTATGCGGATTTACACCCACTTGACTCACTTCCAGACAGATATCAATACATAGGTTTTAAGATTGTTACTAGCCATATATATTCTTGTGCGGTGAATAGGGGGTGTTGAGTCCAGTTCACTGAGCAAGGAGTAGGTCTTGTCTATTACATATTGGGTGTATGGAACGGTATCTGAGCGAATTTGAACCCCTTGTTTTATGCATCACCCCACCTCACCTTTCCCGTTAAGCAGCCATAGTGTGTTTTCTAAACGTGTGATTCTGTTCTGTTTTGTAATTCAGTTCAAGTGTAGCGGTTTTTACATTCCCTCTATAAGTGATAGCTTATGATAAGTGTCTTTTTCTGTGTGACTTATTTCACTTAGAATCGTCGTACCTAAGTCCACTCATCTTGCTTCTACTAGCCTTATGACATTGATTTCATGTCTGAGTGATATTCCATTGTACATAAGGACCACAACTTTTTTATCCATTTTTCTCTTTCCTGGGATATTTAAGGTGTCATGAAGTGGAGGTTCTTGTCAACAGAGCAGCCCTAAACTTTGGGGTGCCTGTGTCTTGCTCATTTTTAGTTTTCCCAATTTATACGCCCATGAGTGGACGTGCCCTATGCTCACTAAGCTGTGTTTTTTCGATGTTTCAGGACACACCGTACACTTCTCCAGAGTGGCTGTTGGCAATTTACATCCCGCCCATCAGCGTAGCAAGGCTGCCATTTCTCCATGGCCTGTCCTGCATTTCTGGTTTTGACACTTTTTGCAGCATGTCCCTTTTGGCCGATGGGAAGCGAGACTTCTTTTTAGCGCTGATTTGCCTTTCCAGGTTGCTTGGTTGGCCAAAAAGGGCGTATGCTTTTTTTCCTGAATATATTCAGGAAAAAACGCATACGCCCTTTTTGGCCAAGGGCATCATTGTCGACGTTTTGCCGCTTTTCATGTGCCTTAAAGGCGATTCGAATCTACCTCCTGAAATCTGTTTCCTGCAATTCTGCCTTGCTTTCAAATCCTCTTCGTTGTCTTCCCTCAATATATTTGTGGACGAGAGTTATCATTTATAACTCAGCAGGTTTGTGAATGGCAGTGCCCCTGAGCTCCATTTTGCAACTGTCTTGTTTGGGAGCTGGCCGCAAAAGCACGGGATTTCCTCAGGCCCTATTCTGGTTCCCGGCGGCAGGCTGAGCCTGTGGTTAATTCTTCTTCCTGATGGGAAAATAGAGTGACCTGTGCCTGTCCCAACACCTAGATCTAGTCTCTCATTGGTTGCCCCTCTTCCCGTTCATCCTCAGGACAAATTGCAACCTGTACAGAACAGGAGGTTAAAGGTGCTGATTCTCCAAGTAGGGAGATTGCTAGTGAAGTAGCTGGAATGGCGAACCCGAGCACAAGGAGATGAGAAATGAGGTGCGTTTTAGAAACCTTTCAAAATCACACGGTGTACCTTCTTCTGGGTTCCTCATGCAAGTTTTCGATGTAGGAAGATGCCCTTGAACCTGGAGATTTGGGACCCATGGGATGGGTACCACGCAGTATTACTTTAAAGGGTCTGCGTTTGCTCACCCAACCTCTCAGCCCCAAGAGTGTCCACCCTTATGTCTCATCCAGCTGTGGGTCTAGATATGGTCAATCCAGGTTGCATCTCAGCCCCTGAACGAATTTTGTAAGAATTTCTCTCTCTTTCACTGTCTTTGTTTTACGGGTTTTTAAAAGTAATTTATTTTTATAATGGGGTTTAGCTGCTTTTCACGGCTGTGTTTATGCGGCTTTACACCCACTTGACTCACTTCCAGACAGATATCAATACATAGGTTTTAAGATTGTTACTAGTCATATATATTCTTGTGCGGTGAATAGGGGGTGTTGAGTCCAGTTCACTTAGCAAGGAGTAGGTCTTGTCTATTACATATTGGGTGTATGGAACGGTATCTGAGCGAATTTGAACCCCTTGTTTTATGCATCACCCCACCTCACCTTTCCCGTTAAGTAGCCATAGTGTGTTTTCTAAACGTGTGACTCTGTTCTGTTTTGTAATTCAGTTCAAGTGTAGCGGTTTTTACATTCCCTCTATAAGTGATAGCTTATGATAAGTGTCTTTTTCTGTGTGACTTATTTCACTTAGAATCGTCGTACCTAAGTCCACTCATCTTGCTTCTACTAGCCTTATGACATTGATTTCATGTCTGAGTGATATTCCATTGTACATAAGGACCACAACTTTTTTATCCATTTTTCTCTTTCCTGGGATATTTAAGGTGTCATGAAGTGGAGGTTCTTGTCAACAGAGCAGCCCCAAACTTTGGGGTGCCTGTGTCTTGCTGATTTTTAGTTTTCCCAATTTATACGCCCATGAGTGGACGTGCCCTATGCTCACTGAGCTGTGTTTTTTCGATGTTTCAGGACACACCGTACACTTCTCCAGAGTGGCTGTTGGCAATTAACATCCCGCCCATCAGCGTAGCAAGGCTGCCATTTCTCCATGGCCTGTCCTGCATTTCTGGTTTTGACACTTTTTGCAGCATGTCCCTTTTGGCCGATGGGAAGCGAGACTTCTTTTTAGCGCTGATTTGCCTTTCCAGGTTGCTTGGTTGGCCAAAAAGGGCGTATGCGTTTTTTCCTGAATATATTCAGGAAAAAACGCATACGCCCTTTTTGGCCAAGGGCATCATTGTCGACGTTTTGCCGCTTTTCATGTGCCTTAAAGGCGATTCGAATCTACCTCCTGAAATCTGTTTCCTGCAATTCTGCCTTGCTTTCAAATCCTCTTCGTTGCCTTCCCTCAATATATTTGTGGACGAGAGTTATCATTTATAACTCAGCAGGTTTGTGAATGGCAGTGCCCCTGAGCTCCATTTTGCAACTGTCTTGTTTGGGAGCTGGCCGCAAAAGCACGGGATTTCCTCAGGCCCTATTCTGGTTCCCGGCGGCAGGCTGAGCCTGTGGTTAATTCTTCTTCCTGATGGGAAAATAGAGTGACCTGTGCCTGTCCCAACACCTAGATCTAGTCTCTCATTGGTTGCCCCTCTTCCCGTTCATCCTCAGGACAAATTGCAACCTGTACAGAACAGGAGGTTAAAGGTGCTGATTCTCCAAGTAGGGAGATTGCTAGTGAAGTAGCTGGAATGGCGAACCCGAGCACAAGGAGATGAGAAATGAGGTGCGTTTTAGAAACCTTTCAAAATCACACGGTGTACCTTCTTCTGGGTTCCTCATGCAAGTTTTCGATGTAGGAAGATGCCCTTGAACCTGGAGATTTGGGACCCATGGGATGGGTACCATGCAGTATTACTTTAAAGGGTCTGCGTTTGCTCACCCAACCTCACCCAACCTTTCAGCCCCAAGAGTGTCCACCCTTATGTCTCATCCAGCTGTGGGTCTAGATATGGTCAATCCAGGTGGCATCACAGCCCCTGAACGAATTTTGTAAGAATTTCTCTCTCTTTCACTGTCTTTGTTTTACGGGTTTTTAAAAGTAATTTATTTTTATAATGGGGTTTAGCTGCTTTTCACGGCTGTGTTTATGCGGATTTACACCCACTTGACTCACTTCCAGACAGATATCAATACATAGGTTTTAAGATTGTTACTAGTCACATATATTCTTGTGCGGTGAATAGGGCGTGTTGAGTCCAGTTCACTGAGCAAGGAGTAGGTCTTGTCTATTACATATTGGGTGTATGGAACGGTATCTGAGCGAATTTGAACCCCTTGTTTTATGCATCACCCCACCTCACCTTTCCCGTTAAGCAGCCATAGTGTGTTTTCTAAACGTGTGATTCTGTTCTGTTCTGTAATTCAGTTCAAGTGTAGCGGTTTTTACATTCCCTCTATAAGTGATAGCTTATGATAAGTGTCTTTTTCTGTGTGACTTATTTCACTTAGAATCGTCGTAACTAAGTCCACTCAACTTGCTTCTACTAGCCTTATGACATTGATTTCATGTCTGAGTGATATTCCATTGTACATAAGGACCACAACTTCTTTATCCATTTTTCTCTTTCCTGGGATATTTAAGGTGTCATGAAGTGGAGGTTCTTGTCAACAGAGCAGCCCCAAACTTTGGGGTGCCTGTGTCTTGCTGATTTTTAGTTTTCCCAATTTATACGCCCATGAGTGGACGTGCCCTACGCTCCCTAAGCTGTGTTTTTTCGATGTTTCAGGACACACCGTACACTTCTCCAGAGTGGCTGTTGGCAACTTACATCCCGCCCATCAGCGTAGCAAGGCTGCCATTTCTCCATGGCCTGTCCTGCATTTCTGATTTTGACACTTTTAGCAGCATGGCCCTTTTGACCGATGGGAAGCGAGACTTCTTTGTAGCGCTGAGTTGCCTTTCCAGGTTGCTTGGTTGGCCAAAAAGTGCGTATGCGTTTTTTCCTGAATATATTCAGGAAAAAACGCATACGCCCTTGTTGGCCAAGGGCATCATTGTCGACGTTTTGCCGCTTTTCATGTGCTTTACAGCCGATTCGAATCTACCTCCTGAAATCTGTTTCCTGCAATTCTGCCTTGCTTTCAAATCCTCTTCGTTGCCTTCCCTCAATATATCTGTGGATGAGAGTTATCATTTATATCTCTGCGGGTTTGTGAATTGCAGTGTCCCTGAGCTCCATTTTTCAACTCGCTTTTTTGGGAGCTGGCCGCAAAAGCGCGGGATTGCCTCAGGCCCTATTGTGCTTCTGGGCGGCAGGCTGAGCCTGTGATTAATTCTTCTTCCTGATGGGAAAATAGAGTGACCTGTGCCTGTCCCAACACCTAGATCTAGTCTCTCATTGGTTGCCCCTCTTCCCGTTCATCCTCAGGACAAATTGCAACCTGTAGGGAACAGGAGGTTAAAGGTGCTGATTCTCCAAGTAAGTTGATTGCTAGTAAAGTAGCTGGAAAGGCGAACCCGAGCACAAGGAGATGAGAAATGGGGTGTGTTTTAGAAACCTTTCAAAATCACAGGGTGTACCATCTTCTGAGTTTCTCATGCATGTTTTCGATGTAGGAAGATGCCCTTGAACCTGGAGATTTGGGACCCATGGGATGGGTATCACGCAGTATTACTTTAAAGGGTCTGCGTTTGCTCACCCAACCTCTCAGCCCCAAGAGTGTCCACCCTTATGTCTCATCCAGCTGTGGGTCTAGATATGGTCAATCCAGGTGGCATCACAGCCCCTGAACGAATTTTGTAAGAATTTCTCTCTCTTTCACTGTCTTTGTTTTACGGGTTTTTAAAAGTAATTTATTTTTATAATGGGGTTTAGCTGCTTTTCACGGCTGTGTTTATGCGGATTTACACCCACTTGACTCACTTCCAGACAGATATCAATACATAGGTTTTAAGATTGTTACTAGTCACATATATTCTTGTGCGGTGAATAGGGGGTGTTGAGTCCAGTTCACTGAGCAAGGAGTAGGTCTTGTCTATTACATATTGGGTGTATGGAACGGTATCTGAGCGAATTTGAAACCCTTGTTTTATGCATCACCCCACCTCACCTTTCCCGTTAAGCAGCCATAGTGTGTTTTCTAAACGTGTGATTCTGTTCTGTTCTGTAATTCAGTTCAAGTGTAGCGGTTTTTACATTCCCTCTATAAGTGATAGCTTATGATAAGTGTCTTTTTCTGTGTGACTTATTTCACTTAGAATCGTCGTACCTAAGTCCACTCATCTTGCTTCTACTAGCCTTATGACATTGATTTCATGTCTGAGTGATATTGCATTGTACATAAGGACCACAACTTCTTTATCCATTTTTCTCTTTCCTGGGATATTTAAGGTGTCATGAAGTGGAGGTTCTTGTCAACAGAGCAGCCCCAAACTTTGGGGTGCCTGTGTCTTGCTGATTTTTAGTTTTCCCAATTTATACGCCCATGAGTGGACGTGCCCTATGCTCACTAAGCTGTGTTTCTTCGATGTTTCAGGACACACCGTACACTTCTCCAGAGTGGCTGTTGGCAATTAACATCCCGCCCATCAGCGTAGCAAGGCTGCCATTTCTCCATGGCCTGTCCTGCATTTCTGGTTTTGACACTTTTTGCAGCATGTCCCTTTTGGCCGATGGGAAGCGAGACTTCTTTTTAGCGCTGATTTGCCTTTCCAGGTTGCTTGGTTGGCCAAAAAGGGCGTATGCGTTTTTTCCTGAATATATTCAGGAAAAAACGCATACGCCCTTTTTGGCCAAGGGCATCATTGTCGACGTTTTGCCGCATTTCATGTGCCTTAAAGGCGATTCGAATCTACCTCCTGAAATCTGTTTCCTGCAATTCTGCCTTGCTTTCAAATCCTCTTCGTTGCCTTCCCTCAATATATTTGTGGACGAGAGTTATCATTTATAACTCAGCAGGTTTGTGAATGGCAGTGCCCCTGAGCTCCATCTTGCAACTGTCTTGTTTGGGAGCTGGCCGCAAAAGCACGGGATTTCCTCAGGCCCTATTCTGGTTCCCGGCGGCAGGCTGAGCCTGTGGTTAATTCTTCTTCCTTATGGGAAAATAGAGTGACCTGTGCCTGTCCCAACACCTAGATCTAGTCTCTCATTGGTTGCCCCTCTTCCCGTTCATCCTCAGGACAAATTGCAACCTGTACAGAACAGGAGGTTAAAGGTGCTGATTCTCCAAGTAGGGAGATTGCTAGTGAAGTAGCTGGAATGGCGAACCCGAGCACAAGGAGATGAGAAATGAGGTGCGTTTTAGAAACCTTTCAAAATCACACGGTGTACCTTCTTCTGGGTTCCTCATGCAAGTTTTCGATGTAGGAAGATGCCCTAGAACCTGTAGATTTGGGACCCATGGGATGGGTAAAATGCAGTATTACTTTAAAGGGTCTGCGTTTGCTCACCCAACCTCACCCAACCTCTCAGCCCCAAGAGTGTCCACCCTTATGTCTCATCCAGCTGTGGGTCTAATTATGGTCAATCCAGATTGCATCACAGCCCCTGAACGAATTTTGTAAGAATTTCTCTCTCTTTCACTGTCTTTGTTTTACGGGTTTTTAAAAGTAATTTATTTTTATAATGGGGTTTAGCTGCTTTTCACGGCTGAGTTTATGCGGATTTACACCCACTTGACTCACTTCCAGACAGATATCAATACATAGGTTTTAAGATTGTTACTAGTCACATATATTCTTGTGCGGTGAATAGGGCGTGTTGAGTCCAGTTCACTGAGCAAGGAGTAGGTCTTGTCTATTACATATTGGGTGTATGGAACGGTATCTGAGCGAATTTGAACCCCTTGTTTTATGCATCACCCCACCTCACCTTTCCCGTTAAGCAGCCATAGTGTGTTTTCTAAACGTGTGATTCTGTTCTGTTCTGTAATTCAGTTCAAGTGTAGCGGTTTTTACGTTCCCTCTATAAGTGATAGCTTATGATAAGTGTCTTTTTCTGTGTGACTTATTTCACTTAGAATCGTCGTACCTAAGTCCACTCATCTTGCTTCTACTAGCCTTATGACATTGATTTCATGTCTGAGTGATATTGCATTGTACATAAGGACCACAACTTCTTTATCCATTTTTCTCTTTCCTGGGATATTTAAGGTGTCATGAAGTGGAGGTTCTTGTCAACAGAGTAGCCCTAAACTTTGGGGTGCCTGTGTCTTGCTGATTTTTAGTTTTCCCAATTTATACGCCCATGAGTGGACGTGCCCTATGCTCCCTAAGCTGTGTTTTTTCGATGTTTCAGGACACACCGTACACTTCTCCAGAGTGGCTGTTGGCAACTTACATCCCGCTCATCAGCGTAGCAAGGCTGCCATTTCTCCATGGCCTGTCCTGCATTTCTGGTTTTGACACTTTTTGCAGCATGGCCCTTTTGACCGATGGGAAGCGAGACTTCTTTGTAGCGCTGATTTGCCTTTCCAGGTTGCTTGGTTGGCCAAAAAGGGCGTATGCGTTTTTTCCTGAATATATTCAGGAAAAAACGCATACGCCCTTTTTGGCCAAGGGCATCATTGTCGACGTTTTGCCGCTTTTCATGTGCTTTACAGGCGATTCGAATCTACCTCCTGAAATCTGTTTCCTGCAATTCTGCCTTGCTTTCAAATCCTCTTCGTTGCCTTCCCTCAGTATATCTGTGGATGAGAGTTATCATTTATAACTCTGCGGGTTTGTGAATTGCAGTGTCCCTGAGCTCCATTTTTCAACTCACTTTTTTGGGAGCTGGCCGCAAAAGCGCGGGATTACCTCAGGCCCTATTCTGCTTCTGGGCGGCAGGCTGAGCCTGTGGTTAATTCTTCTTCCTGATGGGAAAATAGAGTGACCTGTGCCTGTCCCAACACCTAGAACTAGTCTCTCATTGGTTGCTCCTCTTCCCGTTCATCCTCAGGACAAATTGCAACCTGTAGGGAACAGGAGGTTAAAGGTGCTGATTCTCCAAGTAAGTTGATTGCTAGTAAAGTAGCTGGAAAGGCGAACCCGAGCACAAGGAGATGAGAAATGGGGTGTGTTTTAGAAACCTTTCAAAATCACACGGTGTACCATCTTCTGAGTTTCTCATGCATGTTTTCGATGTAGGAAGATGCCCTTGAACCTGGAGATTTGGGACCCATGGGATGGGTATCACGCAGTATTACTTTAAAGGGTCTGCGTTTGCTCACCCAACCTCTCAGCCCCAAGATTGTCCACCCTTATGTCTCATCCAGCTGTGGGTCTAGATATGGTCAATCCAGGTTGCATCTCAGCCCCTGAACGAATTTTGTAAGCATTTCTCTCTCTTTCACTGTCTTTGTTTTACGGGTTTTTAAAAGTAATTTATTTTTATAATGGGGTTTAGCTGCTTTTCACGGCTGTGTTTATGCGGTTTACACCCACTTGACTCACTTCCAGACAGATATCAATACATAGGTTTTAAGATTGTTACTAGTCACATATATTCTTGTGTGGTGAATAGGGGGTGTTGAGTCCAGTTCACTGAGCAAGGAGTAGGTCTTGTCTATTACATATTGGGTGTATGGAACGGTATCTGAGCGAATTTGAACCCCTTGTTTTATGCATCACCCCACCTCACCTTTCCCGTTAAGCAGCCATAGTGTGTTTTCTAAACGTGTGATTCTGTTCTGTTCTGTAATTCAGTTCAAGTGTAGCGGTTTTTACATTCCCTCTATAAGTGATAGCTTATGATAAGTGTCTTTTTCTGTGTGACTTATTTCACTTAGAATCGTCGTACCTAAGTCCACTCATCTTGCTTCTACTAGCCTTATGACATTGATTTCATGTCTGAGTGATATTGCATTGTACATAAGAACCACAACTTCTTTATCCATTTTTCTCTTTCCTGGGATATTTAAGGTGTCATGAAGTGGAGGTTCTTGTCAACAGAGCAGCCCTAAACTTTGGGGTGCCTGTGTCTTGCTGATTTTTAGTTTTCCCAATTTATACGCCCATGAGTGGACGTGCCCTATGCTCCCTAAGCTGTGTTTTTTCGATGTTTCAGGACACACCGTACACTTCTCCAGAGTGGCTGTTGGCAACTTACATCCCGCTCATCAGCGTAGCAAGGCTGCCATTTCTCCATGGCCTGTCCTGCATTTTTGGTTTTGACACTTTTTGCAGCATGGCCCTTTTGACCGATGGGAAGCGAGACTTCTTTGTAGCGCTGATTTGCCTTTCCAGGTTGCTTGGTTGGCCAGAAAGGGCGTATGCGTTTTTTCCTGAATATATTCAGGAAAAAACGCATACGCCCTTTTTGGCCAAGGGCATCATTGTCGACGTTTTGCCGCTTTTCATGTGCTTTACAGGTGATTCGAATCTACCTCCTGAAATCTGTTTCCTGCAATTCTGCCTTGCTTTCAAATCCTCTTAGTTGCCTTCCCTCAATATATCTGCGGATGAGATTTATCATTTATAACTCTGCGGGTTTGTGAATTGCAGTGTCCCTGAGCTCCATTTTTCAACTCGCTTTTTTGGGAGCTGGCCGCAAAAGCGCGGGATTGCCTCAGGCACTATTCTGCTTCTGGGCGGCAGGCTGAGCCTGTGGTTAATTCTTCTTCCTGATGGGAAAATAGAGTGACCTGTGCCTGTCCCAACACCTAGATCTAGTCTCTCATTGGTTGCTCCTCTTCCCGTTCATCCTCAGGACAAATTGCAACCTGTAGGGAACAGGAGGTTAAAGGTGCTGATTCTCCAAGTAAGTTGATTGCTAGTAAAGTAGCTGGAAAGGCGAACCCGAGCACAAGGAGATGAGAAATGGGGTGTGTTTTAGAAACCTTTCAAAATCACACGGTGTACCATCTTCTGAGTTTCTCATGCATGTTTTCGATGTAGGAAGATGCCCTTGAACCTGGAGATTTGGGACCCATGGGATGGGTACCACGCAGTATTACTTTAAAGGGTCTGCGTTTGCTCACCCAACCTCACCCAACCTCTCAGCCCCAAGAGTGTCCACCCTTATGTCTCATCCAGCTGTGGGTCTAGATATGGTCAATCCAGGTGGCATCACAGCCCCTGAACGAATTTTGTAAGAATTTCTCTCTCTTTCACTGTCTTTGTTTTACGGGTTTTTAAAAGTAATTTATTTTTATAATGGGGTTTAGCTGCTTTTCACGGCTGTGTTTATGCGGATTTACACCCACTTGACTCACTTCCAGACAGATATCAATACATAGGTTTTAAGATTGTTACTAGTCACATATATTCTTGTGCGGTGAATAGGGCGTGTTGAGTCCAGTTCACTGAGCAAGGAGTAGGTCTTGTCTATTACATATTGGGTGTATGGAACGGTATCTGAGCGAATTTGAACCCCTTGTTTTATGCATCACCCCACCTCACCTTTCCCGTTAAGCAGCCATAGTGTGTTTTCTAAACGTGTGATTCTGTTCTGTTCTGTAATTCAGTTCAAGTGTAGCGGTTTTTACATTCCCTCTATAAGTGATAGCTTATGATAAGTGTCTTTTTCTGTGTGACTTATTTCACTTAGAATCGTCGTAACTAAGTCCACTCAACTTGCTTCTACTAGCCTTATGACATTGATTTCATGTCTGAGTGATATTCCATTGTACATAAGGACCACAACTTCTTTATCCATTTTTCTCTTTCCTGGGATATTTAAGGTGTCATGAAGTGGAGGTTCTTGTCAACAGAGCAGCCCCAAACTTTGGGGTGCCTGTGTCTTGCTGATTTTTAGTTTTCCCAATTTATACGCCCATGAGTGGACGTGCCCTACGCTCCCTAAGCTGTGTTTTTTCGATGTTTCAGGACACACCGTACACTTCTCCAGAGTGGCTGTTGGCAACTTACATCCCGCCCATCAGCGTAGCAAGGCTGCCATTTCTCCATGGCCTGTCCTGCATTTCTGATTTTGACACTTTTAGCAGCATGGCCCTTTTGACCGATGGGAAGCGAGACTTCTTTGTAGCGCTGATTTGCCTTTCCAGGTTGCTTGGTTGGCCAAAAAGTGCGTATGCGTTTTTTCCTGAATATATTCAGGAAAAAACGCATACGCCCTTTTTGGCCAAGGGCATCATTGTCGACGTTTTGCCGCTTTTCATGTGCTTTACAGCCGATTCGAATCTACCTCCTGAAATCTGTTTCCTGCAATTCTGCCTTGCTTTCAAATCCTCTTCGTTGACTTCCCTCAATATATCTGTGGATGAGAGTTATCACTTATAACTCTGCGGGTTTGTGAATTGCAGTGTCCCTGAGCTCCATTTTTCAACTCGCTTTTTTGGGAGCTGGCCGCAAAAGCGCGGGATTGCCTCAGGCCCTACCGTGCTTCTGGGCGGCAGGCTGAGCCTGTGATTAATTCTTCTTCCTGATGGGAAAATAGAGTGACCTGTGCCTCTCCCAACACCTAGATCTAGTCTCTCATTGGTTGCCCCTCTTCCCGTTCATCCTCAGGACAAATTGCAACCTGTAGGGAACAGGAGGTTAAAGGTGCTGATTCTCCAAGTAGGGAGATTACTAGTGAAGTAGCTGGAATGGCGAACCCGAGCACAAGGAGATGAGAAATGAGGTGCGTTTTAGAAACCTTTCAAAATCACACGGTGTACCTTCTTCTGGGTTCCTCATGCAAGTTTTCGATGTAGGAAGATGCCCTTGAACCTGGAGATTTGGGACCCATGGGATGGGTACCATGCAGTATTACTTTAAAGGGTCTGCGTTTGCTCACCCAACCTCACCCAACCTTTCAGCCCCAAGAGTGTCCACCCTTATGTCTCATCCAGCTGTGGGTCTAGATATGGTCAATCCAGGTGGCATCACAGCCCCTGAACGAATTTTGTAAGAATTTCTCTCTCTTTCACTGTCTTTGTTTTACGGGTTTTTAAAAGTAATTTATTTTTATAATGGGGTTTAGCTGCTTTTCACGGCTGTGTTTATGCGGATTTACACCCACTTGACTCACTTCCAGACAGATATCAATACATAGGTTTTAAGATTGTTACTAGTCACATATATTCTTGTGCGGTGAATAGGGGGTGTTGAGTCCAGTTCACTGAGCAAGGAGTAGGTCTTGTCTATTACATATTGGGTGTATGGAACGGTATCTGAGCGAATTTGAAACCCTTGTTTTATGCATCACCCCACCTCACCTTTCCCGTTAAGCAGCCATAGTGTGTTTTCTAAACGTGTGATTCTGTTCTGTTCTGTAATTCAGTTCAAGTGTAGCGGTTTTTACATTCCCTCTATAAGTGATAGCTTATGATAAGTGTCTTTTTCTGTGTGACTTATTTCACTTAGAATCGTCGTACCTAAGTCCACTCATCTTGCTTCTACTAGCCTTATGACATTGATTTCATGTCTGAGTGATATTGCATTGTACATAAGGACCACAACTTCTTTATCCATTTTTCTCTTTCCTGGGATATTTAAGGTGTCATGAAGTGGAGGTTCTTGTCAACAGAGCAGCCCTAAACTTTGGGGTGCCTGTGTCTTGCTGATTTTTAGTTTTCCCAATTTATACGCCCATGAGTGGACGTGCCCTATGCTCCCTAAGCTGTGTTTTTTCGATGTTTCAGGACACACCGTACACTTCTCCAGAGTGGCTGTTGGCAACTTACATCCCGCTCATCAGCGTAGCAAGGCTGCCATTTCTCCATGGCCTGTCCTGCATTTCTGGTTTTGACACTTTTTGCAGCATGGCCCTTTTGACCGATGGGAAGCGAGACTTCTTTGTAGCGCTGATTTGCCTTTCCAGGTTGCTTGGTTGGCCAAAAAGGGCGTATGCGTTTTTTCCTGAATATATTCAGGAAAAAACGCATACGCCCTTTTTGGCCAAGGGCATAATTGTCGACGTTTTGCCGCTTTTCATGTGCTTTAAAGGCGATTCGAATCTACCTCCTGAAACCTGTTTCCTGCAATTCTGCCTTGCTTTCAAATCCTCTTCGTTGCCTTCCCTCAATATATTTGTGGACGAGAGTTATCATTTATAACTCAGCAGGTTTGTGAATGGCTGTCCCCCTGAGCTCCATTTTTCAACTGTCTTTTTTGGGAGCTGGCCGCAAAAGCACGGGATTGCCTCAGGCCCTATTCTGGTTCCCGGCGGCAGGCTGAGCCTGTGGTTAATTGTTCTTCCTGATGGGAAAATAGAGTGACCTGTGCCTGTCCCAACACCTAGATCTATTCTCTCATTGGTTTCCCCTCTTCCCGTTCATCCTCAGGACAAATTGCAACCTGTACAGAACAGGAGGTTAAAGGTGCTGATTCTCCAAGTAGGGAGATTGCTAGTGAAGTAGCTGGAATGGCGAACCCGAGCACAAGGAGATGAGAAATGAGGTGCGTTTTAGAAACCTTTCAAAATCACACGGTGTACCTTCTTCTGGGTTCCTCATGCAAGTTTTCGATGAAGGAAGATGCCCTTGAACCTGGAGATTTGGGACCCATGGGATGGGTACCATGCAGTATTACTTTAAAGGGTCTGTGTTTGCTCACCCAACCTCACCCAACCTCTCAGCCCCAAGAGTGTCCACCCTTATGTCTCATCCAGCTGTGGGTCTAGATATGGTCAATCCAGGTTGCATCACAGCCCCTGAACGAATTTTGTAAGAATTTCTCTCTCTTTCACTGTCTTTGTTTTACGGGTTTTTAAAAGTAATTTATTTTTATAATGGGGTTTAGCTGCTTTTCACGGCTGTGTTTATGCGGCTTTACACCCACTTGACTCACTTCCAGACAGATATCAATACATAGGTTTTAAGATTGTTACTAGTCACATATATTCTTGTGCGGTGAATAGGGGGTGTTGAGTCCAGTTCACTGAGCAAGGAGTAGGTCTTGTCTATTACATATTGGGTGTATGGAACGGTATCTGAGCGAATTTGAACCCCTTGTTTTATGCATCACCCCACCTCACCTTTCCCGTTAAGCAGCCATAGTGTGTTTTCTAAACGTGTGATTCTGTTCTGTTCTGTAATTCAGTTCAAGTGTAGCGGTTTTTACATTCCCTCTATAAGTGATAGCTTATGATAAGTGTCTTTTTCTGTGTGACTTATTTCACTTAGAATCGTCGTACCTAAGTCCACTCATCTTGCTTCTACTAGCCTTATGACATTGATTTCATGTCTGAGTGATATTCCATTGTACATAAGGACCACAACTTTTTTATCCATTTTTCTCTTTCCTGGGATATTTAAGGTGTCATGAAGTGGAGGTTCTTGTCAACAGAGCAGCCCTAAACTTTGGGGTGCCTGTGTCTTGCTGATTTTTAGTTTTCCCAATTTATACGCCCATGAGTGGACGTGCCCTATGCTCCCTAAGCTGTGTTTTTTCGATGTTTCAGGACACACCGTACACTTCTCCAGAGTGGCTGTTGGCAACTTACATCCCGCTCATCAGCGTAGCAAGGCTGCCATTTCTCCATGGCCTGTCCTGCATTTCTGGTTTTGACACTTTTTGCAGCATGGCCCTTTTGACCGATGGGAAGCGAGACTTCTTTGTAGCGCTGATTTGCCTTTCCAGGTTGCTTGGTTGGCCAGAAAGGGCGTATGCGTTTTTTCCTGAATATATTCAGGAAAAAACGCATACGCCCTTCTTGGCCAAGGGCATCATTGTCGACATTTTGCCGCTTTTCATGTGCTTTACAGGCGATTCGATTCTACCTCCTGAAATCTGTTTCCTGCAATTCTGCCTTGCTTTCAAATCCTCTTCGTTGCCTTCCCTCAATATATCTGTGGATGAGAGTTATCATTTATAACTCTGCGGGTTTGTGAATTGCAGTGTCCCTGAGCTCCATTTTTCAACTCGCTTTTTTGGGAGCTGGCCGCAAAAGCGCGGGATTGCCTCAGGCCCTATTGTGCTTCTGGGCGGCAGGCTGAGCCTGTGATTAATTCTTCTTCCTGATGGGAAAATAGAGTGACCTGTGCCTGTCCCAACACCTAGATCTAGTCTCTCATTGGTTGCCCCTCTTCCCGTTCATCCTCAGGACAAATTGCAACCTGTAGGGAACAGGAGGTTAAAGGTGCTGATTCTCCAAGTAAGTTGATTGCTAGTAAAGTAGCTGGAAAGGCGAACCCGAGCACAAGGAGATGAGAAATGGGGTGTGTTTTAGAAACCTTTCAAAATCACAGGGTGTACCATCTTCTGAGTTTCTCATGCATGTTTTCGATGTAGGAAGATGCCCTTGAACCTGGAGATTTGGGACCCATGGGATGGGTATCACGCAGTATTACTTTAAAGGGTCTGTGTTTGCTCACCCAACCTCTCAGCCCCAAGAGTGTCCACCCTTATGTCTCATCCAGCTGTGGGTCTAGATATGGTCAATCCAGGTGGCATCACAGCCCCTGAACGAATTTTGTAAGAATTTCTCTCTCTTTCACTGTCTTTGTTTTACGGGTTTTTAAAAGTAATTTATTTTTATAATGGGGTTTAGCTGCTTTTCACGGCTGTGTTTATGCGGATTTACACCCACTTGACTCTCTTCCAGACAGATATCAATACATAGGTTTTAAGATTGTTACTAGTCACATATATTCTTGTGCGGTGAATAGGGGGTGTTGAGTCCAGTTCACGGAGCAAGGAGTAGGTCTTGTCTATTACATATTGGGTGTATGGAACGGTATCTGAGCAAATTTGAACCCCTTGTTTTATGCATCACCCCACCTCACCTTTCCCGTTAAGCAGCCATAGTGTGTTTTCTAAACGTGTGACTCTGTTCTGTTTTGTAATTCAGTTCAAGTGTAGCGGTTTTTACATTCCCTCTATAAGTGATAGCTTATGATAAGTGTCTTTTTCTGTGTGACTTATTTCACTTAGAATCGTCGTACCTAAGTCCACTCATCTTGCTTCTACTAGCCTTATGACATTGATTTCATGTCTGAGTGATATTCCATTGTACATAAGGACCACAACTTTTTTATCCATTTTTCTCTTTCCTGGGATATTTAAGGTGTCATGAAGTGGAGGTTCTTGTCAACAGAGCAGCCCCAAACTTTGGGGTGCCTGTGTCTTGCTGATTTTTAGTTTTCCCAATTTATACGCCCATGAGTGGACGTGCCCTATGCTCACTAAGCTGTGTTTTTTCGATGTTTCAGGACACACCGTACACTTCTCCAGAGTGGCTGTTGGCAATTTACATCCCGCCCATCAGCGTAGCAAGGCTGCCATTTCTCCATGGCCTGTCCTGCATTTCTGGATTTGACACTTTTTGCAGCATGGCCCTTTTGACCCATGGGAAGCGAGAGTTCTTTGTAGCGCTGATTTGCCTTTCCAGGTTGCTTGGTTGGCCAAAAAGGGCGTATGCGTTTTTTCCTGAATATATTCAGGAAAAAACGCATACGCCCTTTTTGGCCAAGGGCATAATTGTCGACGTTTTGCTGCTTTTCATGTGCTTTAAAGGCGATTCGAATCTACCTCCTGAAACCTGTTTCCTGCAATTCTGCCTTGCTTTCAAATCCTCTTCGTTGCCTTCCCTCAATATATTTGTGGACGAGAGTTATCATTTATAAATCAGCAGGTTTGTGAATGGCAGTCCCCCTGAGCTCCATTTTTCAACTGTCTTTTTTGGGAGCTGGCCGCAAAAGCACGGGATTGCCTCAGGCCCTATTCTGGTTCCCGGCGGCAGGCAGAGCCTGTGGTTAATTGTTCTTCCTGATGGGAAAATAGAGTGACCTGTGCCTGTCCCAACACCTAGATCTATTCTCTCATTGGTTTCCCCTCTTCCCGTTCATCCTCAGGACAAATTGCAACCTGTACAGAACAGGAGGTTAAAGGTGCTGATTCTCCAAGTAGGGAGATTGCTAGTGAAGTAGCTGGAATGGCGAACCCGAGCACAAGGAGATGAGAAATGAGGTGCGTTTTAGAAACCTTTCAAAATCACACGGTGTACCTTCTTCTGGGTTCCTCATGCAAGTTTTCGATGTAGGAAGATGCCCTTGAACCTGGAGATTTGGGACCCATGGGATGGGTACCATGCAGTATTACTTTAAAGGGTCTGCGTTTGCTCACCCAACCTCACCCAACCTCTCAGCTCCAAGAGTGTCCACCCTTATGTCTCATCCAGCTGTGGGTCTAGATATGGTCAATCCAGGTTGCATCACAGCCCCTGAACGAATTTTGTAAGAATTTCTCTCTCTTTCACTGTCTTTGTTTTACGGGTTTTTAAAAGTAATTTATTTTTATAATGGGGTTTAGCTGCTTTTCACGGCTGTGTTTATGCGGCTTTACACCCACTTGACTCACTTCCAGACAGATATCAATACATAGGTTTTAAGATTGTTACTAGTCACATATATTCTTGTGCGGTGAATAGGGGGTGTTGAGTCCAGTTCACTGAGCAAGGAGTAGGTCTTGTCTATTACATATTGGGTGTATGGAACGGTATCTGAGCGAATTTGAACCCCTTGTTTTATGCATCACCCCACCTCACCTTTCCCGTTAAGCAGCCATAGTGTGTTTTCTAAACGTGTGATTCTGTTCTGTTCTGTAATTCAGTTCAAGTGTAGCGGTTTTCACATTCCCTCTATAAGTGATAGCTTATGATAAGTGTCTTTTTCTGTGTGACTTATTTCACTTAGAATCGTCGTACCTAAGTCCACTCATCTTGCTTCTACTAGCCTTATGACATTGATTTCATGTCTGAGTGATATTCCATTGTACATAAGGACCACAACTTTTTTATCCATTTTTCTCTTTCCTGGGATATTTAAGGTGTCATGAAGTGGAGGTTCTTGTCAACAGAGCAGCCCTAAACTTTGGGGTGCCTGTGTCTTGCTGATTTTTAGTTTTCCCAATTTATACGCCCATGAGTGGACGTGCCCTATGCTCCCTAAGCTGTGTTTTTTCGATGTTTCAGGACACACCGTACACTTCTCCAGAGTGGCTGTTGGCAACTTACATCCCGCTCATCAGCGTAGCAAGGCTGCCATTTCTCCATGGCCTGTCCTGCATTTCTGGTTTTGACACTTTTTGCAGCATGGCCCTTTTGACCGATGGGAAGCGAGAGTTCTTTGTAGCGCTGATTTGCCTTTCCAGGTTGCTTGGTTGGCCAAAAAGGGCGTATGCGTTTTTTCCTGAATATATTCAGGAAAAAACGCATATGCCCTTCTTGGCCAAGGGCATCATTGTCGACATTTTGCGCTTTTCATGTGCTTTACAGGCGATTCGAATCTACCTCCTGAAATCTGTTTCCTGCAATTCTGCCTTGCTTTCAAATCCTCTTCGTTGCCTTCCCTCAATATATCTGTGGATGAGAGTTATCATTTATAACTCTGCGGGTTTGTGAATTGCAGTGTCCCTGAGCTCCATTTTTCAACTCGCTTTTTTGGGAGCTGGCCGCAAAAGCGCGGGATTGCCTCAGGCCCTATTGTGCTTCTGGGCGGCAGGCTGAGCCTGTGATTAATTCTTCTTCCTGATGGGAAAATAGAGTGACCTGTGCCTGTCCCAACACCTAGATCTAGTCTCTCATTGGTTGCCCCTCTTCCCGTTCATCCTCAGGACAAATTGCAACCTGTAGGGAACAGGAGGTTAAAGGTGCTGATTCTCCAAGTAAGTTGATTGCTAGTAAAGTAGCTGGAAAGGCGAACCCGAGCACAAGGAGATGAGAAATGGGGTGTGTTTTAGAAACCTTTCAAAATCACACGGTGTACCATCTTCTGAGTTTCTCATGCATGTTTTCGATGTAGGAAGATGCCCTTGAACCTGGAGATTTGGGACCCATGGGATGGGTATCACGCAGTATTACTTTAAAGGGTCTGTGTTTGCTCACCCAACCTCTCAGCCCCAAGAGTGTCCACCCTTATGTCTCATCCAGCTGTGGGTCTAGATATGGTCAATCCAGGTGGCATCACAGCCCCTGAACGAATTTTGTAAGAATTTCTCTCTCTTTCACTGTCTTTGTTTTACGGGTTTTTAAAAGTAATTTATTTTTATAATGGGGTTTAGCTGCTTTTCACGGCTGTGTTTATGCGGATTTACACCCACTTGACTCTCTTCCAGACAGATATCAATACATAGGTTTTAAGATTGTTACTAGTCACATATATTCTTGTGCGGTGAATAGGGGGTGTTGAGTCCAGTTCACGGAGCAAGGAGTAGGTCTTGTCTATTACATATTGGGTGTATGGAACGGTATCTGAGCAAATTTGAACCCCTTGTTTTATGCATCACCCCACCTCACCTTTCCCGTTAAGCAGCCATAGTGTGTTTTCTAAACGTGTGACTCTGTTCTGTTTTGTAATTCAGTTCAAGTGTAGCGGTTTTTACATTCCCTCTATAAGTGATAGCTTATGATAAGTGTCTTTTTCTGTGTGACTTATTTCACTTAGAATCGTCGTACCTAAGTCCACTCATCTTGCTTCTACTAGCTTTATGACATTGATTTCATGTCTGAGTGATATTCCATTGTACATAAGGACCACAACTTTTTTATCCATTTTTCTCTTTCCTGGGATATTTAAGGTGTCATGAAGTGGAGGTTCTTGTCAACAGAGCAGCCCCAAACTTTGGGGTGCCTGTGTCTTGCTGATTTTTAGTTTTCCCAATTTATACGCCCATGAGTGGACGTGCCCTATGCTCACTAAGCTGTGTTTTTTCGATGTTTCAGGACACACCGTACACTTCTCCAGAGTGGCTGTTGGCAATTTACATCCCGCCCATCAGCGTAGCAAGGCTGCCATTTCTCCATGGCCTGTCCTGCATTTCTGGATTTGACACTTTTTGCAGCATGGCCCTTTTGACCCATGGGAAGCGAGAGTTCTTTGTAGCGCTGATTTGCCTTTTCAGGTTGCTTGGTTGGCCAAAAAGGGCGTATGCGTTTTTTCCTGAATATATTCAGGAAAAAACGCATACGCCCTTTTTGGCCAAGGGCATAATTGTCGACGTTTTGCCGCTTTTCATGTGCTTTAAAGGCGATTCGAATCTACCTCCTGAAACCTGTTTCCTGCAATTCTGCCTTGCTTTCAAATCCTCTTCGTTGCCTTCCCTCAATATATTTGTGGACGAGAGTTATCATTTATAACTCAGCAGGTTTGTGAATGGCAGTCCCCCTGAGCTCCATTTTTCAACTGTCTTTTTTGGGAGCTGGCCGCAAAAGCACGGGATTGCCTCAGGCCCTATTCTGGTTCCCGGCGGCAGGCTGAGCCTGTGGTTAATTGTTCTTCCTGATGGGAAAATAGAGTGACCTGTGCCTGTCCCAAAACCTAGATCTATTCTCTCATTGGTTTCCCCTCTTCCCGTTCATCCTCAGGACAAATTGCAACCTGTACAGAACAGGAGGTTAAAGGTGCTGATTCTCCAAGTAGGGAGATTGCTAGTGAAGTAGCTGGAATGGCGAACCCGAGCACAAGGAGATGAGAAATGAGGTGCGTTTTAGAAACCTTTCAAAATCACACGGTGTACCTTCTTCTGGGTTCCTCATGCAAGTTTTCGATGTAGGAAGATGCCCTTGAACCTGGAGATTTGGGACCCATGGGATGGGTACCATGCAGTATTACTTTAAAGGGTCTGCGTTTGCTCACCCAACCTCACCCAACCTCTCAGCCCCAAGAGTGTCCACCCTTATGTCTCATCCAGCTGTGGGTCTAGATATGGTCAATCCAGGTTGCATCACAGCCCCTGAACGAATTTTGTAAGAATTTCTCTCTCTTTCACTGTCTTTGTTTTACGGGTTTTTAAAAGTAAATTATTTTTATAATGGGGTTTAGCTGCTTTTCACGGCTGTGTTTATGCGGCTTTACACCCACTTGACTCACTTCCAGACAGATATCAATACATAGGTTTTAAGATTGTTACTAGTCACATATATTCTTGTGCGGTGAATAGGGGGTGTTGAGTCCAGTTCACTGAGCAAGGAGTAGGTCTTGTCTATTACATATTGGGTGTATGGAACGGTATCTGAGCGAATTTGAACCCCTTGTTTTATGCATCACCCCACCTCACCTTTCCCGTTAAGCAGCCATAGTGTGTTTTCTAAACGTGTGATTCTGTTCTGTTCTGTAATTCAGTTCAAGTGTAGCGGTTTTTACATTCCCTCTATAAGTGATAGCTTATGATAAGTGTCTTTTTCTGTGTGACTTATTTCACTTAGAATCGTCGTACCTAAGTCCACTCATCTTGCTTCTACTAGCCTTATGACATTGATTTCATGTCTGAGTGATATTCCATTGTACATAAGGACCACAACTTCTTTATCCATTTTTCTCTTTCCTGGGATATTTAAGGTGACATGAAGTGGAGGTTCTTGTCAACAGAGCAGCCCTAAACTTTGGGGTGCCTGTGTCTTGCTGATTTTTAGTTTTCCCAATTTATACGCCCATGAGTGGACGTGCCCTATGCTCCCTAAGCTGTGTTTTTTCGATGTTTCAGGACACACCGTACACTTCTCCAGAGTGGCTGTTGGCAACTTACATCCCGCTCATCAGCGTAGCAAGGCTGCCATTTCTCCATGGCATGTCCTGCATTTCTGGTTTTGACACTTTTTGCAGCATGGCCCTTTTGACCGATGGGAAGCGAGACTTC